>NW_012267223.1:16651847-16658109 GCF_000151885.1 Dipodomys ordii
GGAAGGGGAAAAACAAATCATTTAACTAGGGATACAGGTGGGCCCATTACAACAATGTGAGATGAACAAGTCGTTATATGTAAAAACGAACTTTACAACTTTGGTGGGGGGGGGGAGGATTGGGTGGGGACAGGGGGAGGATGGGAAGGGATGGGAAGGGGAAACAAAGGAGGAGGCTACAATGCTTGATAAGAAATTTACTCTTTATCTTGCCCATGTAATTGTAACCCCTCTGTACAGTATTTTTACAATAAAAAAAAGAAAAAAATCTAATAGTGTTTGTCACACAGTAAGTAATAAATGTCAAATGAGTTTCTTTCTCTCTCTCTCTTTTTAAATAGCTATAGGTAACAAAATTTCACACCTTGAAAACAATACTTAACAGAAAGAGTGAAGCCAGGAGAGAGCCAGCCAGAGGACCGGGAATTTGATAAAATGTCACTAATAGAGAATAATGCAAAGAGAAAGTGTAAAACCATCAATTGTATTTAAGAGATACTGGGCCTGAGGACAGACATACGGAAATTATCTGCATAAAAGTGATCTGTAGCTGGGTGCTGGTGGCTCACACCTGTAATCCTAGCTACTCAGGAAGCTGAGATCTGGAGGATCGCAGTTCAAAGCCAGCCTGGGCAGGAAGTCCGTGAGACTCTTCAATAAACCACCAGAAAACTGGAAGTGGCGCTATGGCTCAAGTGATAGAGCACAAGCCTTGAGTTAAAGAGCTGAGGGACAGTGCCTAAGCCCAGAGCTCAAGTCCCACGACCAAAAAAGAAAAAGATGATCTGTAGGCCCACAAACTTTTTTTTTTTGGGGGGGGGGGCCCAGTCGTGGGGCCTGAACTCTGGGCCTGGGCGCTGTCCCTCAGCTTTTCAGCTCAAGGCTAGTGCTCTACCACTTGAGCCACAGTGCCACTTCTGGCTTTTTTCTTTTTGTTTATGTGGTACTGAGGAATCGAACCCAAGGCCTCAGGCATGCAAGGCAAATGCTCAACCACTGAGCCACCTTCCCAGCCCGACAAACTTTTTTTTTTTAAAGGGATGATACTCTTCACTTGCTACACAAAAATTTGTAATACCCAACATTCATTGAAGTTACTCTATGCTAGGCACAGAGTATTTCACTTATACTAAATTATTTATTTATTTATTTATTTATTTTTTGCTTATGTGGTGCTGAGGAATCGAACCCAGGGCCTCTGGCATGCAAGGCAAGCGCTCTACCACTAAGCCACCTTCCCAGCCCCCTACTAAATTATTTAATCACACAACTACATGATATAAATAGTGCTGTTGGCCGGGGAATATAGTGGAACAGCAACTGTCTAATATCTATAAAGTCCTGGGTTATTCTGACCAAAATATAACAATCGCACATTTGAAATAGTATAGTGATAGCCAGGAGTAGTGACTCATACTGTAATCCTAGCAACTCATGTGGCTAAGATCTAAGGATGAAGGTTCAAAGCCAGCCTGGGTAGGAAAGTTCATGAGGCACTTATTTCCAGTTAACTACCAAAAAGCCAGAAACAGCACTCTGGATCAAAGGTGGTAGAACACTAACCATGAGCACAAAAGCTCAGGGACAGCACCCAGGCCTTGGGTTCCTGCCTCATATTTTAGACAGGGAAATATATGGCCTCTAGTTAACCATTGCTTCACATCCAAGTTTCTAATCTTGTCAGGAAGTCTCTCATAAGTATACTCCTTTGACCACTTTAGTCCAGAAGAGTTGGTATCTCTAGATTTGATTGGTGATGATGCCAGTAGCCTCCTATTGGACTTTGGCTTTTGACCTTTCCCTGTCTAAAATATTAAAATAATAATAACATGGTAAAAGATTTTGGTACAACTAATATACACTGAAAAAAATGAATGATAGTAAAATAAAACAGGCTCTGCTGAGGAAGTGGGTACTAGTGTTTAGGGGGAGGGCTAATGAAGAGGGTAATGATGAATATGGGCAGTAGTAGTAGTTTATTTGCATGTATGAAAATAGAACAAGGGCTGGGAAGTTGGCTCAGTGGTAGAGCACTTGCCTTGCATGCCTGAGGCCCTGGGTTCAATTCCTCAGAAGCACATAAGCAAAAAGAAAAAAGCCAGAAGTGGCGCTGTGGCTCAAGTGGTAGGGCACTAGCCTTGAGCTGAAGGGCTGAGAGACAGTGCTCAGGCCCAGCGTTCAGGCCCTACAACCGGACCAAAAAAAAAAGAAAATAGAACAATTAAACCTGTTAAAATTATTTTAAGAAGCAGGAAGGAATAAGCAATTATGATAGAGTAGGGTGAGTTTAATTGAGATATATTGTATACATGTATGAAAATATCAGAGGACGTGGCGCTGTGGCTCAAGTGGTAGAGCACTTGCCTTGAGCTAAAGAGCACAAGGACAGCACCCAGGCCCAGAGTTCAAGCCCCATGACCGACAAAAGAAAATTTTTTTTGAAAATATCAGAGTGAAACACCAGCCCCTGTACATCTAATGAATACTACTTTTAAAAAAATCTTATTTTCCTCGTTTTTCAAGTGAAGAAACTGAGGCTCATCATATAACTTGGCCACACTAGAAGAGGTGGAGTCAGGATTTCAAGCAAATCTGCCCGAAAGAGTCCATAGCACGGGCCCTTAAACACATGTGTTTTCATGAGCCTTTCCTCTTGGGTCTCACTTCTGGAGGGAATCATTATGGGTTGCAAATAAATCATAGTGACAGACAGGAAGGTGACATAATTGTTTTTAAATTAAATTTGAGATGAACAAGCCATAGAGGTCTACTACTGTACAAAGAACGAAATTGATTCAGGACATGACCATCCTGTTATGAATGATTTAAGGAGCCAGAACAACTAATGCATTATGCCCATGCATGAGAAACAGAAAGGCACCTTGGGAGACAGGGCAAGGGCTGAACATTTATAACACTAATTGAGAATGAACCCTCGGGGAATCTTCACTGCCCTAGTCAAGAATAAAGTGTAAACCTCCCACCTTTGACTCTAGAGGCAACCTACAAATCATGCAGCAGGATTGTTTGGGTGAAGGCAATGGTCTGTGCTTTACACAGCCCAAGCACCGGTCATCTGCTTCTACTTCCCCAGCAATTCTTAGTGCCTGATTCCTGACAGAGAGAGATAGTGAGCTTTTGAAGAAATCTGCATTATTTGATGATTGGAGGCAGAAGTGGTGAGCAACTCTTTATCACATACTCTGATGCCATAACCAGATGAGATTTTCAGTCCTATTTCACAGATGGGAAAACTGAAATGTAAGGTTAAATAGGGGCTGGAGGTCTGACTCAAGTGGTAGAGCACCTGCCTACCCTGAGTTCTTGAGTTCAAACTCCAGAACTACCAAGAAGATTAGTGGCATATACCTGTAATCATCTCAGCTACTCCGGAGGCACAGGTAGGAGTTTTGAAGTCTAAGGTCAATTGCCAGCAAATGACATGAGACTGTCTGAAAAACAACCACTCTCTCCCCCCTAAAAATAGAGCTGGACAGTTGGTACTGCACTAAAAACACAACATTGCCAAAAAAATTAAATTGAACAAAAAATTCAAATAAAAAAATTTTTTTTGGGGTCCGGTCGTGGGGCCTGAACTCTGGGCCTGGGTGCTGTCCCTCAGCTCTTCAGCTCAAGGCTAGCACTCTACCACTTGAGCCACAGCACCACTTACGGCTTTTTTCTTTTCGCTTATGTGGTGCTGAGGAATCGAACCCAGGGCCTCGAGCATGCAAGGCAAGCGCTCTACCACTGAGCCACCTTCCCAGCCCCTCAAATAAAAATTTTAAAGCTGGATACGGGGGGACTGGGAAGGTGGCTCAGTGGTAGGGTGCTTGCCTCGCATGCATGAGGCCCTGGGTTCGATTCCTCAGCCACCACATAAGCAGAAAAGGCTGGAGTGGCTCTGTGGCTCAACTGGTAGAGTGCTATCCTTGCCATGAAGAGCAGAGGGACAGCACCCAGGCTCAGAGTTCAGGCCCCACAACCAACACGTAAAATAAACTAAAATAAAAAAGCTGGATACCAGTTGCTCACATCTGTAATCCTAGCTACTCAGGAGGCTGAGCTCTGAGGATCACAGTTCAAAGCAAGCCCATGAGACTCTTACCTCCACTTAACCACCAAATAGCCAGAAGTGGAGCTGCAGCTCAAGCAGTAGACGGCTAGTCTTGAGCATAAAAGCTCAGGGTCAACACGGAGTTCAAGCTTCAGGAAACCAGCACACAAAAAAAGTAAGATAGCAGGTGCCAGTAGCTCATACCTATAACTCAAGTCAGGGACCTGAAATCTGAGAACTGTGGTTTGACCTGCAGAGTCAGGAAAGTCTGTTGGACTCTCATCTCCAATTAATCAGCAAAGAAATAGAGCTGTGGCTTAAGATCAAGTGGTAGAGTACTAGCCTTGAGTAAAATAGCTCAGGGACAGCACCCAGGCCCTGGGTTTATGCCCCAAGACCAGGAAAAAAAAAAGAATGATAGCCAGCAATTTCAAACCCCAGTACTGAAAAAAAAAGAATTAAAAAAAGGCTGTCTTAGAACTTGCTATGTACCCCATAATTCTGCCTCCTGAGATCTGGTAATCATTCTGAATCCTCATACTGTGCCTTTTAGGCTATAATGCCCTTGGAAATCATAGACTTTCTGGCAGAATGAGGCCTTTACAATCACAAGCTAACTTAAATTACTAAATTACATCATCTTTTTCTTCATACTCAACTATATTGCTTGCCTGTGACACCCTTCATTTTCTGCTCTTATGAGCAAGGATTGTAATGCCATTGATCTTTTCACCATACGTTCCTTCACCTTCTCCCCATTTATTTTTACCTTCTCTTAGAACTTCTTGTTTCTACTCTCTAAGCAGAGATACAATAAAGCCTTTAGCAAAACCATAGTCTTTTGTCTGTAAATCTCTATGCTTGCCCTGACCCTGGTATAGTCTTTCAGCCTAACTCTCTCTGGGGAGAAGATCATATAGATGAACAGGCTCAACATTCAGAGTTAATTTAGCACTGAATCCATTTTTTGCCATTACTGAGTTTTAAACTGAGGGCTATACACTTGTTTGGCTTTCTTGTCCACTTGCTGGCACTCCACCACTTAAGCCATGACAGCAACCCAGCTTTTGGCTGTTTATTTTGAAGATGGGATCTCATGCACTTTTCTGCTGAAGCTGGATCTGAACCTCTATCTTCTGGATCTTATTCTTCTGAGTAGCTAGGATTACAAGTGTGAGCTATCAGCCCTCAGCTGCATTAATTTCATTTTTGCTTTCTTTTTTTTTTTTTGGGTCCGGTCGTGGGGCCTGAACTCTGGGCCTGGGCGCTGTCCCTCAGCTCTTCAGCTCAAGGCTAGCGCTCTACCACTTGAGCCACAGCGCCACTTCCGGCTTTTTTCTGTTTGCTTATATGGTGCTGAGGAATCGAACCCAGGGTCTTGAGCATGCAAGGCAAGCGCTCTACCACTGAGCCACCTTTCTTTTTTCTTTTTTCTTTTTGACTTTCCAGGAGCCCCACAGGGAATCTGGGGCATAGGTCTGATTTGTGGGTATGGGTGTAGGTGTGGGTGTGCTTATCATTAGTAATTCTACACTGGTTCAAAACATCCTCCCTCCAGCCTTGCCAGCTTCAAAGTCATGATATTTATTATTTCTAGAGCATTAGAAATCCCTATGCTATCTTTTGTATTATGATAGGCTAGGTTATGGTGTTACAGAAAAGGAAATCCCATCCCAGTGACTACACTACTTAGGGCCTGGGTCCCTGAGCCTCTTTGTGCTCAAGGCTAGCACATCACCACTTGAGCCACATCACCACTTCCAGTTTTTGAGTGGTTAATTGGAGATAAGAGTCTCACCGGGACTTTTCTTCCCAGACTGGTTTCTATGATCCTCAGATTTCAGCCTCCTAAGTAGCTAGGATTATAGTTGTAAGCTATCAATGCCACACTAAAACCAAACCTTTTAACCACATAAAATCAGCGAAAGGGCCGGCACTCCTCCAATGAGCTACACCTTTGCAGCAGCGCTAGGAGCCTTATTCTTTCCAACATATGACTATGCCATCTCAATTGCAGGCCTAAGTATACCACAATGGTGCAAAGAACTAGAGGCTGAGGTGAAAGGATCATGTGTTTGAGGCCAGTCTCTCCAGAATAAGATCCTGTCTCAACAAATAGGTAAGAAAATTTTTTTTTTTTTTTTTGGCCGGTCGTGGGGCCTGAACTCTGGGCCTGGGCGCTGTCCCTCAGCTCTTCAGCTCAAG
>NW_012267223.1:16658201-16668432 GCF_000151885.1 Dipodomys ordii
ACTTCCACTCTGGCTTTTTGCTGGACTTTTCTGCCCAGATTGGCTTCCAACCACGATCCTCAGATCTCAGCCTCCTAAGTCAAAAGCTCCGGGATCCTTCCTTTTTTGAGACAGGGTCTCACTATGTTCTTCAGACTGGCTTTGAATGCTCTAGGAAGCCCAGACTGATCTCAAATTCTCAATCTTCCTGCTTTTCCCTCCTACAAGGAGTGTTTCAATAATCTGTTTACATCGTTTTCTTCCAAACTAGGTCTGTTTTATAAGGGCTCGGTCCGGATTAGGTTTAGACTAAACTATATTTTCTTTACTCATCTGAATAAGTATCTGTCTAAATTAAATTTTTGTCAGTTGTGGGGGGCTTGAACTCTTGGCCTGGGCGCTGTCCCTCAGCTCTTCAGCTCAAGGCGAGCGCTCTACCACTTGAGCTACAGCGCCACTTCCGGTTTTCTGGTGGTTTATTGGAGATAGGAGTCTCACAGTCTCTCCTGCCTGGGCTGGCTTTGAACCTCGATTCTCAGATCTCAGCCTCCTGAGTAGCTAGGATTACAGGCCAGGCGTGAGCCACCAGCGCCCGGCTAGGTAAGAAAATCTTGAGGTGACACCCATCTCTTCTTTTTCTAGCCCATTGGTCAGAACTAGTCAAATTACTCTGAAGGAGTTGGAAAATATAGGAGCTATGAGCTATCAATATAATTGCCTTTTTCTCATTAATATGTCATGTACTACAATAGGTCCTCTCCTTCCCTAGGCTAGTTACAAAAGATCCACTTGTACCTTGGACTTTTACCTTCCATCTCTAAACCCACTAATTATAGATTAATCCAATTTCTGCTCTTTGGAGTGTTTAATGGTCTGTCAGATGACAGACCTCTACTTTTAGAATAAGAGCCAGTTGAGTAAATCCTCCAGAAGCTGGTCCAACAGCCATTCCTGTTCCACTCTATCTCCCCCAGAACAATGTCATATAGTCTGGATGCTAAGACCTCTGGGAAAGGACCCAAAGAACTCTGACAGAAATGAGTCTTCCTCCTCTACACTGTGTACATTCTGATGCAAAGGAACATCAGCGTCAGGCTTTGATGGGGGGGTTTGTTGTTTGCTTGCTTTAGATGCAGTCTCTTTTGTCTTCTCATTCTGTCATATGCTATTTGTACAAATAGCTCACAAACCTTAAAGGCTGGTCCTCAATAGGGAAATCATGTCCAGTTACTTCAAACTATCTTCTCATGTCATGTCAAGGCTCCAATGCCCTGTCCAATGAAGCCATTGTCTCCTGTCAAACATCTGTCTGAGTACTATTTGCCTTTTGACTTAGGATTTTTTTTCCATTTGTTTTGGTACTGGGGCTTGAACTCAGAGCTTTGAGTTCCTGCTTAGGCTTTTTCCTTGTTGTTGTTGTTTACAGGCATGAGCCACTAGCACCCAGCTTTGATTTAGAAATGTGAAACAGTGCCAGTGGAATGGAGCACTGAGCTGAGAGTAACACCACAAGATACTAGTTGCAATACAGTCACAAACTTCCATGTCAATGAATGATACTCCAATTGTAAAACAATTCCAGCACTTAGTGCTGGCTAAGAAAGCTCATAATGCTGAAATCTCATGTCCCAAGGAGTAACTATCCCATTGGGAGTTTCCAACACTGTGGGTGAAAGAATGAACAAATATAGACCTTGAAAGAGGCACTGATGTTCCTTGAGTCATACATGTTCACTTGAGATGAATAAATGAGCATTTATCCCCTGCTATTATGTGTGAAGCTGTTGACTGGCAATGGATATTAGGCTGAGGTTTTCAACTGGATCTGTTGCCCAACTAAAAATAAGTCACTGGAGTTAGACTAGCTGAGTCATTTCATACATGAATATGTGGAGGAAAAAAGTGACAAAGGTCATAGACACTCTGCGGATTATTTCCCTTCTAACCAGACACCGCCCCTTACTCCCACCCAGTCCCTCTTTTTTCTATTTTATTCCAGATAAGCTGTATACTTTAAATAGAAAATATTTTCAATGGCAAGTTATTGCGTTTCAGTTTGTTCATATCCTGTTTTCTGCTCATGGATTGGTCTTCTCTTAAACTTAGGTGTTCCACCCCAGCCCCCGGCCCCACCCCACCCTCAGAAGTTGGTGCTAATCCTTGTAACTGCTCTTTACAGTTTTCAGAGTGATTTAATGTATAAGGTTTTGTTCAAATATCAGCCATCCCCT
This sequence comes from Dipodomys ordii, assembly GCF_000151885.1. Taxonomy (NCBI): domain Eukaryota; kingdom Metazoa; phylum Chordata; class Mammalia; order Rodentia; family Heteromyidae; genus Dipodomys; species Dipodomys ordii. Next base: position 16,660,412 of record NW_012267223.1, read on the forward strand.
GGTAATGTGGCAACCTGAGGACAGGTTCCAGATTTCTCTGGAGGCAAAAGTCTTATTGGGACAGGCCCTATCTTGAACAAAATAAGAAAGAGCTTGTGATTTGTTTTAAGGCAGACTTCTTATTCAGCTTTTGCGGAATCTTTCCTGGACGTCCATTTTTTCAGTTTTCATTCCCATACCTGGTGGATATCCTCAGCCTGCTTTTGTCTCAGAGCCTCTCACTAAGTAGACCATAGTCCCCTCACTTATAAGATGGAGTTAAATTCTACCCCCCCCCATTTTCATGAATCCTCTGGCTAGAACACAGGATCTTGCTTTTTTTTTTTTGTCAGTCATGGGGCTTGAAATCTGGGCCTGGGCGCTGTCCCTCAGCTCTTCAGCTCAAGGCTAGCACTCTACCACTTGGGCCACAGTGCCACTTCCAGTTTTCTGGTAGTTTATTGGAGATAAGAGTCTCAGGGACTTTCCTGCCTGGGCTGGCTTTGAACCGTGATCCTTAGATCTCAGTCTCCTGAGTAGCTAGGATTACAGGCGTGCGCCACCAGCGCCCAGCTGGGTCTTGCATTTAATAATAAGCAAATACGGTACTACTTGAACCAGATGCACAAGATCCCCTCCTTTTTAAAATTTTTTGCTTTAGTTATTTTTCAGACAGGATCTCACAAATTTTGCCCAGACACGATTGGGTCTCAACATTTCAATCCCACCCCTCCCCCGCCCCCCTCCCCCACCCCTACTGGTTCCTGTGGCTGGGATCACCACCATGCCATGACATGAAGGCAAGCTAACTTTTTCCTTGATTTCCCCCCAATATGTCTCATCTCCACCTCCCAAATAGCTGGGATTACAGACATAAGCCACTATCCCCCTTATATTCCCTTTATCTTTCTTCCATTTCTTTCCCCTTCCTTCATTCCTTCCTCTCGTTCTCCTGTGTCCTTTTCCTTGTTTCTCTTTCTTGCTCTCTCTGTGCATGTGAGTGTGTGTGTGTGTGCGTGTGTGCGCACGTGCTAGTATAAACACCTATTCTTTTTTTTTTTGAGCACTATTTTTTTTTTTGTCGGTCGTGGGGCTTGAACTCTGGGCCTGGGCGCTGTCCCTCAGCTCTTCAGCTCAAGGCCAGCGCTCTACCACTTGAGCTACAGCGCCACTTCCGGTTTTCTGGTGGTTTATTGGAGATAGGAGTCTCACAGTCTCTTCTGCCCGGGTTGGCTTTGAATCTCGATCCTCAGATCTCAGCCTCCTGAGTAGCTAGGATTACAGGTGTGAGCCACCAGCGCCCGGCTTGAGCACTATTCTTGAACTCAGGGCTTTGCACTCTCACTAAGCTTTCTTGCTCACAGCCAGTGCTGTACTGTTTGAGCCATGTCTCCAGTCCAGCATTTTGCTGGTTATTTTGGAGAGAGTGTCTAGAGACTTTTCTGCCTGTGTTGGTTTCAAAATGAGGTCCCTTAGGTTTCAGTATCTGCTGTAGCTAACATTACAGATGTAAGACACTGGCACTTTTTTTTTTTTTTTTTGATGCCAGTATTGAGACTTAAACTCAGGACCTTGAGTTCCCACTTGGCTTTTTCACTCAAGCTGGCATTCTACCACTTGATCCCTACTTCCACTCTGGCTTTTTGCTGGACTTTTCTGCCCAGATTGGCTTCCAACCACGATCCTCAGATCTCAGCCTCCTAAGTCAAAAGCTCCGGGATCCTTCCTTTTTTGAGACAGGGTCTCACTATGTTCTTCAGACTGGCTTTGAATGCTCTAGGAAGCCCAGACTGATCTCAAATTCTCAATCTTCCTGCTTTTCCCTCCTACAAGGAGTGTTTCAATAATCTGTTTACATCGTTTTCTTCCAAACTAGGTCTGTTTTATAAGGGCTCGGTCCGGATTAGGTTTAGACTAAACTATATTTTCTTTACTCATCTGAATAAGTATCTGTCTAAATTAAATTTTTGTCAGTTGTGGGGGGCTTGAACTCTTGGCCTGGGCGCTGTCCCTCAGCTCTTCAGCTCAAGGCAAGTGCTCTACCACTTGAGCCACAGTGCCACAGTGGTTTATTAGAGATAAGAGTTTCACAGCCTTTCCTGCCCCGGCTAGCTTTGCCTGTGATCCTCAGATCTCAGCCTCCTGAGTAGCTAGGATTACAGGCGTGAGCCACTGACACCCGGCTCTAAATTATTATTATTTTTATTTTTGCTGGTCCTGGGGCACTGTCCTCAAGCCTCTCTGTGCTCAAGGCAAGCACTCTACCACTTGAGCTACAACACTACTTACAGCTTTTTCTATTTATGTGGTACTGAGGAATCGAACCCAGGGCTTCATGCATGTTAGGCAAGCACTTTACCACTAAGCCACATTCCCAGCCCCTCTAAATTACTTTTCACTTAGGCAAAGAAGTCTTCATCTCAATAGTTCATTGTTTTGTCCACTTTACCATGGTTGTGCTTTGTTGTACTTCAACACTGGAAAAAATATTATTATTACTATTATTATCATTTGGTAGTGGGGCTTGAACTCAGGGCCTGAATGCCATTCCTGGGCTTTTTTGCTCATGGCTAGCACTCTACCACTTTGAGCCACAGCATGATTTCTGGTTTTCTAGTGGTCAATTGGAGATAAGACTCTCACATGGGCTTTCCTGCCCAGGCTGGCTTTGAACCATGATCTTCAGATCTATGATTATAGATGTGAACCATTGGTGCATAGTTCATGCTGAATATTTATTATGCTTCAGGCCAGCCTCCATTCCTAAACTGTACAGCTTGGGGCAGGAACTATTCATGATTCATATTGACGTTTGGTCTAAAACCTTTACCTCAGGTCTAGGACAGGACTCACTCAGCCGTGTGTGTGTGTGTGTGTGTGTGTGTGTCTGTGTGTCTGTGTCTATATCTGTGTCTGTGCCTGTGTGTATTACTGCTTGAACTGAGGGCCTGGGCACTGTCCCTTAGTTTTTTCACATTCTACCACTTAAGTCACACTTTTATTTTTGGCTTTTTTTTTTTTGGTGGCTAATTGGAAATAGAGTTCTGTCTGGGTTGGCTTCAAACCACAATGCTCAGATCTCAGCCTCCAGAGTAGCTAGGATTACAAGTATAAGCCACCAGTACCTGGGTCTGGCACTCTTAAGAATCTGAAAGTATATAGCTAGATTGCCTTTCAAGTATGTTCTAGTTTGCATAGAGTGAAGAAACACTTGTCTTTTTCCACTTCCATAAAGGAGAGAACCCTGAGCCCAGGAGTCCTCTCTTCTCTTTGCCTTTTAACAATTCTCTGTCCACAAATGGGAAAACATCAAGTGTTTAAACCCAGAGAAAATGGATTCATATAGAAGTAACTGTTCATAGTTCTAGAAGGCTGGTCAGGACCAGTAATTTCAGACTTCCAGTGATTATAGTTATTATGCTTAGGAAGAAACTCCTCCCTTCCTGCCTTCATCAGCTCCTCCCTCCTACTGCCCCCAATACTGTCCACACTATTTTTTCCAGGACAAGGAATCTCTTGAAATGGAATTTCCTTCCCCTTAGGAATCAAAAGTAAATACTTCAAAGTCCACAATGTGACCTTCTTTGCCTTGATAAATCCTAGTCTTTAATGATAATCTTAGTGTTTGTGGGAATTAGAGGTTGGTGCTGGGAATCTATTCAGCCAGTTGATTATAGGAAGCATATTATTGCCTACATAATTAGGAAATGACTAAAGGGGCTCAGTTTGAAGTCCAGAACTTCTGTTACCTCTACCTATGAAGGAGAACTAGGACCTTACAGTGGAAGGAAGTGTTTATCAATTTTCTCACAGATGGAGAAACCAAAAGTTCAGGAGTCCTTACTGCACTGAACAGCACTCGGTAGGTACTCAGTATCTATTTGGTTGTATTTATGGCCCAATGATCAGCTCTAACACTAAGTTTTGAACTTCAAAACCATTTTCTTTCTACTACCACAGGGAAGTTTTGTACTTCATTGCATCTACTTGTTATTGCAGCCAAATATTTATTTATTTATTTTATTGTGAAAATACCATACAGAGGGGTTACAATTACATGGGCAAGGTAATGAGTACATTTCTTATCAAGCATTGTTGCCTCCTCCTTTGTTTCCCCTTCCCAACCCTTCCCATCTTCTCCCCCACCACAGCCAAATATTTAATTACACTTATTTTCAACAGCTTGAGATACAGTTCACAGTATAAAGTTTAATGTCTTTTAGTATACTGACCGAGATCTGTATTGCCACTTCAATTTTAGAGTATTCTTGGTGCTCTGAAAAGAAATTTCATACCCATTAGCAGTCATTCCTATTTTTATCATCCTCTGCCCTATGGCTCCCTAACTCTAGGCAACCACTAATTTATTTGTCTCTATAGATTGGCTATTCTGGACATTTCATATGAATGGAACCATATATAGTATGTGACCCTTTTATGACTAGCATTCTCACTTAGAATATATTTTCAAGGTTCACTAATATTGCTGGACATATCTTCTCTTTATTGCTGAAAATTATTTCATTATATGTATGTGACACATTTTATTTAGCTGTTCATCAGTTGATAGAGATTTAATTCATTTATTTTTTATATAAATTTGACCTTGAATGGTAACCTCTTTGTACATCCACTTCAATAAAAATATAATTTTTTTTTAAAAAGTTGGCCTTCAATTTGACATTTCTCTTCCTTGGCCTCTTGAGCGCTGGGATCACAATACTATCATATCTAACCTGAATTTTATTTTAAATAGTCAGATGTTGGTATGAGTTAGAAGAAAGGAAGATAGCCAAGTAATTGCAGCCTATACAACTTGCAGATAGCAGAAGCTGAAAAACGAAAGTCTTCCCAACAACAAAATAGAGCAGGGCAACAAAAGAATGAAAGAATGAGGTAGTAGGAAGGACAAAAGAATGAGAAGTCAAGTATAGTGCAATAAGTACTAAATCTTTGGTGCCAGGACCTTACAGGAAACATACGATGTCATCAATTAGAAGCATCTTCAAGGACTTCAATTCTCTTTATGTAACCCAAGGCCAAGAGAAAGACAATTCAAAGTAGCTGAAATGGGAGGAAGTGCTGTCTTCCTGTGGCATGTTTATGCCATGTGCTCTCTTTCTCTGCCATATTTCTTTCTTTCTTTCTTTTTTGTTGGTCATGGGGCTTGAACTCTGGGCTTGGGCGCTATCCCTGAGCTCTACCACTTGAGCCATAGGGTCACTTCCGGTTTTCTAGTGGTTTATTGGAGATAAGAGTTTCATGGAGTTTCTTGCCCAGGATGGCTTTGAACTGCAATCCTCATTTCTCGGCCTCCTGAGTAGCTAGGATTATAGGTGTGAGCCACTGGCACCCAGCTCTTTTTTTGTTGTTGTTGGTCATGGGCCTTGAACTCTAGGCTTGGGAGCTGTCCCTCAGCTCTTCAGCTCAAGGCTAGCACTCTACCACTTGAGTCACAGCACCACTTCCAGTTTTCTGGTGGTTTATTGGGAATAAGAATCTCATGGGCTTTCCTGCCCAGGCTGCCTTTGAACGGTGATCCTCAGATCTCAGCCTCCTGAATAGCTAGGATTACAGGCGTGAGTCACCAGCACCTGGCTATGCCATATTTCTTTTCTAGTAAACTTCCTATCATATATATTATGTTCACATCTTGCCTGAATACTTCTCTTGTCAGAACAAGGATCAAGGTCAACTTTGCTGCCCCAAGTTTCTGGTAACAATGTGATCTTTAGTAGGTACCAGGGCTGGGAAGGTGGCTCAGTGGTAGAGCGCTTGCCTTGCATGCCTGAGGCCCTGGGTTCAATTCCTCAGCACCACATAAGCAAAAAGAAAAAAGCCAGAAGTGGTGCTGTGACTCAAGTGGTAGAGCGCTAGCCTTGAGCTGAAGAGCTGAGGGACAGCGCCCAGGCCCAGAATTCAGGCCCCACGACTGGACCCCCCCCCAAAAAAATGAAGGTACCAGAAGCTTAAACTCAAGACTCATTCTCTCTCTCTCTCTTTATATATATATATATGTGTGTGTGTGTGTACATATATACATATAATGTATATGTACACATGTATGTATATATATAAGTATGATATAGGTATGATAAATATCATACCTTCAAGAAGCATGTTTATTAAGACATTATAACCTTGTATGTGAAAGTCAATAAGATGTTTTTTTCTAAATTTTCTGATGTGTATAATAATTGTGGAAAGACAAAGTAAAGCTCTGTATAAATTTTTTTGCTCTTCAGAAAAGAAGCACCTATATAAATTGATTGCCTGCATGACAATTCGGGAAATCAAAAGCAATGCAGAGCAAGACCTTTTCCAGTTTTCAGAGGTGAAGTATAAGGAATCAGGTTCCAATTACTCATGCCTGAATTCCTAGCTACTCAGGAGGTTGAGATGTGAGAACCAGAGTTTGACGTCAGACTGAGCAGAAAAGTCCACAAACTCCATCTCCGTACAGCCATCAAAAAGCCTAGCTGTAGGCTGGGAATGCGGCTTAATAGTAGAGTGCTTGTCTAGCATGCATGAAGCCCTGGGTTAGATTCCTCAATACCATATACACAGAAAAAGACAGAAGTAGCTCTGTGGCTCAAGTGGTAGAGTGCTATCCTTGAGCAGAAGCAGCACAGGGCAAGTGCCCAGGTTGAGTTCAAGCCCCAGGATTGGCAAAAAAAAAAAAAAAAAGGAAGGGACATTTGGGGCTCATATCCAACCAGCTATTCAACATTCCTAAGTATTATTATTGTTATAATCATTATTATTATTTGGCATGCAGTACTAGGTTTTGAAACTCGGGTTTGGTATGCTAGCATTCAATCATGTGAGCCACACCTCCAAGCCATGTGGTTAGCATTCCATAGCGCAGGCTTACACACAAAGTAAGGGTGGATGTGATGACAGCACCGACGCAAACTCAGTTTACCTCTATATTGTTTTTTTTGTTTTTCCAGGAAGGCCAAGAGAGGAAAACTTTGAGAGACAAACTTGGGCATGCAAACATCAAGCTGAGGGTATTTAGGATCGCAAGAGAAGGGCGATTTCATCTTTACTCTCGTATCCAAAAGCTGCTTCCTTCTCTCGGCACTTACATGAGTTGAGGCTGGGAAAAACTTAGATGATGAGTCACCTAGGGAATAAGGAAGGGGCTTTTGAGTGTCATCGCCCCCCCTGGAAAACACTGGGAAGTGATCTTTGACTCATCACGCCCTAAACTGGAGTGTTGAGACATTCCCCACACGTGACGCATTCTCAAGCACGGAAGACCTCACACGTATCACGGGACTTATTCATCCTACCGACTCCACCCCTTTCCTCTCCAACTTCTCAGCTTTCCACTTACCCGCTCCGCCTCCCTTCCAAGAGAAGACAGGATAGGGGCGGGAGTCTGCAGCCTGGAATTTGCTAGTGTCAAGTTTTCTGGGAGCCAGGAAACCCACCCAGTGTTTGGGAAAATGCAAGATGTGGCTGGCGTTACCGTCTTCCTCTCCAGATCTCTTCGCACTTCCTGTTTTGAGGCTAACTCGGGTCACGGTGGTCTTACTTGAGAACGTCTTTAATGAATCCTTCAGTCAGTCTCCTAGTTATTTCCCCTCCGTCCCACCTCTGCTTTTCATTTTCCGAGTCTTGGAATTCTCAATCAGAATGGGTTGGAATCTCGACGGAGCCTTTCCGGTTCTGGCTGCGTGACCTTGAGCGAACCACAGCTTTCTAAGGCCTAGTTTCTAGGTCAGGGAAACGGGGGCCAAAAGTCAACCGCACACCTATTTTGTGATGATTAAATGTGAAAGCGCTCAGAGAGGTGTAGAAAAGCAGAAAGGGGGGGGGGGAAGCAAGTCTCCGCCGGCCAGCCTCTCTCCTGGAGCCCCTCCCTTCCCTTTGGGAGCGTCTAGAAAATCCAGCTCGCGGCTGACACTTTTCCCCCACCGCAGCCCCCGGCCTTTCCCTTTGGCGTCGCGCCCGTCTCGCGGCGCCGGGTGTTGACGTCACAGCTTTGCCTCAGCCCGCGCACGCAGACGCCCGTCCCGCCCCCGGCCGCGCCT
>NW_012267223.1:16670192-16678973 GCF_000151885.1 Dipodomys ordii
CAGCTCTTCAGCTCAAGGCTAGCACTCTACCACTTGAGCCACAGCGCCACTTCTGGCTTTTTCTGCTTATGTGGTGCTGAGGAATTGAACCCAGTGCCCCATGCATGCAAGGCAAACACTCTACCACTGAGCCACCTTCCCAGCCTCCATTTGAACTTTTATTTTTGCTTTGTCACAGGTACCTTTGCCATCTAGGTACCTTTTCTTCCTTGGTTTTAGCTTGTTATGAGTGATGAGTTTTAGTTCTGATTTTGTGACCTATTTGTGGTCACAGAAGGAATGTCATCGAGTTTTCCAAACATAATTAACTATTTCCAGAGTATAGGCATATGAGGGGGGAATGTTGGAAAACAAAGATCACAACCTGCACAGGTTATTAATACTGTTTACAGAACAGAGGTCACGTACTGTTTTTATGATGGCTTGTCACTTGTTCATGATCATACAGGCCCTTTCCAGTATGTGCATCTGCATGGAAGAGACTGGGAAATTAACCATGTAAGCACACAGGTGAGAAGTAGGCCTGGCCTGATCTATCACCTCAGGTGTTAAAAAAATAAAGCCTCTTACACTCCCATCAGTGTACATAAATATGGGCAAAATGCCAAAGTTACATGTGTCCATAAAACTGTCTGCCACAAGTTATAGAATCAGAAAACTAACTGCTAGCCTCTAAGTTTTATATTAGTTCCTTAAGTAAACAACTTTTTAGAAATAGGTTTCTTTATAGTTTATACTCTTTCAGTCACATCTATAAAATTTTTTTAAAGTTAAACATTTGGTTATGACCTAGGAGTTGAGAACATGGATGTAATTCTTGATGAACCAACCTCCTAACTTCAAGTATAAAACACCTTCATTGTCAGTGTTCATGTGAATTCATAAACCAAGCTTTTCCTGTACTTGTAAGTGGGAGTAAATTCTAGAGTGTTTATGCCTTTAACATAAGGACCAAGGGTCTACTATTATAGCAGAAGTGCCTCAGAGAGAGTATTATCAGCAAAAGTAATTTGAAAGTGTGGAAATTATCCATCACAAGAGTGCAAAGTAGATTCTGAACACCTTTATAGAAATTTAGGAGGGTAATATAGTTGATGAGAATGTTTTAGGAGCCTGTGAGGTGCTATAATCTCTTGCTTGTAGAAATTGTCGGTGAGGAGGTGAAATGTAAACTTTATTATAATGGTAGTATAACTTGAATATACTCTGTGCTTTAATTTGAATTTTTTTTGTGTGTGGAGTTAGTTTACTGTATTAGTAGTTCTTTAAAAGCATCCTAGGGACTGAAGATGTAGCCTAGAGGTAGAGTACCTATCTAGCATTCTAGTGGTCTTGTGTTCAATCGTTATTCAGTACTGCAAAAAATAACCACCACTAGAAAACAAACAGTAATCTCACCAAGCAACAAACCAAAACACAGGGACTAGGAACGTGGCTCAGTGGTAGAGCGCTTGCCTTGCATGCATGAGGCCCTGGGTTTGATTCCTCAGCACCACATTAACAAAAAGAAAAAAAGCCGGAAGTGGCACTGTGGCTCAAGTGGTAGAGCACTAGCCTTGAGCTGAAGAGCTGAGGGACAGCGTCCAGGCCCAGAGTTCAGGTCCCACAACCAGCAAAAAAAAAAAAAAACACACACACACAAAAAAAAAACCCAAAAACACATATGTGAAGTAGCGCTGTTTTTTTTTTTTTTAAAGTAGAATTGTACCAGTTTTAAGTGTTAATCAAAATATTATCCATCCTTCCACCCACCACTATCTCATGTATGCTCCCTGCCATAGTTTTTCCATTACTTAAGCCCTGTGGGATACCTTTGCTCAGGTTGCTCCCTTGCCATGTAGTGCTTTTCTCTGATATTTACCTGATTGGCCTCCTCCCCCTCCTTTCCTTTCCCTCTTCTCCATTCCTTTCTTTCCAGATTTGCTTTATTTATTTATTGGTGAGGGTCCTAGGGCTTGAACTCAAGGACAAGGTTGCTTAAGGTTATCCGTCTACCACTTAAGTCACTTGGGGCTTTTTGTTGGTTAATTGAGGAGTCTCATAGACCTTCCTTGCTGGACTTTTTTTTGAACCTCTGTCCTCATATCTCAGCCTCCTGAGTAGCCAGGATTTACAGGCTTGAGCCACTAGTGCCTGGCCTATTAGTGTTTTTTTTTTTAATACTTTTGTTTGTACAAGTTATACGATAGGGGCTTGAGATAGGGTCTTGTTATGGGCCTAAGCTGTTCTAGAAACAACTATATAGGCTAGGTTACCTTTAAACTAACAATCTTTCTGCATCGGCCTCCCAAGTACTGGGATACAAGCCTTCCCTCATCACACCAGCTAAATTCTAGTCCTATATTCTATACCTGGGTGTATGACTATAATTCCAGCACCAGCGAGGCTGAAGCAGAAGATCTCAACTGGGAGACATGGTGAGACTCACTTGGGAAAAAAAAAGACATGGGGGCTGGGCTCAGTGGTAGAACGCTTGCCCTGCATGCCTGAGGCCCTGCGTTCGATTCCTCAGCACCACATAAGCAAAAAGAAAAAAGCCAGAAGTGGCGCTGTGGCTCAAATGGTAGAGCGCTAGCCTTGAGCTGAAGAGCTGAGGGAGAGAGCCCAGGCCCCACAACTGGACTCAAAAAAAAAAAATGACATGATTTGCTTTAAATTTTTCATGTGTGTGCTGGTCACTGGGCTTGAACTCAGTGCTGGGTGTTGTCCCAGAGGTCTTCTACTCAAGGCTAGCACTCTACCGGTTCCAATTCTAACTTTTTTTCTGGTTAATTGGAGAGAAGAGTCTCATGGACATTCCTGCCTGAGCTGGCTTCAAACCACAATCCTCAGGTCTTAGCCTCCTGAGTAGCTAGGATTATAGGTATGAGCCACTGGAGCCTGGTGATTTCCTTTAATTTTTTTTTTTTTTCTGGTCTTGGGGCCTGAACTCTGGGCCCGGGCACTGTCCCTCAGCTCTTCAGCTCAAGGCTAGCACTCTACAACTTGAGCCACAGCACCACTTCTGGCCTTTTCTGCTTATTTGGTACTTAGGAATCCACCCCAGGGCCTCATGCATGCAAGGCAAGCACTCTACCACTGGGCCACCTTTCCAGCCCTAATTTTTTATTTTCATTTTGCCAGTCCTGGAACTCAGGGCCTAGGAACTGTCCTTGAGTTTCTTTTGCTAAAGGCTAGCAGTCCACTACTTGAACCACAGCACCACTTCTGGATTTTTCTGTTTATGTGGTACTGAGGAATTGAATCCAGTGCTTAATGCATGCTAGGCAAGCACTCTAACACTAAGCCACATTCCCAGCCCTCCTTTAATTTTAAATAGAATGTTCCTGGAAGGAAGGCGGGGGGGAGGTTTGTTGTTTTATTCTGGAAGTAGGCACACAATTTAACTCTTTTTCTTAGAAATTTGGCTGCAAGTAATTTTGTGGCCCTTATCACTATTATCTTCAAAGGGAGAGTTTGTTTAGTATCACTGGGTAAAGGGAGCTTGCACAAAAAATGAAGATATATTAGTCTTCATCTTTTTTTTTTTGTACAAAAACATAGAATATCTTTCTAGGAACAATGTTTTGTGATTTTTTTTTTGATTGCTTTCTTTTTTTGGGGGGAGGGGACCAGTCGTGGGGCCTGAACTCAGCCTGGGTACTGTCCCTCAGCTCTTCAGCTCAAGGCTAGCGCTCTACCACTTGAGCCACAGCACCACTTCCAGCTTTTTTTTTGCTCATGTGGTGCTGAGGAATCGAACCCAGGGCCTCATGCATGCAAGGCAAGTGCTCTACAACTGAGCCACCTTCCCACCCCTGACTGCTTTCTTTTTGTATTTTGTTGCTTAGGAAAATAGAATGATTAGAGATGAGAAATACAATTAAGAATTATTGTATATTAGGTTTCCCTCAGTGAATCAGCAGTTAAAGCACTTACAGAATTACTTTACTTAGATTGTTAATCTGATTATTTTGTTATAAGTGTATAAACATGCTGGCCTCTGGTGGCTTACACCTGTAACCCTAGCTTCTCAGCAGGCTGAGATCTAATGATCTTGGTTTGAACTACACCCAGCAAGAAAGCCCTTGAAACTCTTATCTCCAATTAACTACCAAAAAAGGCCAGAGTGGAGCTGTGGCTCAAGTGATAGAGTGCTAGTCTTGAGCAAAAAAACTCAGGGACAGTGCACAGGCCCTGAGTTCAAGCCCAGGACCAGCACAGGCACACAAAAAGAAGTATATAAACATGGAACTATATATATGGCATTGACATTCAGTATTCTCTTCCACCCCCAATACTGTAGCTCTTAGTTATTCATAAAAGAAATCTTGGGGCCAGGTACCAATAGCTCACACCTGTAATTCTAGCTATAGGAGGCTAAGATCTGAGGATTGGGATTCAAAGCCAGCTAGGGTAGGAAGGTCCATGAAATTCTTACCTCAAACTACTCAGAAAAAGCTGGAAGTGGCTCTGGGCTCAAGTGGTAGAGTTCTTAGCCTTGAGCAAAAGAAGCTCAGGAACAGAGCCCAGGCTCAGAGTTCAAACCCTAGGGCTGGCAAAAGAGGGGGGGGGGAGAGGGGAGTGAGAGGGAGAAAAGAAATAAAAAACTAGGGCTAGTGGTTCATGTTAGTAATCCTAGCACTCCAGAAATTAGGCGAGGATATTGAGACTTTAACATCAGTCCAGTCAGCCGGGCGCCGGGCACCAGTGGCTCACACCTGTAATCCTAGCTACTCAGGAGGCTGAGATCTGAGGATCATGGTTCAAAGCAGCCCGGGCAGGAAAGTCTGTGAAACTCTTTTCTGCAGTAAACTGCCAGAAAACCAGAAGTGGCATTGTAGCTCACATGGTAGAGTGCTAGCCTTGAGCTGAAGAGCTCAGGGACAGTGGCCAGGTCCAGAGTTCAAGCCCCACTACCAACAACAACAACAACAAAAAAGATCAGCCCAGTCTACATGGCAAGTTTAAGACCAACATAGCTACTCAGGAGGCTGAGATTGAAGGATTGTGATTCAAAGCCAGCCCAAGCAGGAATGTCCATGAGACTCTTATCTCCATTACAGTTAACCAGAAAAAAGCTGGAAGTGGAGCTGTGGCTCAATTGGTAGAGTTCAAGCCTTGAGCAAAATAGTTCAGACAGTGCCCAGGCCCTGAGTTCAAATCCCTGGACTGGCACACAAAGCAAAAAAAATATGTTGATAGATGATGATAGTCAGATGACTATCCACAGTCTAGATTCAGTAGTAGCTTTATTTATCTGTTTATCGGGCTGTTCTATACCCCCATACAAGTGTACACACATTTTTTTTTCTTTTGGTGGTACTGAGGTTTGAATTCAAGGCCTCTTCACTTGCCAGTTTGCCACTCTAGCCATCCTTCCAGCCATACACATTTTTGGAACCATTTCAAAGTAAATTGCAAATACAACATTTTACCATTCAGTATTTAACAGTTATCTCCTAAGAAATGAGAACATGCTTCCATCTATCCATTGTATTATTTACATTTGAAAATTTCCAAATATAAATCTTAATTTTTTTCCTCCTTCCCTCCTTCCCTCCTCCCTCCCTCCCTTCCTCCCTTCCTCCCTCTTCCCCCTCCCCCCTCCCTCCCTCCTTCCCTCCTTCCTTCCTTCCTTCCTTCCTTCCTTCCTCTTTCTCTCCATCTCTCTGTTTCTCTATCTCTCTGTGTCTCTGTCTGTCTGTTCTGTCTCTCTCTCTCTTTTTCTCTTTTCTCTTTCTCTCTCTTTCTCTCTACTGGTCCTGGTGTTGTCTCTAAGCTTCTTTTGCTCAAGGCTAGTGCTCTACCACTTGAGCCATTGCTTCACTTTTGGCTTTAAAAAAAAAAAAATATATATATATATATATACTTGATTGGAGTTAAAAGGCTTACACACTTTCTTGCCCTGGGCTTTGAACCATGATCCTCAAATCTCAGCCTTCTGAGTAGCTAATATTACAGGTGTGAGCCACTGACATCCAGCTAAAACAAATGTGTGTGTGTGTGTGTGTGTGTGTGTGTGTGTGTGTGTCTCTGTCTGTCTGTCTGTCTGTCTGTGTGTCTCTTTGTGTCTCTGTCAGTCCTCTATCACTTGAGCCACAGTGCCACTTCTGGCCTTTTCTGCTTATGTGGTGTTGAAGGATCAAACTCAGGGCCTCATGTATGCAAGGCAAGCACTCTACCACTGAGCAACCTTCCCAGCCCCTCATTCATTTATTTTTGCAGTATAGAAGATTGAATTCCTTTGAGCATATTAAACAAATACAACTTGTTTTTGGTTTTGTTTTGGTGCAAGTTCAGAGTTCAAGGCTAACTTTTACCAATTGAGCCACAGACAGCTCTACTTACAGGCTTTTGGGTGCTTAATTGGAACGTCTCACAAACTTTCCTACCTAGACTGGCTTTGAATTTCATTCCTCAATCCTCAAATCTCAGCCTCCCTGAGTAGCTGGGATTATAGGTGTGAGCCACCAGCTCTAGGACCGGCATCACTGTCTTTTGTTTTTCTTTTATATATATGTATATAAAAGGTTATATATATATATGATTATATATATATATATATATATAAAAGATTTTATATGAGATTATCCCCCCCATACACTGGATCTTGAACCCAGGATATTTTTTTTGGGGGGTCCGGTCGTGGGGCCTGAACTCTGGGCCTGGGCGCTGTCCCTCAGCTCTTCAGCTCAAGGCTAGCGCTCTACCACTTGAGCCACAGTGCCACTTCCGGCTTTTTTCTTTTTGCTTATGTGGTGCTGAGTCTACTATTGAGCCACCTTCCCAGCCCCAAATCCAGGATATTTTTGCTTAAGGCTAGGGCTCTACTTTGGGTAGGTTTTTTTTTTTGTTTGTTTTTGGTTTGTTTTTATTTTCGGTGGTTTTGAGGTTTTGTCAGTTGGCCTCTAACAATGATTCTCAGATTCAGCCTCCTGAGTTGCTAGTGTTACAGGTGTGAGCCACCAGCTCTGGGCAAGAATTTTACCTTTTGAAGTTCAGACAAAAAAATAATTTTATTGTATTTCCATATGTTCATGTTCATATAATGTACTTGGCCAAACTTACCTTCTTCCTAGCTCTGTTCTTGCCTTTCAAATTTCATTTACTCTTTCTGCCTTTTTTAAAAAAGTGACTGGAAGGAATTTCATATTTCTCTAGTTCTACCCTATCCCATTCAAAAATAGTCAGCTATTTAATAGATAGACACAGTTGCTGAGAAAGAACTAATACTTATTGAACAAGACACTGTTTTAGGCTCTGGTGATGTAGTCACAAACAAAACAGATGAAGAAGGTAGCATGAGTTTTCTTGAAGTTTATGTTGTGATGAAGAGTAACAAAAAGAATAGATTACAGATTGTGAAAGTTCCTTTGACCCCCAGATTGTTTTCGGCTTTCTTTTTCAAGTTGTAGTTTCTGATAACCTTTAATTATCTCTTTCATGCTTTAAAATTGAGGTTGCTAAAAAAAAAAAAAGAGGACCGGAAGCTTTGTATGCCAGAATGTATTTTGCTGCCTGCTGGGAACTCAGGTTTCTGTAGCCCATCATCTTACAGACATTTGAGTTCTTCCAGAGGACAGTCTCATTGTGGGGTGGTTGATGGAGTGGTAGATAAGTCCAGTTATATACGTTATGGGAAGCTGCATGAGGTCAGAAACTGGAAGGGCATTGTCAATATTACTGTTTGGTTTTTAGACTATCAGTTAATACCTCTTTTTCCATTTGAATTTCTCCTGGCCTGGTTTTGTTCCTAGCCTAAGATCTCAGGTTGAATTTCTTCAGAAAACAGATTTCTTTTCTATGTGGGTAACTAAGGAAAGCTACCTGGCTGCCCTGGGATGAGTCTGGGACATAATAGGGATATTACTAAGTAATTATTTGAGATTTTGAATCACCTCCCCTGTTTTCAACTTCATCCTTAGCTCCATATCAGTTCTTTGGCTGTTAGAGTTTATATAGTATGGATCTATAATTTACTTATCCATTACCTACTAAAGAACACTTGTTATTTTTCAGTTTTGAACAGTTACATATAACATGTTTATTCCTATACATGCCTTTTTTTTTTTTTTTTGGGTCCGGTCGTGAGGCTTTGACTCTGGGCCTGGGCGCTGTCCCTCAGCTCTTCAGCTCAAGGCTAGCACTCTACCACTTGAGCCACAGCGCCACCTCCGGCTTTTTTCTTTTAGCTTATGTGGTGCTGAGGAATCGAACCCAGAGCCTCAGGCATGCAAGGCAAGCGCTCTACCACTGAGCCACCTTCCCAGCCCCATACATGCCTTTTTGTGCATATTTATTTGCCTTTTTTTTTTTTTAACAAAAAGCAGTACTGGAGCTTGAACTCAACTTTGTGCTCTCACTTACCTTCTTAGATAAAGGCTGGTATTTTTCCACTTGAGCTAGTGTTTTGGTAGTTACTTGGAAATAAATCTCTTGCATTTGTCTGCCAGATCTGGCTTTGAACCCCAATCCTTAGATCTCAGCCTCCCAAGTAGCTATGATTATAGGCCGATACCCAGCCTTTATATTTATTTATTTATTTATTGCCGGTCTTGGGGCTTGTACTCAGGGCCTGGGCTGTCCTCAAGGCTAGTGCTCTACAACTTGAGCCACAGCAACACTTCCAACTTTTTCTGTTTATGTGATACTGAGGAATGGAACCCAGGGCTTCATGCATGCTAGGCTGCTAGGCAAGTGCTCTACCACTAACCACATTACCAGACTTTTTTTTTTTTTTTTTTTCATTTTGCTTATGTGGTGCTGAGGAATCGAACCCAGGGCCTCAGGCATGCAAGG
>NW_012267223.1:16679998-16683378 GCF_000151885.1 Dipodomys ordii
TTTCTTTCTTTCTTTCTTTCTTTCTTTCTTTCTTTCTTTCTTTCTTTCTTTCTTTCTTTCTTTCTTTCTTTCTTTCTTCCTGTCTGTCTGTCTGTCTGTCTGTCTGTCATGTCTGTCATGGGGCTTGAACTCTGACCTGGGCGCTGTTCCTGAGCTCTTCAGCTCAAGACCCACGCTCTATCACTTGAGCCACAGCGCCACTTCCTTAAAATTTTATTATTTTTGTTAGTACTGGAGTTTGAGCTCAGGGCCTTGTATTTGCTATGCAGACACCCTACCATTTTAACTATGCTCACTCTGCTTTCACAGGCTTCCCCCCCCCTTCTTTTTTTTCCCCCTTTTCCTTCAAAAAGTCTCTGGCTAGGATAAAGCCTCCAAATCTCATCTACAAAACATAGAACGCTCTCTCTGCTTTCACATGCTTTTTTCTTTCTTATTCTCTTTTCTCTTTCAAAATGTTTCTGGGTTGGGCACTGGTGCCTTACACCTGTAATTCTAGCTACTCAGGAGGCTGAGATCTGAGGATTGCAGTTGAAAGCCAGTCCCAGCAGGAAAGTCCATGAGACTCTCATCTCCAATTAACCATCAGAAAAACTGGAAGTGGCACTATGGCTCAAGTGGTAGAGCGCTTGCCTTGAGCTGAAGAGCTGAGGGACAGTGCCCAGGCCCAGAGTTCAAGCCCCACAACCGACATAAAACAAAACAAAAAAACAAAAACATTTCTGGCTAGGATAAAGCCCTCATTAGCCATGCCCTCATGGTTCACACCTATAATTCTAGCTACTTAGGAGACAGACCTAGAGGATCAAAGTTTGAAGCCAGCCCACACAGACAAGTATACTAGGTGACATCTTTGATTAACTAGCAAATGTCATACTGGAGCCATGGTTTGAGTGGGTGAGCACTATGAGCAAGAAAATGGAGCAGGAAGACAAGGCCTGTGTTCAAGCCTCAGTACTGGCACAACAAGAAAAGAAAGTGTGAGCATGTACAAATTATAGTAATAAAAAGAAACCACTTTGCCAGGGGCTGGTGGTTCATGACTGTAAGCTACTCAGGAGGCTGAGATCTGAGGATTATGTTTCAAAGCCAGTTTGTGCTCTAGGCTAGTGCTCTGCCACTTGAGCCCAGCTCTACCTTTCAATCTGTAGGTGGTTAACTGGAAATAAGAGTCTCACCAAACTTTCCTGCCCAGGCAGGCTTTAAACCATGAGCCTCTGATCTCCACTTCCTGAGTAGCTAGGATTATAGGCATAAGCAACTGATCTCAGATAGTGAGTGTGTGTGTGTGGGGGGGGGGGCAGGGAGGCGGAAGATGAGTATGTGTGATTTATACATTTTTACAAAAGTTTCAGGTTAATTCAGAAAGTATTATTTGTTCAGTCATTCGTTTAAAAATATTTGAGAACCTGCAATATACTGTCATCATTCTTCAGGAGATATAATAGTAAATTAAACAACTGTCCTTGAATTAATCATGGAGCCTATACTTTTAATGTTGAAAGGTATATAATAACTAAGCTAGATGACTGAAATGTGTAGCATGCTGGATGGCATGAAGTGTTCTGGTGAAAATAAACAGGACAGGGGGATAGAAAAATGGGGGTAAGGAACAAAGACAAAGGAGACGAGGAAGGGAGCAACCCATTCCAATATGTGGAGGAAAAGAATTCTGAGCAGTGGGAAGCCAAGTGCTAAGGCTTGGTGTTGGGGGAATCCAGCGGGAGCTCAAGTCAGAGTATAGGAAGTAGTGGATGGGATTTAAATAGGGGTGACATCAGAGGTCTAAGAGGGTGGTAGTGATAGATTGTAGGACCAGGTTGGCTATGGTATAAGAGTTGACAGTAAAGAGTGCAAACTTTCAGAGGGTCTTGAGCAGAGAAAAAAATACAACTCCTCTTCCTCTTCTTCTTCCTCCTTCTTCCTCTTCTTTCTTCACTCCCCCCGCCCCTCCCCTCCGCCTCCCTATAGCAGGGTTTGAAATCAGGGCCTGGTCTTTCTCAGCTTGCTTGCTGTACTGGAACTCTACTACTTGAGCCACGCCCGTCTCCAGCCCTATTCCTTTTTTTCCCCCTCCCTGTTTATTTTGAAGATAGAAGTGTCATACTTTCCTGTCCAGGCTGGCTTCCAACTGTGATTCTTCAGATCTTTGCTTCCTAACTAGGATTACACAGGTGTGAACCACTTGCATCTACTGTGACTTCATTTTTAAAGAATTCTCCTAACCACTGACTTGAAAATGCATGATAGAATGGCAGGAGTGCAAGTAAGGAGGTAATTAGGAGGCTATTGCTGTAGCAATAATTCGGGCAATAGATAATACTGACACAGATTAGAGTTGTGTTGGAGATGAGAAAAAGTGGTTGACCCTGAGTAGCTTTGATGATGGATTGGAAATGAGATATTAGGGAAAGAAAATAGCCAAAGTGACTCCAAAGTATTTGGCCTGAACAGTTGGCCACAATGATTTAAGAGGTGAGAGAAGTCAGGAGAAAGAGCAGGTTTTGACATGTCAAGTTTAAGATGCTTATTAGAGTCCAAATGAAGTTGTGCAGTAGACTGTTGGACACACAAATCTGAAAATTAGGTCTGGGCTGGAGGTAGAAACTTGGAAGCTGTCAACATAAAGTTAGTATTTAGAGCTATGAAATGGATGAGGTCATCAAGGAATTAAAAGTAAGCAAGAAGCTGAATATAGTGGTATATACCTATAATCTCATCTACTCTAGCTACAGAAGCAGTAGGATCCAGATTTCCAGGTCAGCCTGGGTAATATAATGAGGCTTTGTCTCAAAATAAGTAAATAAGAAAAACAAAATTTGTCCAGGGACAAATATACAAAGGTGATTAAGTTTGGGAGAAGAGGTATCACCAGCAAATATCAAGAAAGGAACAACTAGTAACTAGTAGGGAAACAAGGAAAAGTCCTAGAAGCCACATGAAAAAAGAAGTGTCACCAGAAAAGAGCCACCAGGCACCGGTGGCGCATACCTGTAATCTTAGCTACTCAGGAGGCTGAGATCTGAGGATCAGTGTTCAAAGCCAGGGCAGGAAAGTCCATGAGACCCTTTATCTCCAGTTAACCATCAAAAAACTGAAAGGGAGCTATGGCTCAAAGTAGTGGAGCACTAGTCTTGTCAGGGACAGCATCCAGGCCCTGAGTTCAAGTCCCACAACTGACAAAAAGAAGCGTTTTAAGGAGGAATGATCATCAGTAGTCATATGTTGCTATGTAAGATGAAGACTGAAATTTATTTATTTATTTATTTTAGTCGGTCGGGGGGCTTGAACTCTGGGCCTGGGCGCTGTCCCTCAGCTCTTCAGCTCAAGGCGAGCGCTCTACCACTTGAGCTACAGCGCCACTTCCGGTTTTCTGGTGG
>NW_012267223.1:16684008-16708099 GCF_000151885.1 Dipodomys ordii
CAAGTGGTAGAGTGCTAGCCTTGAGCTGAAGAGCTGAGGGACAGCGCCCAGGCCCAGAGTTCAGGCCCCACGACCGGACCCAAAAAAATAAAAAATAAAAAAAAGAAACATTTATGGTTATTCCTTTATTTTTTGTCCCCTAATGTACACACTTCAGATTAAAAATTATTATAAACTGAAGATGAGTATTAGGATTTATGTATTTATAGTAGGATGTATATTTTTCTTTAGGATATCCATTCCATAAGAAACACCTTACTAATTTTTTAAAAAAATTGGCCTAGCTAGCTTAGATTATACTATTTATTTTTCAAAACAAAATGCCTTTTTTTTGTGGGGGGGTGCCAGTCCTGGGGCTTGCAGTCAGGGCCTGGATGTGATCCCTGAGCTTTATTTGCTAAAGGCTAGTGCTCTACTTCTTGAGCCACAGCTCCACTGCAGGCTTTTTTTGGTAGTTTAGTAGAAATAAGGTCTCATAGGCTTTCCTGCCCAGGATGGCTTAGAATCATAATCCTCAGGTCTCAGACTCCTGAGTAGCTAGGATTATAGGTGTGAGCCAACAGCACCCGACTCAAAATACCTTTTTGTTATAAAATTTTACATACTTTATCAATGTCCCTATTCTCCTCTCCCTTTCTAAAACAGGTTTCATTGTTTTGTTTTCATATATGGAAGTAAACTACTTTGACCATATACATCCTCATTCACTCTCTCCATTTGCCTTCCTTTCTCTACAACAGCCTCTTTTATTTTCTTGTCTTTTTTTTTTTGGTTGTTCATGGGGCTTGAACTCTGGACCTGGGTGCTGTCTCTTCAGCTAAAGGCGAACATTGTACCACTTGAGCCACAGCACCACTTCCAGTTTTCTGGTGGTTTATTGGAGATAAGAGTCTCAGGGACTTTCCTGACTGGGCTGGCTTTGAACCATGATCCTCAGATCTCAACTTCCTGAGTAGGTAGGATTACAGGTGTGAGCCACCAGCGCCCGGCTTTTCTTGTCATTTTTTCAGTGTGTGTGTGTGTGTGTGTGTGTGTGTGTGTGTGTGTGTATACATAAGAAGTTTCAGCATGGTATTTTAGATGTGCACATACTATATTTTATCAGTGTAGCCCTCTCTATTGCTTTCTCTTTCTCTTTGTATCTTTTGGGTCCGGTTGTGGGGCCTGAACTCTGGGCCTGGGCACTGTCCCTCAGCTCTTCAGCTCAAGGCTAGCGCTCTGCCGCTTGAGCCACAGCGCCACTTCCGGCTTTGTTTTCTTTTTGCTTATGTGGTGCTGAGGAATCGAACCCAGGGCCTCAGGCATGCAAGGCAAGCGCTCTACCACTAAGCCACCTTCCCAGCCCTCTCTTTGTTTCTTATTTTTACTTCTAAATTAGAAGTTTTAAAACATTTCTTGAGGTACTGGGGTTTGAACTCAGGGCCTTGTATTTTCTGAGTACTCTTATTGAGTCATGCCTCTAGCTTTTTTTTTTTTTGGTAGTGGTGGTTGCTTTTGAAATAGGTTCTCACTTTCTGTCTGGGCTTGTGCCTAGTCCATGATCTGCCTAATTTTGGCTTCCTTTCATAGAATAACAGGGATGCAATGTAATACTGGATCTAACTCTTAGTTATGAAGAGTTATGAACTCTTACTAACATTTCTGCCTGTACTGTCTTTACACTTTGATCTTCCCAATCTCAGTCTCCCATTTAGATAGGTTACAGGATTGATCCACTTGTGTCTGACTAAACAATTTTTTTTTTTTTGCTGGTCATGGGATCTGAACTCTGGGCACTGTCCCTCAGCTCTTTAGCTCAAGGCTAGTGCTCTACCACTTGAGCCACAGAACCACTTCCAGCTTTTTCTGCTTATGTGGTGCTGAGGAATTGAACCCAGGGCCTCATGCATGCAAGGCAAGCACTCTACAACTGAGCCACCTTCCCAGCCCCCTGACTAAACAATTCTTATTTTTATTGGCCAGTCCTGGGGCTTGAACTCTGAGCCTGGATACTGTCCCTGAGCAGCTTTTGCTCAAGGCTAGTGCTCTACCACTTGAACCCCAGTGACACTTCTGACTTTTTTGAATATTAATTGAAGGTAAGAGTCTCACAGATTTTCCTGTCTATGCTGGCTTTGATCTGCAATCCTCAGATCTCAGCCTCTGGAGTAGCTAGGATTACAGGTGTGAGCCACCAGCACCCAACTTTTGACTAATTTTTTTTTTTTTTGCCAGTTCTGGGGTTTAAACTCTGGACCTGGGCACTGTCCCTGGGCTTCTTTTGCTCAAGGCCAGTGCTCTACCACTTGAGCCATAGTGCTACTTCTGGCTTTTTGTGTTTATGTGGTGCTGAGGAATTGAATCCAGGTCTTCATGTATGTTAGGCAAGCACTCTATCACTAAACCACATTCCCAGATCCTGACTAAACAATTTTTATGGAGGGGCTGAGAAGGTGGCTCAGTGGTAGAGTGCTTGCCTTGCATGCATGAGGCCCTGGGTTTGATTCCTCAGCACCACATAAGCAAAAAGAAAAAAGCTGGAAGTGGCGCTGTGGCTCAAGTGGTAGAGCGCTAGCCTTGAGCTGAAGAACTGAGGGATAGCGCCCAGGCCCAGAGTTCAGGTCCCATGACCGGACCCAAAAAAAATAAACAACAAAAAAAACCACACAATTTTTATGGAGAAATTTAAAATCAACCCAAGTTCACCATTCTACGTCTTTTATTTTTTTGGTCATGGGGCCTGAACTCTGCATCTGGGCGCTGTCCCTGAGCTCTTCAGCTCAAGGCTAGTGCTCTACCATTTGAGCTAGAGCGCCACTTCTGGCTTTTTCTGCTTATGTGGTGCTGAGGAATCAAACCCAGGGCCTCATGCATCTTCCCAGACCTCTACAATCTCTTTAAGTAATTAATACCTATCGTTCTTCTTCTTCTTCTTCTTTTTTTTTTTTGGTCGGTTGTGGGGCTTGAACTCTGGGCCTGGGTGCTATCCCTCAGCTCTTCAGCCCAAGGCTAGCGTGCTACCACTTGAACCACAGCACCACTTCTGGTTTTCTGAGTGGTTTATTGGAAATAAGAGTCTCATGGACTTTCCTTATCCCAGCTGGCTTGGAGCTGTGGTCCTTAGATCTCAGCCTCCTAAGTAGCTAGGATTACAGGCGTGAGCCACTGGCGCCTGGCTCTATTGTTATTCTCGATACTGAGAAACATAGGAGTTGAAAAATAGAAGAAAGATTTTATTTTTCTGGTGAAAATGTATATTGTTTTTTTTTTCTTTAGAAATTTATTGAATTTGAAGACTCTCAAGAACAGGAAAAAAAGGATTTACAGACCCGAGTAGAATCTCTAGAATCTCAAACAAGACAACTTGAACTCAAAGCAAAAAACTATGCTGACCAGAGTAAGTGAAAACACCTCTCCTCCTAAGTACACATTGAAGAGTGGGCTTCAGTAGTGTGATCCTGAAATTTGACACGGGTTTCAAATATATGCTTAAAATTATTCCAGAATCAAAAGCTGAGACTCGGTGTTCATGATAGTTATGTACCTATGTATGCATAAGTAGCTAAAACAAGATAAAAGACTCACTTCCTTTATTTAGCTCTCAGCCTGATTATAGTTAATATGCTATGTTCATTACATAGGGATGTGTGTGTGTAGGTCATTTATACAATTCCATTGTTCTGTTATTGCATTTAAATTAAAAATAAATGAGAAAAAAGCTTTAAGCATGTATAAAAATGACTGGTTTATTTTAATGGAACAATAAGGTTACTAAGAACAGAATTTCACTTTTCAGATTTAATTCATTTTTACTATAATTTCATGTTATTCTCTACTTCTAAAGTAGTTGTTTCAAACCTTTAGAATGATTTCTCTTTTTTGGCTAATGAAAATGACCTAATTAAGTCAAAATTAGAAAAGGAAATGGCAAGAAACTTTGTGCCCTATTTACATCTGATGTAGTTAGAGATCTCTGCTTGTCCCTCCCACCATTAAAAACTTTATAGATCCTAGGAAGCAAAAGGTGTCCTACTCTTCTTCCTGCTTTACCCTAAAGGCACATTACATCTACTGTTAAAGAACCGCCATTCATGCTGGATAATTTTTAGCACCAGGCTTGGAATATGTGTGATATATGTGATAAGTCAGTGCACTCTATTGAACTCTACAAGGGCCTAAGAGAGCCAAATAAAAATTACTGGGAATCTGGAGTTCAAGCATTTCAAGGTTATTAACCAGATACCATACATGGTTATAAACCAGATACCATAGAAGAGAGCTACTGGATGTTTGGTAGCAAAAACGGGCGTGAATGAAACAAAATGAGCAAGATGTCATGCCTTTGTATTTTTAAGCTCCACGATACATAGACTTAATGTATCTTTTTGGTTAACCCTGAATTTATCAACTTATATGATTCTATTATAGGTTCTGTTATAGAAATTTGAAGACTTGAGAGCTTATGCTAGACTATTGTGCCTATTGGAGTCACATTACTATGAGTACCACTCATCTACATAAACAGTCTTACAACAATTGCAAGCTTTTGGCACATTTAACATCCACAAATTCTCAATTCAAAGAACAAGAAATTTTGGCTATTGAAGATAAACTCTCTAATCCTGATTTGCTTGTGCTTTTTTTTTTTTTTTCGGTCGTGGGGCTTGAACTCTGGGCCTGGGCGCTGTCCCTCAGCTCTTCAGCTCAAGGCGAGCGCTCTACCACTTGAGCTACAGCGCCACTTCCTTGCTTGTGCTTTTATAGCAGAGAGGAAATAGTATTTTAGAATTCAACACTAAAAGCACAGTTGCTAGAACTAACCTAATTTTCATTATTTTAAAGTATTTTTTTCTTGATTTCTGAAGAATAATAAAGTTTTAGAAAATTTTCCTTTGATTTAGAAAGAAATTCCTTTTATACATTTTTCAGTTTTTCAGTTTTTTTTGTTTGCTTGTTGTAGTCCCCTTTTCCTTCCCTCAAATCTATAATATGAATCAATGCCTCTTATTTTTAAAAAGATGACAGTAAGTTATAATCATTCGTATCATATATATATATATATATATATACAATTTTTTTTTTTTTGGTCTGGTCATGGGACCTGAACTCTGGGCCTAGGCGCTGTCCCTCAGCTCTTCAGCTCAAGGCTAGTGCTCTGCCGCTTGAGCCACAGCACCACTTCTGGCTTTTTTTTTCTGCTTATGTGGTGCTGAGGAATCGAACCCAGGGCCTCATGCTTGCAAGGCAAGCACTCTACCACTGAGCCACCTTCCCAGCCCCAAGTGCCCTATATTAATAGAAATCCAGGACTGTGTTTAAAAGATGAAAGCAAATTTGAATAAACATGTTAGGCTGAATTTTTTTTTTTATACTGGTGGTACTGTGATTGAACTCAGAGCTTCTCACTTGCTAAGTAAAGTTTCTACCACTTCAGCTACTATACTCCTAGTCCTTTGCTTTTATTTTATTTTTTAATTTAATTTAATTTTATTTGTGAACATACTGTACAGAGGGGTTACAATTACAAGGGCAGGATAATGCGTACATTTCTTACCAAGCATTGCAGCCTCCTCCTTTGGTTTACCCTTCACATCCCTCCTCAGCCTCCCCCTTCCCCCTTTTATTTTTATTTTTATTTTTTCCCACAAACTGTCTCTTGCAAACTTTACCTGGACTGGCCTAAACTATTTTCCTCTTGCTTCTTCCTCCCAAGCAACTAGTACAATAGGCATTTGTCACTACGCCTAGCTTGTCTTTGAGATAGGGTCTTGGTCACTTTCATCTGAGTTGGCCATGTACTATGATCTTTCTGCTTTTACCTCCCAGAGAGCTGGGATTATGGGCATGCACAGCCAGTTCTAGTTCTTTTTATGTAATAAGTGAGATGTGTGGTTTTTTTTGGAAAAATTAATTTCGAGATAGACTATGTGGCCAGGTTGGCCTTGAACTGTTTATATTCCTGTCTTCTCTTGAGTGCTGGGATTATATGTGTCCACTACCATTCCTGACTTCAAGTTCCATATTTTTGTCTATACATCTTAAGAGTCTATATTTTTAAAGACTGAACATGTCAGTTCTGATTGATGTATTTTAGGGAATATGCCCTTTTTAAAAGTAGTCATAATGGAACTTCAAGTTTTGGTGTGAGTAGTATTTTCTGAATTAAAAATGGAAATGTTGGTTAGAGTTATTTGCTATTTGAGAAGGAAGAAAAAATAAACAGAAACTAAAGGATACACTTTATAGTTTTTGATAGTGTGGAAACATCAGTTATGATTCAACTTTGAGAAATTGACTATAAAAATTTTGTTAGAATTTTGTGGTTATGTTTAATTTTTTTCCAGCATGAATAAAGCATTTTAAAAGGAATTCTATATATTATTCTTACCTGGGAGTACCAGGAATAGTCTTGGTAAATAACATCTTGTGATCATTAAAGAGGAGTCTAAAACATATGGTATGCAATGAAGAAGTTACAAGTTGAAAAAAGTCTTGTTTGCTCCGTTTAGCTTATGGATTTTGTCATCTATAGTGAGGTGCAGTAATGGAGTCTTTATCAGAAAAGTTTATAG
The DNA here is from genome assembly GCF_000151885.1 of Dipodomys ordii. NCBI lineage: Eukaryota > Metazoa > Chordata > Mammalia > Rodentia > Heteromyidae > Dipodomys > Dipodomys ordii. The sequence goes on from NW_012267223.1 coordinate 16,690,560, forward strand.
TTATTATTTCTGTTGGTATGTTGACTGTTTATATATCTCATAAGCCAAATACTATCTTAAATGAGTCAAGTAAATATCAACATCATACATAATATAGTTAAAATATAAACTGCTCTAGTATGCCTAGCATTCTACAATGATTGCAATGTGATTGTGGTGTAGGGGAATATGATAATCTTTGTGATAATAATCATAACTTTATGGAGTTGGAAAAGGTAGAAGGTTATATAATCTTTTTTTGTAAGTATCATGCTTTTACATTATTGCAATTAGAGTAGTAATTTAAATTTATCCTATTTGCCTTGTAGGATCTTTATTATTTCTTTGTTGTTTTTTTTTTTTTTTTGATGTAGACCAAACTGGCCTCAAACTCTCGATCTTCCTTCCTGAACCTGAGAGTGCTGCGAGTATAGGCTTGTGCCACTACACTCAACTTAGTATTTATTTTTTTAATGTTAGCATACATCAGATATCCAGAAACTATGCCATTTATTGGCAATTCTCTTGTTTTCTGAAAAATATGCTCTCTTCTTTTCTCTAATAAGTGTTTTTGGTTGTTGTTGTTGATTTGGGGCCTGAACTCTGGGCCTGAGAACTGTCCCTCAACTCTTCAGCTCAAGGTTGGTGTTGTACTACTTGAGCCACAGCAGCACCACTTCCCGGCTTTTTCTGCTTATGTGGTGCTGAGGAATCAAACCGAGGGCCTCATGCATGCAAGGCAAGCACTCTACCACTGAGCCACCTTCTCAGCCCATCTAATAAGAGTTATTTTAAGTGGAGTTGTGGCTCAAAACAGTAAAGTTCTAGTCTTGAGTGAAAAAGCTCAGGGACAGTGCCAAGGCCCTGAGTTGAAGCCCCACAACCAAAGAAAAAAAAGGAATTATTTTAATGGCCATTTTATTGTTCCACCTTGGATTCCCAGAAACTTAGGACAAACTTCTGTCACAACTAGCTTGGACCTTATCTAGTTAACCCATTTAAATTATTCTTTTTTTCTAGCCCCAAATCTCAAGCATTCATACTATTCCTGAATGCTATCTTAAATCCCTGGCATGAATCAGGATAGTAGTAAACATAGATGAGGCTGGGGACTAGCTCACTTGTAAGGCATTTGCTTCCCATGCTAGATGCAGCTTCTGGGTTAGCACCACAAGGAGGAAAAACCCAGAAATTTTCTCTGGTGGTTGGGTGTCATCCCCCTCTCCCCCGCTGTGTAGTGAATCATAGCTAATGTTCACTTCTACAAGCTTCCTCTCTTTTGATAGTTTTCTTAGAATGTATTTAAGGAAGTTGGAACAATGGTTCCAACAATCAATGGTTCTTGATTTGTAGTGTTTGGCTGTTTCCAAAGTGAGCAGAATTGAAGAAGTAAAGATATGTAGCAAAATATTTGGTTTATCTTAACATGTTACAGTTATATACAACATACTACTACTTGGAACTGATACAGGCCTGTTTAGTTAGTATTCTGTTCCCTCATAGTAAACTTTAGTAGTCCTCCAGCTCTTTGACTTTATAATAAATTTCTTTCCCCTTAGGTACAGAGCCATTGCCTTTTGTGAGAGGAAGATGAAATGATTTAGGTAATAGTAAATTTTTTTGGAGAAGAATTTTTTGATTTTTGTCTTTCCTTTCTTCCAATAAAAATCCATTTTAAAAAACCACAAGCAGCTTAGGGGTTGGAGGTGTGGCTCAGTTGGTAGAATGCTAGCCAAGGAGTGAAAGTGGCAGGTACTGAGTACAGGTCTTGGTTTCAGACCTTAAAAAAAAAAAAAATTAAATGGAGCTGGACACTTGGTAGCTATTCCTGTAATCATAGCTACTTAGGAGGCTGAGATTTTTGAGGGTCACGGTTTGAAGCTAGCCCTTACGGGAAAGTTTGTGAGACTGTTCTCCAGCTAACCACCAAAAAACTAGAAGTGGGGCTATGGCTCAAGTGATAAGGCACTCGCCTTGAGCAAAAAAAGCCAAGGTCAAGTCCTGAGTTCAAGCCCTAATACAGGTACATTTTAAAAATTTAAAAAATGGCTGGGTGCTGGTAGCTCACGCCAGCCTGGGCAGGAAACTCCGTGAGACTCTTATCTCCAGTTAACCACCAGAAAACCTGAAGTGGCACTGTGCTCCAAGTGGTAGAGTGCTAGCCTTGAGCTGAAGAGCTGAGGAACAGCACCAAGCCCAGATTTCAAGCCCAGGACTGACCAAAATAAAAAGGAAAATGTGGTTGACAACTGATGATATATAAATATTAGAGCCTTATACTCTGAATTTCCTTTTCATTCTGTCTCACATATAAACTTTTGTTTGGCTTTTTAATTTGGTATTAAGTCTTAATCTAGTAAAATAACTTTAAGCCTTGACCATAAAACTTGATTATTGGGACAAAATCACTTCTTACTGAAACTGAAGTATTAGAAAGAACTCAGGCCCACAGCTTCAGGAGTTCCACATTTCACATCTGTCTACTCACCACAGAATTCTAAATAAAGAGACAGGAAAAAAGCAGAGACAGAATTATCCATGGTTATGGATGGGCTTCACCACTTCTGCAGGTGTCCCCTATCCCCTCCACACATATTTGCCTTACGTTAAATAGGATGGAGTTGGGGCAGGAGGGAGCAGTGTACCCATAGTTAAATAGTCCTAGACTTAGGTGGTTATCCCTTCAGCAGGATGGGAGCACCCTCCCACCCCCAAAATCAGGATAAATATTGATGCCTGATAGGTGGTTCCATCCTCCTTTGATTCCAAGATGTCTGTAAAGTGGCTTAGGGCAGAGGACACATATACAAAATTCAGGAAGCAGAGTAAAACTTTTCTGTTTCTTTTAATTTATGTGCCCAAGTAGAGAAATCAGTGCTTTTAATTTTAAGCAAAAACAGCTTTTAAATACTTGTCTCATTATTTTTTGGTCATAAGCCTTCTGCTAGTTGAAAAGTTTGGGGACAGTAGTATGTTCATCATTATTTTACATTAAATAAAAGGAATTGATGACTCCAGACATTTTTAAAGTAGGGTCTTTCTGGTAAAGATACGATTTATAATGATAATGATTCATTGAGAATTTCTGCCTTTTAAAGTTACAAACTATAGTGGAGATTTGAGAGAGCCTACACCTTTAGGCTTAGCAGTGTTAATATTGTTGGAAAAAAACCAAACAGGAACCAAGGACATTATTCAGTAGCAGACTGTTGCCTATCAAGTACAAGGTCCCAGGTTCTGTTCCTAACACTGCGGTTAAAAAAAAAAATGGAAAAGTTTATGCAAAAGAATGAAGTTGGATCCCTGCCTTACTATATATAAAAACTGGCACAAAGGCATCAGATCTAAATGTTTAGAAAAAATGGAAAAGTTAAATAAAATCTTATCTATAGAAAATCCCTTTCACATGTGTGTGCCAGGGCTCACATCTGTAATTACAGCTAATCAGGAGACAGAGCCAGAGGACTGTGATTCAAAGCCAGCTTAAGCTAAAAAGTTCTGGAGACTCCATCTCTTAGCCACCAGAAAGCTGGACTGGAAGGCTCAAGTGGTAAAGTACCAGTCAAGCAAGTTGAGTAAGTTTGAGGTTTACAGTTCAAAAGGTAGGAAGGAAGGAAGGAAGGAAGGAATGACGACGAGAAAGGAATGATGAAGAAGAAGAAGAAGATGACGAGACCTCTGCATGAATGGTACAGTAGATAAAGTGATGATCTGTGATTTTCTTAGGACCATATGCTGAGAGAGAGAGAAAGAGAGGGAGAGAGAGAGAGAGAAAAAGAGAGAGAGAGTGTGTGTGTAAGCATGTGCTTGCTGGTCTTAAACTCAGGCCTGATGCTCTACCTTAGCTTTTTTCACTCAAGACTGGTAGTCTACCACTTGATCCACAGCTCCATTTTGGGCTTTTTTGCTGGTTAATTGGAAGTAAGAGTCTCATGGACTTTTCTGCCAGGGCTGGCTTCAAACTATCATCCTCAAATTTCAGCCTCCTGAGTGGCTAGGATTATAGGAGTGAGTCACCAGCCCCCAGCATCCATATGCTTTTTTATTAAGGTTACTTTGGAAGTTTCAAATTTATATCTCCTGGCTTAAAAATATGACTAGATTTATAAAGAAAGCGACTTTTAAGCTGAAGGTTGGTAGCCTGTAATCCTAGCTACTTAGGAGGCTGGCAGGAAAATCCTTAGACACTTACCTTCAGTTAACCACCAGAAAACCAGAAGTGGAGTTGTGGCTCCAAAGTTCAGGGGCAGTGCCCAGGCCCCATGACCAACACACACATATACAAGGCAAGCTACTTTTAGTCCATTTTATTTTTTTTATAATGTTAAAGAACTAATTGGCTTTTAAAGTCCACATATCAGAGGGAAAGCCACCCCCCCCCAAAAAAAGAAAAAACCCAGCACAAGATAAGTTGAGTAGCTAGGATTAAAGTGTGAGCCACTCTCCAGCTCTAGTGCCGTCTTTTAATAATATTAAAATTGTAGCCGGGTGTCAGTGGCTCACACCTGTAATCCTAGCTACTCAGGAGGCCGAGATCTGAGGATCATGGTTCAAAGCCAGCCCCCGTAGGAAAGACCGTGAGACTCTTTATCTCCAATAAACCACTAGAAAACCGGAAGTGATGCTGTGGCTCAAGCAGCAGAGTGCTCGCCTTGATCTGAAGAGCTGAGGGACAGCGCCCAAGCCCAGAGTTCAAGCCCCAAGACTGACCAAAAAAAAATTAAAGTTGTAGTTTGTAATTAATATCTAGTACTAAAGAAAGCACTGAAAACTGAGTTTTATGGGGAAGATTAAAAGATTTCTGGTGCTTTAATTTAAAGAACAGAAAAAAAAAAACCCTGATAACTGGTTTTTCAAAACTTCAAATATGTTAAAGGATTGATAGTCATGAAGGATGCCAAGTTCCTTTTCTATAATTTTAGAAAAGATTGAATTAGAGGATTTTGTTGGTTTTGGTTGGTCATAGTGAAGCATTTCTTGGCCCAGGGGGATGATACACAGAAATAGGTGCTGAGGGAAAGCCTGGCCTGTCCCTGTATAGAGACTGTATATAGGTAGTAGAGTTGGCGACCTTTGCTTGTGGATGGCTTAGATGACATCTTCATGACAGTGACTATGTCAGATTGTTAAAAGTCCTTTAGTACAGGAATTCTTGGAGGTTACCCCAATCTTTGTAGGAATATGATCACTGATTCATGACAGAATTTCAAAATATTCTGTTACCTGTGCTACTGATTAATATCATATAATATCGGTCTAAAAGTCTTTTGGAGTTTAGAGGCATGGTGAAGGACTTGGTTGACAGAGGATAAGTTTTTATTACTGATTTGATGTGGTTGTCTGAGATTTGTTTCCTGTTAAGTGAGTATTTTGAGTCTTTCTCTCTTTTAGAAACTTTGTTGCTAAATTGTTCAAGGAGAATTTCTGAAAGACCAATGTTAATCTCCTGAGATCTAGTAACAGTTGGATTATCTGCCTTCCATGAACAGTAAGAACTGATTACTTTTGAGAAGGCAAATAATGAGTTGGATGTGGCATTCTAGCAGGTCTGTTTCTCTTTCTTCTCCCCATAGGCCTATCAGCAGTCTGATGGGGCAGAAGACAACAGAGATGGAAGGTGTTCCAAACTTGGCAAAGGCCATCAATCTAAGGAGGTAAGCTCTGATTTGAGCCGGCAGAGCAGGTAGCTCTTCCTGCCATATCATATCCTCTTGCTTTTTGGAAAGATGGAGGAATAAAAAGAGCATTCCAAATGAGGCTAGAGTATCTCCATTTGCAATCTTATGAGGGGTCAATTTTAGATTTGTCTTTTAATTGTTCTTTTTTCTTGCCCCTTTTTCCCCTTTCAGATACCATGATTTGATTTTTTTCTCTCCTAGAAAATTAGCAGTTAAAAATTGGCTGATTGGTTATCTGTTGTTTGGGATAGATAGGATAAACAGACTGTAGCTAGTTTGATGAGTAAAATGATAAGGTTTTTGGAGTTTTCATGAACTCATTTTGGAAGTTTAGTTTATAAGGAGACTATTAAATAAGAAATGATCTTTTAATACTTTCAGATGTAGCACAGCTCTGCAGGTATCAGTTACTCCATGGTACTTGAGGTATTGAGAGATGTCTGAAGTCTAGATGAGCTTTTTTTTTTTCTTCCTGTTTTTCCCTTCCCTTTGCCCTTTACTAGTTCCTCAGTGGCATTCAGGGCTCTCAAGAGATGGCTTTTTCCTGTGTTAAAAGGTATTTTTCGACACTGTTTATATTACCTTCTGTGTTTTAGGCCTTGACTAAAGTGAGTTTATTGGATATGTTGTGCTGAATTATTGTGATTTTTGGAAAAGCACTTGAGGTTCCAATTTTAATTATATGATCACAATCTATGTATAGTAATACATAATTATTTTTTTGTGGTCCTGGGACTTGAACTCAGGGCCTAGGCGCTGCACCTGGGTCACCAGTGCCCAGCTTTATATAATACGTATACATTTATATGATCAATTATATGATCGTATTATATGATTTTTATATGATTTGTTTTGTATATGTCTAAAAAGATAATAGTATTTAGATCACAGTACAGGTAAAGAAAACTTGAAATACAAACAATATTTGTCTAGGTACTTGCTGTAGGTGACAGAGTAGAATCATTGCCAGAGTAGCATTCAGAATAACAAAAGACATAAACTATGCTTAAAGCATAATTAGGTGCTTTATGATTTAGAAAGCTCCATATGGACTTTAATAGGTGCTTATAAGCTAATATAGATGTTAAACTAAATCTGGTTGCTATAGCAAACAAACCACAAAATAGGAACAGTAATCATGTACTATGTAACAATGTTTCAGTCAATGATAAACTTCATATATAACAGTAATCCCATAAGAGTATATCACTTAGTGTCATCAAAATTGTCTTAGTTATGTGAATATACTCTTATGTTTTCACAATGTTAAAATGGCTAATGAGGCATTTCTAAGAATATATCAACATAGTTAAGTGAAAATTTATCATACAATGACTCACGTATTAAAGGTTGCTTTTTTTTTGGTCTTGGGGCTTGAAAAACTCATGGCTTGAGCACTGTCTCTGAGCTCTTTTGCTCAAGGCTAGTCCTCTACCACTTTGAGTCACAGCACCACTTATAGTTTTCTGGTGGTTAATTAGAGATAAGAGTCTCATGGACTCTCATGCCCAGGCTGACTTTAAACTGAGGTCCCCAGATTTTAGCCGCTGGAGTAGCGAGGATTATAGGCATGAGCCACCAGCCTGGGCTAAAGGCTACATACATGTTCAATTCATAGTAGTTGTTGTAGAACATGGTAAACAATGAATACTTGAGCCTAGGAATATACTGAGTGAATGGATGGATACTCATTGTATTTGGACAAGGTGGAATTGTATTTATAATATCATTTATCAGTTGGTGAATTCTTCCCCAAAGGTGACCACTGCCATGCCTTGTAAAACTTTAGTTTTTTATGTGTCTTTTCTTTTTTGTGTTCTTTTGTTTCTACTACTTTTTCTCAACTTCATGCTTGCACTGTCTGTCAGTGGTAATGGTGTGTGTAGCATTGTTTATTCATTTTTGTTACATAGTATTCCAATACATGAACTTTTTTTTTTTTTTTGGTAATGGGGCTTGAACTCTGGGCCTGGCCATTGTCCCTCAGCTCTATCACTTGAGCCACAGTGCCACTTCCGGTTTTCTGGTGGTTAATTGGAGATAAGAGTCTCATGGATGTTTCTGTCCGGGCTGGCTTTGAACCGTGATTCTCAGATCTCAGCCTCCTGAGTAGTTAGGATTATAGGCGTGAGCCACTGGTGCCTGGCTCATGAATACTTTTATACTGTGCTATTGATAGACAGTTGGGTAGTTTCCAGGGTTGGGTGGTTATTAATAGTACTTCCTTGAACACTATTTTAAAATGCCTGTGACTTTGTGTTAGTCAGCTTTTCATCATGGTGACAAAACAGCCCTAGTAAAAGCAACTTAAAGGAGGAAATGTTTATTTTGACTTAATATCTTGGAAGTTTCAATCCATTTATTGCTTTGACTAAGAGTTTGGGGCTAGACATTTCCTAGGTTCCATTGATGAGGTCAGATCTAATCACTTCCTAAAACCCCAGCTCTGACCATTGCATTAGGGACCAAGCCTTTGACATTCACTTCATATTCCAAGTATAACTGGGTGGATATATGTATACTTGTTGTCATAGGGTCAGCATTCAACTTTATAAACTCTTACCAAATACTTTTCAGTTTGGGTATAGCAATTTATGCTTTTACCAAATCCATGCTTCTACCAGCACTATATGAAAGTTCTACTTGTTCTATATTTTTTCCAGGTCATGATGTTTTTGATTATTTAGCCAATTTGATGGGGTTGTAGTTACATTTTGTTTTGGGTTTAATATAGGTATTAGTCTATTTTTCATTACTGTAACAAAATAGCATAATGGCAAGCAGACTTAGAAAAGAGGTTTATTTAACTCTCAGTTGTAGAACCCTGGAGAGGTTTATTTAGCTTTCAGATCTAGTACCCCAAAGATTGAGGTAGTAGAACTGGTTGTGCCTTTGGTGAATGCTCACTGACAGATGACATCACAATGTTGAAAGCACATGTGGGAGTGGGAGAGAGAGATCACATCTCAAAACAAGAATGCAGAAAACGGTTCAGGGGTCAAGCTGTCTCTTATAACTTGCTCTTAGGAGAGCTGTCTTAGTCTTTTCCAAGGATAGCTTCCCCAATAACCCAAAGTCTTCTCATTAGTACTCACTTTTTTTTTTTTTTTTGGCTGGTCTTGGGGTTTGAACTCAGGGCCTGGGGTCTATCCCTGAACCTCTCTGTGCCCAAGACTCTGAGGCACAGCACCAGCTTTTTTTCTGTGTGGTACTGGGGAATCAAACCCAGGGTTTCATGCGTGCAAGGCAAGGGCTCTACCACTAAGCCATATTCCCATCCCAGAGAGTATGTACTTTTGCTTGGTGGTTTGATGCTTTTTGTCAAGAGTATCAAAAATTGGTTTATTTCCATAAAAACAGAGGATATTTTGTTTGAAGCCTATATTCTCCCCTGGATAGAATCATAAAGGAGACTCCATTGTATATAACAGATGAGTATTTCCTGAGTGCCAGTGTAGCATGGTAATTAAGAACACAGGTTCTAGAGCCAGACTCTTCTTTTTTTGTTGTTTTTGTTTTCTTTTTTGCCAGTCCTGGTGCTTGAACTCTGGGCCTGGGCGCTGTCCCTGAGCTTCTTTTGCTCAAGGCTAGCACTCTACCACTGAGCCACAGTGCCACTTCTGGCTTTTTCTGTGGATGTGGTACTGAGGAATCAAACCCAGGGCTTCCTGCATGCTAGGGGAGCACTCTACCACTGAGCCACATTCCCAGCCCTAGAGCCAGACTCTTCTATTAGAGAATTACCTTTGTGACTGGGTAAGTTAACCCCAATTTGCCTCAGTTTCCTTATATCTAAAATGAATGTAATGGTGATTTTTCCATCATAAGGTTAATAGACTGTATATAGTTCATAGAACAGTTCGTTGTATATAATAAGCACTATATGTTATCTGGTGTTAATGATGGTGGTGATACAAATTTATGAACTCATGTCAAGTTGATGAGTTAATTGATTCTAACTCTACTGGGTGTTGTGATTTATACTTGTAATCTTAGCTACTTGGAAGACTAAGAATTAAAGTCTAGGCTAGCTGAACAAGGACAAACAATACTATACCTGAAAAATAACTGAAGCCAAAAGGGCTGGAGATATAGCTCAAGATGCTTAAGCAGGGGCTGGGAAGATGGCTCAGTGGTAGAGTGCTTGCCTTGCATGCCTGAGGCCCTGGGTTCGATTCCTTAGCACCACATAAGCAAAAAAGAAAAAAGCCGGAGGTGGCGCTGTGGCTCAAGTGGTAGAGCACTAGCCTTGAGCTAAAGAGCTGAGGGACAGCGCCCAGGCCCAGAGTTCAGGCCCCACTACTGGACCCCCCCCCCAAAAAAAAAAGATGCTTAAGCACTGCTTACCAAGTATAGGTTCTGAGTTTCACCCTCAAAACAGAATAATAAGGCTTTCCTATTGAGCATAAATTTGAAATTGAAGTTTATGAATCATACTTGGATTTTGTTTTCACTTCACCATCCTTTTTTTTCTTTTGGTTTCATGTCAAGAAAATACTTGCCAGGCGCTGGTGGCTCATGCCTGTAATCCTAGCTACTCAGGAGGCTGAGATCTGAGGATCTTCGTTCAAAGCCAGCCCGGGCAGGAAAAGCTGTGAAACTCTTATATCCAATAAACCACTCAGAAAACCAGAAGTGGCACTATGACTCAAGTGGTAGAGTGCTTGCCTTGAGCTGAAGAGCTGAGGGACAGCGCCCAGGCCCAGAGTTCAAGACCCACAACCAAAAAAAAAAAGACTGGTTTACTGATTAAGGAAGTAGCACTGTGAGTCAAGTGGTATTGCACTAGCCTTGAGCAAAAGCTCAGGGACAGCACCTAGGCCCTGAGCTCAAGCCACAGGACCAGCACATACACAAAAAAGTTACTAACCCCGACAAGAAATTACTGATTTGAAAAAGATCAATAATTTAAAGTAGATATGATTTGTCCAGTAGTCTCAGGATTTCCCTAAGTGTTTATATGAATTAAGTTATTCAAAAGTATAGAAAATGTTTACTATTTTGCTTGTGTTTTTCTTTTTCTTTTTAAAAAATAAGCAGCACTAAAGCCAGGTGTGGTGACTCATTTACATAATCTTAGCTACTAAAATGTGCAGGATCTCATTGCATGTCAGCTCAGGTAAAATAAAGTCATCCAAGGGACCTATCTCAACCAATAAATGCTGGGCATTGTGATGTGTACCTGTCGTACTATCTATAAAGAAAGTATACATAGGAGGATTGTGGTCCAGGCCAAAAATGAGACCCAATTTGAGAAACAAGCCAAAAGGGCCAGGAGCCTGGTTCAAGCAATAGAGTGCCTTCCTAGCAAAACGTAATCCCTGGGTTTCAAAAGCCAATATTTCTCACCCCACCTCAAAAAAGCACCAAATCTTGCAGCACCCATTGTATTAGCACAAATACACATGTGCTACTAGTTGTGATGTATTCAATCCTTTCCTGGTATGTTAAGCTGTGTTGCATGTATATTGTGTTGTGAATTTACTCATCCATTAATGGGCTGATAAACATATAAGCTTGAATCAGAAGCAAATCAAAACAAAAAGAGGTACAATTTTCTTAAAGAATGACCTGTTTCTAAGCTATTCAGATTATTTATGGCAGGCAAAGGTATTAGAACCAAGGTGAGTTTACTGGGTAGCACATGCTACATTTTGTTTGGTGTCAGTGAACATTAGGCATATAAAGCATATTCATATGCAAGTTGTTGGAGTGTTAGTTGCTTCTATAGCTCTTGGCCAGTCACAGGTTATAGATTACAAACAGACTTGCGTGTTACCTCCTGACTGACCTTCACTCTAGGAGAACATTTCCAACCAAGACTTTTTTTGTGTGGGGGGGGTCCGGTTGTGGGGCCTGAACTGTGGGCCTGGGTGCTGTCCCTCAGCTCTTCAGCTCAAGGCTAGCGCTCTACCACTTGAACCACAGGGCCACTTCCAGCTTTTTTCTTTTTGCTTATGTGGTTCTGAGGAATCAAACCCAGGGCCTCATGCATGCAAGGCAAGCGCTCTACCACTGAGCCACCTTCCCAGCCCCCAACCAAGACTTTCTAACACAGTTGAGTATCTGGATAATCCACTGGCACTCTGACTATGCCCACTTATGAACTCCTCCAACTGATTTTGTGCTCACTTCTCTGGAACACTTCATTATTATTTGGCTTAAGTAGTATAATTTCTTCTTGGATTCACTCAGATCCCACCACTTCTCAGAGTCAATCTTCTTTGCTGTTAATTATTTTCTGTTGTGAGATCCTATTTTAACATTCTGTATCTTGGGATCTAAAACCTTTCCTCTTTTCTTTTGACATCATGAAAGTTGTATTCTGTGAGCACAGGTCCACATCAGTGCCACTCACAAAATCTATCAGCAGAGGGAGCTAAATAAAAGAGGATGAATTCCTGAAATTGACAAGACTGGAAAAGCAGAAGAGTACTTAGAAACAGTGAGGCTTTCATAAACTGTTAGTACTGAAAGAGTGAAGAATACTGAAAAATGGTAGAAATCAATGATTTGGGTTTTGATTCCACATTAAGACTTACACAGAATTAACTGTGTGTTTGAAAGACGTAATTTCAAATCACATTAAAAACACATGTGATCGGGTGTTTTGTTCTCACTCCCTTTGTTCTCCTCATCTCCAGAAGTGTTATTTATTAAGGTGGTGAAATGATGTCACTGCAGAATTTCATATGAGTACTGTAGATTATAGGTCTAACAATTATGGATAACTCAAGATAGGTTTTGTCCAAGTAAATTTCTGACTGTGTATTTTGTTTTAATTAAGTGTGTATGTCTTAATTTCAGTTAGCAGACTTGAAGAAAGAGAAGCAGAACTGAAGAAAGAATATAATGCATTACATCAAAGACATACTGAGGTGGGTTTCTGATTGTTATGACAGTGTTAATGTCGGGACAAAGAAATGTATCTTGGAAAGCATGTTTTATAAACAACTACATATACTGGTGAGGAAAAAGGGAAAAAGGACTCTTTATATTTTGTTGGTGGGAATGTAAACTGGTAATAACCACTATACATCTAAAAATTCCTCAAAAAATGAAATACATCTGGGCGCTGGTGGCTCATGTCTGTAATCTTAAGTACTAGGAGGATGATTTCCTGCCCCACTAGGCAGGAAAGTCCATGAAACTCTTATCCCCAATTAACCACTAGAACAACAGAAGTAGATCTCTGGCTCAAAGTGGTATAGCCCTAGACTTAAGCACAGGGACAACATGTAGGCCCTGAGTTAAAGCCCTATGACCAAAATTCCCAAACCAAACCAACTAAACATACTGGTGGTTTATACTAGCTACTCAGCATCCTGAGATCTTGGTTTTTTTTTTTTTTTTTTGCCATTAATAAGAAATGTACTTATGGGCTAGGAAGATGGCTCAGTGGTAGAGCGCTTGCCTTGCATGCATGAGGCCCTGGGTTCGATTCCTCAGCACCATATAAAGAAAAAAGAAAAAAGCCGGAAGTGGCGTTGTGGCTCAAGTGGTAGAGCGCTAGCCTTGAGCTGAAGAGCTGAGGGACAGCGCCCAGGCCCAGAGTTCAGGCCCCATGACCGGACCCAAGAAAAAAAAAAAACTTAAAAAAAAAAAAAGAAATGTACTTATTAAAAAAAAGTCCAAATGCTGGCATTGTCCAGAAAATTTAATAGGTTTATTTATAATTGTTATAAAGTTGAACTGCTGAAACTTGTTCACGGAAACATTTTGACTTGCGTTAATGCAGTACATTCCTGCAGTTATATTAAAAATTCACACACAAATGAGAGTGGAAAAAATGCCAATCCTGATTTCTGTCCCGTATTTTTCTCCTGGCAGTCATATACTTAGGTACTTTTTGACCCCATGGGGGGAAAAAAATCTAACATTCAGAACTACTGATAACAAGAAAATGAGAAGGAAACCTTTTTGTTCTTGTTGGTTATAGGGCTTGAACTCTGGGCCTGAGCTCTGCCCCTGAGCTCTTCAGCTGAATGAGAGTGTTCTACCACCAGAGCCACAACAGCACTTCTGGTTTTCTGGTGGTTAATTGGAGATAAAAGTCTCAAGGACTTTTCCTGCCCCAGTTAGCTTTGAACCTTTATCCTCAGATCTCAGCCTCCTGAGTAGCTAGGATTACAGGCGTGGGCCACCAGCACCCTGCTGAGAAAACTTTTTGAGAATGAAATGTTTTCCATCTTAGTGGATTCTTTTTCCTTTTTGTCAGTTGTGGAGCTTGAACTCCAGTCCTGGGCACTGTTCCCGGGGCGCTGTCCCAGAGCCTCTTTATGCTCAAGGTTAGTGCTCTATCACTTGAGCCACAGTGCTATTTCTGATTTTTGAGTGGTTAATTGAAGAGAGTAGCTAGGATTATAGGTATGAGCCATCAGCACCCAGCCTTAGTGGATTCTTAAGCACTTTCTCCATCTATGTGGTATGCTAGCTGGATATCTTTTGGCATAATTGTTATCCATTTGCCATGTATAGCACATAGATTGGTAACTTCAAAAAGGCCAACCAGATAGGCCTCACTTGCCTCCTGTAAAGCACCAATCGCTGGGTTCTGGAAGCACAGATCTGTTTTGAAGTCCTGAGCAATTTCTCGCACCAGACAGTGGATAGGGAGCTTGCATATCAGAAGTTCAGTGGACTTCTGGTAGTGTCTAATTTCACAAAGTGCCACTGTACTAGGCCTTTAATGATAAGGTCTCTCCACCCTTCTAGGAGAGGCTGTACTCTTGTGAGTAGCTTTGTTGCCAGTTGTTTCCTGGGTGTATTTTGCTAGCTGGATGCTTGGTACAAGCTATGGTATAGAGAGGCCTTACTCACCAACTTCCTCCTTCAACTGGAGCTCCGAGAATAAGAGATAATGCTAATCTTGGAAGGCTGTGGGAATGCAGCTATGAATGCCAGTCCTGAGATCTTATGGTTGCAGGTGAAACCAGCCCAGGCAGGCTGGAAATAAAACTAAAAGTGTGATTCAAGTAGTAGACTGCCATGAGTGAAAAAGCTAAGCAAGAGGGCCTGAGTTCAGTACTGACAAGCACGCATACACACACACACACACACACACACACACACACACACACATGTTCAGTACTGACAAGCATGCATACACACACACATCAAAAAGAAGTCTTAAATCGGTATACTAGAGAGACATCTGCATACCTATATTTATTGCTGCACTGTTCACAAAAGCCAAGAGGTAAAATCAGGCAAGGTGCCAATAGTCAATGAATGGATAAAAAAGTGTACTACATATATACCAGGAATATTACTCAGCCTTTAAAAAAAATGAATTATGTCATTTGCTGGAAAGTTGTACAAGGTAAGCCAAGTTCACAAAGCCAAATATGGAATGTTTTCTCTCATATGGGGAATCTAGACTTTAAAAACACATGTGTATGTGTGTATAAATACATACAATACATACACACTATAAATATACTGTACATTTTCATATATAGAATTTAATCATAACTATGGGACTGTTATAACTATGGGAAGAGAGGAAGGAAGAGAGTGATGGAAGGTGAATACTATTGAAACATTGTATACTTAGAATATGAAGATGGCCTAAGGGATCTCACTTAGACCATTGGAAAGTCAAGAAGAGAGCAATAGTGGGGGTTGGTCTGGTTAAAATATAATACATGCAAAAGCAAAATACCATAGTGAAATGCCTTAGAATAATTAATATACACACAAAAAATGACAAAGTAAAACAGGCTCTTCTGGGCAAGTATCAGTAGGAATGGAGAGAGTGAAGAAGATGAATGAGGGGGAACATGATTGAAGAAGTTTACATATATGAAAGTAGAATAATGAAACATGTTTGAATAAATTTAAGAAATTTAAATAAAAATTTTAAAAATATGTTTAAATTTTTCTTAAAAATTAGAATTTTTAGGGATTATTTCCAGAAAGTGAAATGAAATGTCAAATGCCACCTTTAAAAAAATTTTTTTTGGTCAGTTGTGGGGCCTGAACTCTGGGCCTGGGCACTTCAGCTCTTCAGTTCAAGGCTAGCACTCTACCACTTGAGCCACAGCGCCACTTCCGGCCTTTTCTGCTTTTGTGGAGCTGAAGAATTGAACCCAGGGCCTCATTCATGCAAGGCAAGCACTCTGCCTACCACTGAGCCACCTTCCCAGCCTTTTTCTTGTATTTTTAAATTTTTTAATCTGGAATTCATTTTCCATGTGGTGAATTAGTGTGACACAGAATGATTCAGGGTGTTTGTGTGTGATGTCTGTGTGTGTGTGTGTGTGTGTGTTTTGGGGCAGGGGAGGGTAGTTGGTGTCAGTCCTGGGGCTTGAACTCAGGGCCTGGACACTCACTAAGTTTTTGTACTCAAGGCTAGTGTTCTACTACTTGAGTCACCGCTCCATTTCTAGATTTTGGGTGGTTAATTGCTGCCTTTGAACCATCAGCCTCAGATATCAGACTCGTTGCTAGGATTATAAGGATGATCCACCAGAGCCCAGCTAATAATTTGGTTACTTAAGGCAATTTCAATGCTTTCTTAGCTGGCTAAGCAAAACTTTATGTGCACATAACAGAATGTTTGCCATTTGGAAATGCTGCATTGGTAAAAAAATCTTACATTGTTAATCTCGCATAAAGATTTATTAACATGAAATTGTTATAACAACATAAATTAAAATGATTCTAAAAGGGTTTTCAGCATGAGTTTTCAGTGTTTTAAATGAACAGCTCTCCAAAGCAATTAAGAAAGGTTACTTGAGTGTATTTTTTATGATTCTGTCAGCCTTTCATGTATTACATTTGTTTCTATCTTGTTAATATAAATATTATTTTTTATTTATTTTATTTTTGGTCGGTAATGGGGCTTGAACTCTGGGCTTCGGCTCTGTCCCTATGCTCTTCCGCTCAAGGTGAGCACTCTACTACTTGAGCCACAGCGCCACTTCTAGTGATTTATTGGAGATGAGAGTCTCACGGACTTTCCTGCCCGGGCTGGCTTGGAACAATGATCCTCAGATTTCAGCCTTCTGAGTAGCTAGGATTACAGGTGTGAGCCACCGGCGCCCGGCTAAATATTATTTTTGTGTACTACAGTCTTCAGTTTTACATACCTAAGTTAATAAAATTTTCAAAAATTTATTCAGGGGCTGGGAAAGTGGCTCAGTGGTGGAGTGCTTGCCTTGCATGCATGAGGCCCTGGGTTCGATTCCTCAGTACCACATAAGCAAAAAGAAAAAAGCCGGAAGTGGTGCTGTGGCTCAAGTGGTGGAGTGCTAGCCTTGAGCTGAAGAGCTGAGGGACAGCACCCAGGCCCAGAGTTCAGGTCCCATGACCGGACCCAAGAATAAAAAATAAAAATTAAAAAAAATTTATTCAATGTTTGTTACATGAAAAAAACAATTTCTGTTTTCTGTAATTCTCTTTCCCAAGATCGTTTTAGTCTTTACCTACCTATTTATTGGTGCTAGAGACTGAGCCCAGTGTCTTGCACATAGTAAGCATATACTATATCAGTGAACTACATATAGAACCCTAATTCTGGTCTTCAGTTCCCATTTTTCCATTGACTTATTTGACTTCCTATCTGGTGAAGACTTACGTGGTTGCTTTTAAAGAGTCCCATTACACTCAATTATATTTTCTTTTGAATTCCTCCCTCCCTCCCTCCCTCCCCCCCCCCCTTCCTTCCTTCCTTCCTTCCTTCCTTCCTTCCTTCCTTCCTTCTCTTTCCCAGGCTTGGGCCTTGAATCCTGGCCCAAGGATGTCTTTGAACTTTTTTGCTCAAGGATAGCACTTCTGCCAGTTGAGTCAAAACTCAAATTTAGAGTTTTTTGGTAGTTAGTTGGTGAAAAGAGTTTCACAGACTTTCCTTCTTGGGCTGGTTTTTTTTTTTTTTTTTTT
>NW_012267223.1:16709794-16729396 GCF_000151885.1 Dipodomys ordii
TACCACTTGAGCCATAGCGCCACTTCGGGCTTTTTTCTTTTTGCTTATGTGGTGCTGAGGAATTGAACCCAGGGCCTCTTGCATGCAAGGCAAGCGCTCTACCACTGAGCCACCTTCCCAGCCCCCTTAATTAACGTTTGTAATAGCAATTATTCAATTATTTAGTGTAAAATTGAGGTGTATATAAAATATATACATTCTTGAGAGATTCTAAAGTGAAATTTTATATTTTTCCTCCACACAACCATTTTGCAAACATGAGCATACGTTTCTACAGGAAAAAAAACTGACATCAACTTCATCTGAAAATATTTCTGGTTCTCCACTTTTTGGAAAGAACAGTCAGACTTGGAAGAAGGATATCAGGAAAATCATTATTATGGGATCAAAGATCTGGGCCTGTGTGTAAACATGACAACTTTCTCAGGCTGCCTGCCACACTGCTGTTTTTATAGCTTTATCCATGCCCTGAGAGGCTCTCCCTCTAGTTTGTTTCATCCAAAGTAGGTTTTTGTAACACGAAAACTTTTTTTTCTTTGTTCGTCATGGGGCTTGAACTTGGCCTGAGCACTGCCCCTGAGCTCTTCAGCTCAAGGCTACTGCTCTACCACTTGAGCCACAGGGCCACGTCTGGTTTTCTGGTGGTTAATTGGAGTCTCATGGACTTTTCCTGCCCCAACTGGCTTTGAACCTTGATCCTCAGATCTCAGCCTCCTGAGTAGCTAGGATTACAGGCATGAGTCACTGGCGCCAGGCTGAACTTCTTTTATTATTTGGTTACATTGGTTCTTTTATTTTGAAAAACAGGCTTATTTGTTTCTTTATTGTTTTTTGTTTTGTTTTGTTTTGCTAGTACCATGGCTTGAACCCAGGGATTTTGAGCTTGCTTAGTTTTCTTGTTCAAGACTGGTGCCCTATAATTTGAGCCATGTCTGCAGCCCATACTCTGAAGTTCTATTATTAAAAAATAAATTTTTATTTGTAGTTTATTTTTTCTACCTTTTTTGTACATATTAATTTAGATGTCAGGAAATGCTTTTGAGTGTGGGGTTTTCCTGTGGGAGGAAGAAAGGACAATGAGCTCATTGCCAGCTTAGAGAATACCTAAAAGGACAGATACAGCATAAGTCCGGTAATGCTTAACTGCTCAGATGATTGAGGGTGATAGATCTCAGTTGTAGCCTAGTGACAGAAAGCAATTATTAGCTTATTGGCTTGGGAAAATTATTTTAATCTGCAGCTAGGGGTTATCTCTGATGTTGTGATAATTAAATGAGCAATAGCTATAAATAGACTGGCTAAAATGGACATTGGTGCTCAGTAAATTGATAGCTGTCATTTTGTTGTTACCCTCTTCTATTGAGTGCTAGTTTAGTTTAGTCAGTAATTTCATTAATTTGGACCATTTTGAAATGTTAGAATATCATATCATTGGAAAAAGGTTTAGAATTCACTGTTTTCTAAACTTTTGTCTTATTTTGCTTTTTTCTAAATTTTAAATATTAAGCATTTAAGGCAACAGAAGATCAACCAAAATGAACTATTTTTAGGGAAACAATTCTGTATTTTATTTATAGTTACTTTTCTATATTGAGTTAATAGATTAATTACTAGAAAAGCAATCTGGGGGAAATTTCAGTTTTCTCATTTGAAATGCTTAAAGTAAAACTTATATTCTTCCATTTGAACAAATCAATTCTGTATGATTACTATGCAATATTTAAGAATTCAAATTAGCTTGTGTGTGGGGACAGAAGGGAAAAATTGGGAGAGAGCAAGAAATGTACTCTTTACCTGACTTATATAACCCCTCTGTATAACACCTTTATAATAACAATAAAACTATTTTTTTATTTTTATTATTTGGTTTTTGTCGGTCATGGGGCCTGAACTCTGGGCCTGGGCGCTGTCCCCCAGCTCTTCAGCTTAAGGCTAGCACCCTACCACTTGAGCCACAGTGCCACTTCCGGCTTTTTCTGCTTATGTGATGCTGAGGAATTGAACCCAGGACCTAATGCATGTGAGGCAAGCACTCTACCACTGAGCCACCTTCCCAGCCCCAATAAAATGATTTTTTAAGAATTCAAGTTAGAGCCGAGTGCTGGTGGCTCATGCCTGTAATCCTAGCTACTCAGGAGGCTGAGATCTGAGGTGTTGTGGCTCAAGTGGTAGAGCATTAGCCTTGAGCTGAAGAGCTCAGGGACAGTGCCTAGGCCCAGAATTCAAGACCCATGACCAAAAAAAATAAAATAAAAAGTCAAGTTAGGGTTTCTAAAAACATTATTGTGAGGTATTAGTGGCTCTTGCCTATAATCCTAGCTACTCAGGATTTTGAGATCTGAAAAGCTGTTCAAAGCTAGAACAGGCTAAGCTAGAACAGGCAGGAAAGTCCATGAGACTCTTATCTCCAATTAACCACCAAACAAAGCAGGAAGAATTGGTAGGTTTGGTCTCTTGAGACACACCTCTACTTCTAGCTTGTGTGTGTGTGTGTGTGTGTGTGTGTGTGTGTGTGTGTGTGTGTGTGTGTGTGTGTACACACACCTCTACTTCTAGTGTGTGTGTGTGTGTGTGTGTGTGTGTGTTCTTGGGCTCAAACCTGCCACATACTAGGCAGGCACACCACTGGCCCCTTTGTGATCAAAACTGGTTCACTTCCCTTTTTTTTTTTTTTTTTTTGCCAGTCCTGGGCCTGGGCACTGTCCCTGCCCTTCTTTTGCTCAAAGGGGCCATAGCACCACTTCTGGCTTTTTTGAGTAGTTTATTGGAGATAAAACTTACAGGACCAGGAATGTGGCTTAGTGGTAGTGCTTATGCATGAGGCCCTGGGTTTGATTCCTTAGTACCACATAAACAGAAAAAGCCAGAAGTGGCTCTGTGGCTCAAGTGGTAGAATACGAGGCTTGAACAAAAGCCCAGGGACAGTGCCCAGGCCTTGAGTTCAAGCCCAGGACTGGCAAAAAAAAAAATTTACATACTTTCCTGCCTAGGCTGGTTTCAGCCTCCTGAGTAGCTAGGATTATAGGCATGAGCCACTAGTACCTGAAATGTTTACATCTTTGCCATAATTTTAAATTTAGGATCCTTAAATGTGAAAATATAGATCTTATGATTTCTTATTAGTTTTTGTACTTTATATTCTTGAAGTTTTTTTACTTCCATAGTTAGCATTTTTGTCATGTTTCCTTAGCTAAAACTCAAAAAGCTTTGGTATTTTTCACTTGCATTAACTTGTTGCTATTATTATAGATGATTATGTTAAGTAATGTAAGTTAGCAAACAAAAATAATATTTTAGCCTTCTCAATTAAGTCTACAGAACAAGAAATAAACGTCGTGGTTTGAAATTAATAAGTTGAAAATAATCTTTGCTAGTCCATCTTAACATGAGAAAAAGATAAACACATTAAGAATTTGGCTTTTTCTGAAGTTTCACATTAACTTATTTCACATTTTAATAAAAAGTTTCTCAAATGCTGTTATTTTTCTCTTTATACCAATATTATTTTGGCATACACTTAACATTTTTTTTGGCTATGATAGGCAAGAAATTGGCTATTTTTATGAACATTAGCATCTTTTAAATTTTATCATTTGCATATTCCTTTACCATTAATTTTTTAATTTCTTAATAATCTACATAGGATTGAGAGTTATCTTATAAATAAGAATAATACAAAAATGTTTGGCTTATTATAATACTTTATTTTATTCCAGCCTTAAACTTTGTGTTTTATTTTTCTTTCTTTCTGAAAATAGATGATCCATAATTACATGGAGCACTTAGAAAGAACAAAACTTCATCAACTCTCAGGGAGTGATCAACTAGAGTCTACAGCTCATAGTAGAATTAGGTAAGCTTTTGTCGTATATTTTGCCTTGAGAAAAAGTGAAATAATGTCTTTTTTATTTCTGTTTCTTTTGTTCTTTAATCCTGGAACAATAGTTAGGCTGATTCAGAAAGCTCTCTCTGTGGTTGGAATGCTGTACAAGAGAAAAGCGTGGAAACATAGAAAGAAACTTCACTATTAAAAAGGCATATTGTGACCTATGCTTATATAAACAGCATATCAAAACAGTATTTTGATTGTTTTTGTTACTTAATGAAAATTAAACTAGGTATGAAATTTTCTAGTTTGTGGAAATGCAAAAATATTTTTATTTCTCCTATATTGTTGGTCCTTTCTGTTGCAAAGAGGCATGTTTGAAAGGATTAGCTAGCCATCTGTTTGGTGTAGGAGCATGAATAAATTATGTAGATCTCTAGCATTGTAGCCAATGAGCTAAGCTAGGATTCTTACTAGAGAGGAAAATAGTTAACAGGCTGCTTGTCGCTCTGGATTGCTGCATAAATGCTAGGAGCAGCAGCTCTATGGTTATGAGGTGAGGATAGCGGAATGACGTCATCGCTTGGGAGCTGCTGCAGGATGGAGTGGAAAGCTGCTGCTGATGGCATTGTTTTTGTGGCAGCAGCTGAATGACAGATCCTCACTACAAAGATATTTCTTTGGCCCCCGTGTAGGCCTCCTGGTTCGGACGTTTCACCATGCCAGCACAGCGCCATGAGTCCTGGATGCATGCTGCTGTTTGTGTTTGGCTTTGTTGGCGGGGCGGTGGTCATTAATTCTGCTATCTTAGTATCTCTCTCTGTTTTGCTGCTTGTGCACTTTTCTATTTCTACTGGTGTGCCAGCTCTGACGCAGAACCTACCAAGGATACTCAGGTACTCTAGTCTTTTGGAAGCCCCTGGGTGGCTGGTTTTAAGAAATTTTATTGCCATGGTCTGCTTTGTAACCATTTCTATTGCAGATTGAAACAATAGAAAATGGCCTGAAGCTAGAATGTCTATTACTATTTATAGTAATTTGGAGGCCACCACTTAGGAATATTGCTCTGTGTTTAGAAATTTCTGACCAAAGAAAAGGGTTTTTATATTATACAAGGTCATTGTGATCTTGTTTTAGAGATAATGTTCAAAGAGTGAACTGAGAGCCAGAGTAGAGCACCAGGTTTAAGTGTGTGCAACCTCTGGGCTTAGCTTCTGAGCATTTAGGAACAAATATCTTTTATGCTAGATAGATCTTGCAAAAAATTAGTCATAGGCCATGGATTAATTTTGTTCTAATTTTTATCCTTTGCCTGATGGAGGTTTTGCTATTAAGTTAAAATTTTACAATTTTAAAACAGCTCACAGGAAGCAAAAATTTAAATGTTTTTCTCCTAAAATAAAATATCTTTTAAAGTAAAAGAATTTCAACTTTTTAGGGCAGCAGTGCATTTCCGCACATCAAAGTTGGGAAAGCTTTGCAAAGCCTATTCACTATTGTTGGGTCAGATGTCACCCTTTCTTTTCTTTGTAGTCCTGGGTGATAAATACCCATGCCTATTTGTGGGGGTAGTCATTAATCTCTGTAGCTTTATTGCTGTTCGCTCTGCTTGTAGCTTGTAAGAGCCATCTTTTGCATTTTAGAGGCTTACAGTTTGGGCTTTTAATGTTTTGTAATATATCAAACTCAAAGTATCTGGTTTGTTCAGATTTCTGTTTTGTACATGATTTTAAAAGAAGGTTCAGAATACATAGTTTTTATTATTTAAACAGTTACAAAATATGTAAATACTAATTGTGGACTTAGATAAATTAAGAACAATTCAAGTAGTTAGGTCCTTCAATGTGTTCCTTTTCTTTTGTAGGCCAGTTCATATTCAATTTTAATTAAAGACACAAATTAGATTTCATCTACAGTCTTAACTAAGTGTTGAATTATGTATAAATGTGTGTATTATCTATTTATTTAGAGATAGTATATGGAGCTCAGCCTAGCCTAGAACTCTAAGTAGTGCCCAGGCTAGCCCCCAAATTCCTAGTTCTCTTGTCTATACATACACCACTATGCCTAGCTCCTTCCTGATTAACTCAGGAACGGCTCTAATTACTTGTATGTATTATTAGTACAAAAGATTTGCATATAGATCTGTATATTGAGGCTTTAAGGAACTAAAAAATATATAGACTCAAGAAAAAAATTATTATTATTATCATTATTTGTTGTTGTTGTTGGCCATGGAGCTTGAACTCAGGGCCTGGGCAAATTTTTTTGTGTGTGTGTGATCAGTTGTGGGGCTTGAACTCTGGGCCTGGGCTCTGTCCCTCAGCTCTTCAGCTCAAGGCTAGCACTCTACTACTTGAGCTACAGGGCCACTTGCGGTTTTCTGGTGGTTTATTGGAGATAAGAGTTTCATGGACTTTCCCTCCTGGGCTGGCTTTGAATCGTGATCCTCAGATCTCAGCTTCCTGAGTAGCTAAGATTATAGGCATGAGCCACTGGCGCCCTGCAAGACCTTTCTTAGCAATTCTTTTTTTTCCCCCTTTGGGTCAGTCATGGGGTTTGAACTCAGGGCTTGCGCACTGTCCTGGAGCTCTTTTGCTTAAGACTAGTGCCCTATCACTTTGAGCCACAGAGCCACTGACCTTTCTTTCTTGAGTGGGTTTTTACTCAAGGTTGGTCTGGTGAGTGACACCTTCACTTTTTGCAAGTTAGTTGGAGATAAGAGTCTCATAGATTTGTCTACCTGAGTTGAGTTTGAATTGTAAACCTCAGAACTCAGTCCCCTGAGTAGCTAGGATTACAAGTATAAGCTACTGGCACCCAGCATAAAATTATTAAACTAAGATTAATGTTGTCTTAAGATCCATTTGAGAAGGCAGTGCCAGGAAGTGGGTAAGAGGGGGTTTGGAGTTGGACTGCTCTGCCCCTGGGGAGCAGTATTTGGACCTTTGGCAATTTACGCTCTCTGTGCTTGACTTTTTTCCTCTGAAGGATCATTTTAAAAAGGCAGGGATGGCACCCAGGACCTGAGTTCAAGCCCCATGACTGATTCCCCCCCTTATCCTCCCCAAAAGTGAGATTAGATTTGCATTTAATTAATATATATATATATATATATATATATATATATATAAAGTAAATTGCACAATCATATTGATTTCATAGTCACTTTTTTTTTTTTTAACCAGAGCTGACTTTTTATTTTTGTTTTTGATCCTATGTAGGGCTTGAACTCAATTCAGGGCCTGGGCGCTGTCCCAGAGTTTTTGCTCAAGTCTCCTGCTCCACCACTTTAAGCTACAGCTCCACTTCTGGTTTTTAGGTAGTTAATTTGAGATAAGAGTTTCACAGACTTTACTGCCTGGGCTGGCTTCAAACCTTGATCTTTCAGATCTCAGCCTCCTGAGTAGCTAGGTTTATAGGTGGAGCCACAAGGACCTTGCTAGAGTTGGCTTTTAATCCTGGCCAGTTACTATTACTTAAACTCTTTGAGCATAATTAGTTCTACTCTGAAAACCAGAAAAGTAATCCCAATGTTCTGGTATGGATTAAAAGAGATAAGTTAATAACTTATCTGGATCAGTACCTGAACACCTGGTGAGTGTTCAACAAATGCATCCTTTAAAAAAGTAGACATATCTATGAAGTATGTATGTATGTATGTATTTTACTGTGCCAGTCCCAGGACTTGAACTCTGGGCCTGGGTGCTGTCCTTGAACTTTTGTGCCCAAGGGTAGCCCCCTACCATATGAACCACATCTTCACTTCCAGCTTTTTGGTGGTTAATTGGAAACAGTTGATGATAGCTTTGTTTTTATATATATTAGGCAGTAGTATTACTAGAGAGTGATAGCGAGTGTTTCAGTCTTGGGGTATAAATCTGCCTGTTGGTATTTTTCTACAGATCTCTCTCTCTCTCTCTCTCTCTGGTTATTTTTGTGACAATTAAATACATGCAGTAGCAAAAATGTCTACCAATTTAGTATAGCACTACAGTTTTCTTCTAAGTGTTTCTTTTTAAAAGTAAAATTCTGTTGAATTTGCATAATTACATGCCTTTTTTCCCTCTCCTCAACTCATATGTGTAATTTATTAACACAATAACAAGAGGAGTATATGGCAGTACACTTTTTTTCCAGAGAGTAATGAAAAGCATTATTGGCCTTATTGTCAGACCGTTAATTCGTATCTGAAGAGAAGTCAGTTGTGGGGATTGAACTTGGGGCTTGGTGCTATCCCCAAGGCTTATTGCTCAAGTCTAATAATCTACCATTTTGAGTCATAATACCCCTTCTGGTTTTCTGGTGGTTAATTGGAGATAAATGTCTCATATACTTTCCTGCCCAGGCTGGCTTTGAGATCTTCAGATCTCAACCTCCTGAATAGCATGAGCCACTGGCACTGGCTCTACTTGTATTTTGAACTGCAGATTTAGTAGGAAAGTTAGGCCTGAATTTATACCTTCAACCATTTAAAGCATTTTTGGGGGGGGGGCGGTCATGGGGCTTGAACTCTGGGCTTGGGCACTGTTCCTGCGCTCTTCAGCTCAAGGCGAGCGCTCTACTGCTTGAGCCACAGCGCCACTTCCAGTTTTCTAGTGGTTTATTGGAGATAAGAGTATCAAGGGCTTTACTGCCCTGGTTGGCTTTGAACCTTGATCCTCAGATTTCAGCCTCCTGAGTAGCTAGGATTATAGGCATGAGCCACCGGCACCTGTATTTTGAATTGTAGATTTAGTAGGAAAGTTAGGCCTGAATTTATACCTCCAACCATTTAAAGCTTTTTTTTTTTTTGGGTCTAGTCGTGGGGCCTGAACTCTGGGCCTGGGTGCTGTCCCTCAGCTCTTCAGCTCAAGGCTAGCACTCTACCACTTGAGCCACAGCGCCACTTCTGACTTTTTTCTTTTTGCTTATGTGGTACTGAGGAATCAAACCCAGGGCCTCATGCATGCAATGGCAAGCGCTCTACCACTGAGCCACCTTCCCAGCCCTAGGCAGGGCTCCTTTAAAGGAAAAGGCTGCAGTTGCATCATAGCACTTCAAGTGAAACTAAGCTAGACCATTGACTACATCCAGGGGAAGAGTTATCAGTAACTTAACCATATTTCCTAAACTTTCTTGACATTTTTCTAAATTAATTTCTGAGGCTAATTTAAATTTCGTAGACTTTTCTTTGGCAAGTTCACTTACTCAGCTGGACAGAAAGACAGTATGACTTAAGAATCACTGTTTATTACAAAATTGTGACAATCCGATGGCAAAATAAAAATAAATGAATGTTTAATTTTTTTTTCTCCTCTTCAAATAGAAAAGAACGCCCTATATCATTAGGGATTTTCCCATTACCTGCTGGAGATGGATTGCTTACACCTGACACTCAGAAAGGCGGTGAGACCCCAGGATCAGAGCAGTGGAAATTTCAGGAATTAAGTCAACCACGTTCCCATACCAGTCTGAAGGTAAGCTTTATTCTGTTGAAGTTGCCAGGTTGCATTTTATAAAATTTTAATCAAAATAGAAGTAACAGGTAACCAGAGTATAATAATAGTTTATATGCATTTTATCTTGTAAAATTGATACCTTTTTTAAAAAAAATGGGAAATGAGCTTTTCTATGTACGTATAAGTTTTTAGTATTCTGTTATATAGGAAAACAAAATGAAGCATTGTTACATCTTGCTTGGCATACTAACGATGGAAATTAATTTCTAGTTTATTTAAACTACATAATATGAATGTAGAGAATTATGTTGTAAGTCAACATAATTATATTGTATGTTTCTTTGTTTACATATCAGGGAATCAGACCAGGACTTTATTCATGTTCTCTATCACTGAATTACATCCCTAAGAGTGAAGATACACTAATAATTCACTTTTTAAGTCTTTGCTAGAGGCTAGGGGCTCACATTTTTCATCCTAGCTACTCAAGAGACTGAGATCTAAGGATCCTGGTTAGAAGCCAGCCCAGGCAGGAAAGTCCATGAGACTCTTATCTCCAATTAACCACAAAAAGCCAGAAGTAGAGCTGTGGCTCAAGTAGTAGAGCCCTAGCCTTGAGCATAAAAGCTTAGGGACAGTGCTTAGGCCCAGAGTTCAAGCCTCAGGACTGGCAAAAACAAAAAAAAAACAAAACCTTTTTATTTTAAATTAGAAAGGTGTCCTATTCTTTGATACCAATTGCTGTGGAAGCTAGGGCAGGATGGTTGCTTGAGCCTAGGAGTTTGAGACTAGCCTGGGCAATATACCAAGACCCTACCTCAAAAACATAACTTTAAAGTTATGCTCTGTATGAATATGTTTAAAGATTGATTATAAAAAAGAAGCCTTGTTATATTATAAAATCTACCCTGGGAAGTTGGCTCAGTGGTAGAATGTTTGCTTTGCATGCATGAGGCCCTGGGTTTGATTCCTCAGCACCACATAAACAGAAAAAGCTGGAAGTGGCACTGTGACTCAAGTGGGAGAAGTGCTAGCCTTGAGCTGAAGAGCTGAGCAACAACACCCAGGTCCAGAGTTCAAGCCCCATGACCAACAACAACAACAAAAATCTACCCTGTCATAAAACTTATAGGCCATCTGTTAGGATACGAAAGTACTTCATTTAAACACTATCTCTTTTTTCATATTTTTCTTCATAATACATACATGGTCTTAGAATGTAGAGATAGTTCTTACTATCTCCTAATATCTTTCCATTTATTTATTTGCCTTGTTTCTTTTTCACACTGAGAAGATAAATTCCAGGAGATGGAGATGTATTTCTTTTGTGTTTCCAGCACATAGAAAAGTGTACAGCATATTGTAGGTATTCAAAATAAGATTTTTTTGAATGAATTATCTGTTTTAGATGTTACATTTTTTATTTTTGGCAGTACTGTGGGTTGAACTAAGGGACTCTTGCTTACTAAGAAGCCACTCTACCTCGTTTGTCTTTATTTTTTGGATAGGGGCTTGCTGATTGTTTTGCTTGTTTGTTTTTTAATACCACCAGGACCAGCCTCAGGCCACAGTTATCCTCCCTATCCTTTTTGTGCCACTGAGCCTGGCTTATTTGTTGAGATGAGCATCTTACTAACTTTTGCCCATACTTGGAAACATAATGGTTCTGATCTCTGCCTTATGAGTAGTTAGGATTATGGTATGAACTACTATGCTGAGTCTATAGCATTTTTAACAATAAGATCCCTTGGGGTTGAGAAGGTGGCTCAGTGGTAGAGCGCTTGTCTTGCATGCATGAAGCCCTGGGTTCGATTCCTCAGTTCCACATAAACAGGAAAAAAAAAAAAGGCAGAAATGGAGCTGCGGCTCAAGTGGTAGTATGCTAGCCTTGAACAAAAGAAGCTCAGGGACAGTACCCAGGCCCTGAGTTCAAGCCCCAAGACTGGCCAAAAAAAAAAAAAAAAATCTATTCCTTTTCCCTGCATCTTGTTCAGTTTGGTAGATGTTAATCATGTTCAGTATTAGTTTATGCTCATTCTTTTTTTTTTTTTTTTAAATCTGGTCGTGGGGCCTGAACTCTGGGCTTGGACGCTATCCCTCAGCTCTTCAGCTCAAGGCTAGCACTCTACCACTTGAGCCACAGCGCCACTTCCGACTTTTTTTTTCTGTTTATGTGGTGCTGAGGAATCGAACCCAGGGCCTCATGCATGCAAGGCAAGCACTCTACCACTGAGCCACCTTCCCAGCCCCCTCTCACTCATTTTTTACTCCAATGGCCACAGTTGATTTTTTTTTTAAGCTTGCATGTAGAGGGTTTTTCAAAACACTCATCCCTTTTCCCAAAACAAAAGGAATACTTCATTAATATCAAAAAGGTATATAATATGGGAGCTATATTTTAATTATTACCTAAAAATGTACCAAAGACAAAATTATTGGCTGAGCATCATTGGTTCACACCAGTAATCCTAGCTACTTGGAGACAGAATCTCCTAGTTTGAGGGCAGCCCAGGTAGAGAAGTTTGAGAAATTCCTTAACCAATAATTGGGCATAATAGTATGTGCCTATCGTCCCAAGCTATATAAAAGACAGAATGGGAACATCCTGTTTCTACACCTGTCCTCACAGAAAAGTCTGCATGACTCCATCTCAGCCAGACTCAGTCATATACTCTGGTCATCACAGCAAAAATTGGAAGTCTAAAGTAGTGTAATCAATGCTCAGACAAATTCCTGGAAGGAATGTATCTCAAAAATAACCAGTGAAAAACTGGGCTAGATGTGTGACTAAGCAGTAGAGCAGCACTTGCCTAGCAAGTGCAAGGCTCTGAGTTTAAACTCAAGTACCATCCAAACAAAAATAAATTAGATTGTAAGAGAGAGACAGATTATTCTAATTCTCTTTGTTATTTAATCCAGTGACAAGCTGTGGCAGAACTTTACTGGCAGGTTATAAACCAATTAGGAAATGATTAATGGGGATTTAAACCGAAGGACCTTTTGTGTCCTGACTGAAAATAGTAAGACCAGTACCCCCCAGAAAGTTTCCAAATCAGCCTACACACCCACACAAACATACTTGGTCTAAACATGGAACCACTAAAAAAGCTAAAGACTCAATCGATTACAATTGTCAAGAATGAAGTGGTATATTACAAAATGTGAAATGTCTGATAATTAGAAATAATTTTATTATTTAGTGAAGCCCTTATAAAGAATCAGATGTCATTCTCTGACTTTATCAAGGGCCGCAATCACAGATTGAGTTCCTTTATGGACCAGAAGGCATGTCTTTCATCTTGGTTTCCATGTGAGATAGGAATTGGAGTAGAGTTATAATTGAAAATACCCTATAACTTTCATTTCTCCTGAGAACTTTGAGATGACCTCTATTTCCTTATTTTTATTATGTACTTCATGCTTTGATTTCAGTATGAAAAAATTGATGACTAACATGAATTTTGCTAGCATAGTTTTTCTCCAAAGTTAGGTTAAAATGAAAATGTTCTATGATAAAAATCACATAATGGGTTATAATCAGAGGACTTGGGGTCAACAAACAGTAAACCTTGTGGCCAAAGAGTAGTAAGGACATTTGCCAATGATTACAAAGTTACCAACTTTGTTACTATATGGGAAATTTCCCACTGAGGTTATAAATCATTGTGCAGATTTTCTAAGAATGATATACTTAGAAAACTGTAAATTCCCTGAAAGTTGTTATATATTCTTTTTCAAGCTTACTTTTATTACCTTTAAATAGTTGTAGTACATTCTTTCTTTCTTTTTTTGGGGGGGGTCTGGTCGTGGGGCCTGAACTCTGGGCCTGGGTGCTGTCCCTCAGATCTTCAGCCCAAGGCTGTTTATGTGGTGCTGAGGACTCGAACGCAGGGCCTCAAGCATGCAAGGCAAGTGCTCTACCACTGAGCCACCTTCCCAGCCATAGTACATTATTTCTTACCGTAGTCTTATCTCAGTGGAGCTAGACAAACAAGCACACAAATGGTAAAATCATAGGATTTTAAGTTTTGCTAAGTGCTGTGAAAGCAAGCTTAGGCTGGAGTTGTGGCTCAAGTGGTAGAGTACCTGCCTAGAAAACTCAAGTCCTGAGCTCAAACCCTACTTCCTCCAGAATTAAAAAAAAAAAAACAAAAGAAGTGAAGTGCACAGGATCAGTAAAAGATAGAAGTATGAAATGTACAGTGAAACCCTTAATTTGTACAGGTAGTATGTGGCTAGTAACATAATAAAGAGAGAAGAAAAAGAAAAGTTAAACTAAAAAGTAATTAATGGGGAAAGGTACTTATTTTGTGATTGCAGATTTTTGGAAAGGTCTAGAGGGATCGAGGGGAGGTAGCTATGCCAGGAAGATGAGACATAGCAACTGTACAGGCGCTGAGGTGGGGCCACATTAGGCATTGTTAAGGAGCGGGTTTCCTCTTTATCCCTATTCCTCTTAGACTTTCTTACCTGTTGTATCAACTTTCCTTTGGTCAAAATTACCAAAAAACATCTTTTCCAGACCTGGCAGAAAATGTTTTGTTCTCACTTTGCCTTTTAGAAGTATTTGACCAATGTGAGTACATTCTACTTCTTGAAATAATTTCTTTCACTTTACTTCTAAGATTTCTCCCTCCCTCCCCCAAACACTTGACTTTCTTCACCAGTCCTTCTTGCCTATTGGTTTTGCTTCAACTTTTGGTCCTCTAAATGTTGGAGAACCAGGCCATTTTTGTTTTTTTTTTTTTTTTAAACCAGGCCTTTTCTTTTCTTTTGGGTCCAGTCGTGGGGCCTGAACTCTGGGCCTGGGCACTGTCCCTCAGTTCTTCAGCTCAAGGCTAGCACTCTACCACTTGAGCCACAGCACCACTTCCAGCTTTTATCTTTTTGCTTATGTGGTGCTGGGGAATCGAACCCAGGGCCTCATGCATGCAAGGCAAGCACTCTACCACTGAGCCACCTCCCCAGCCCCCAGGCCTTTTCTTAATCTCGTTAGATCTGTGTCTATAAAACTCATACATATTGCTGTTGACAAGTTTCAGTATCTTTGACTTCTTTGATTTTGACTTATTCCCTGAATTTTTTTTTTTTTTTTTTTTTTGTCGGTCATGGGGCTTGAACTCTGGGCCTGGGCACTGTCCCTCAGCTCTTCAGCTCAAGGCGAGCGCTCTACCACTTGAGCTACAGCGCCACTTCTGGTTTTCTGGTGGTTTATTGGAGATGGGAGTCTCACGGTCTTTCCTGCCCGGGCTGGCTTTGAACCTCGATCCTCAGATCTCAGCCTCCTGAGTAGCTAGGATTACAGGCGTGAGCCACCAGCGCCCAGCTTTATTCCCTGAATTTTTATTTATTTATTTATGTATTGGATCTGGTCGTGGGGCCTGAACTCTGGGCCTGAGCGCTGTCCTTCAGCTCTTCAGCTCAAGGCCAGTGCTCTACCACTTGAGCCACAGCGCCACTTCCGGCTTTTTTCTTTTTTCTTATGTGGTGCTGAGGAATCGAACCCAGGGCCTCATGCATGCAAGGCAAGCGCTCTACCACTGAGCCACCTTCCCAGCCCATCTTCCCTGAATTTTTAACCTATATACCCAGTTGCTTTTCTTTCTAGTTTCTGCACACAGAAGTTTTACCTTGACTGATTATCACCATGAAATATACCCCCTTTCACAGCCAATCCAAACAACACAGTTTACAACGAAGCCTCATCTGAAACTTTTTTTTTTTAAACAGAATCTTACTGTGTAACTTTGTCCTCAAATTTTTGATCTTCATGCCTCCACTTCCCAACTGCTAGCATAGCAGCCACATGCCACCATATTTGGTTCTGGAACCCTACTGATAATCCTTAAATGGAGTTTAGAGATTATTTCAAGACCAAAAGAGAATTTTAGGGTGGGGGGGGAGGTGAGGGGATGGGATAGGGGAACAGTACTGGCGCTTTAACTGTGGGCCTGGGTGCCATTCCTGTGCTTTTTTACTCTGCCACTTTGAGCTACACCTTCACTTCTAGCTTTTTGGTGGCTAATTAGAGAAAGATTTTCACACACTTTCCTGCCCTGGGTTTGTTTTGAAACATGAAACTCAAATCTCTGCCTCCTGAGTATCTAGGATTACAGGCGTGGGCCATCAGCCCAGCCGAGTAAAGGGATTTTACATGGCATCATTACCCAAGATTTTGTATGGAGGACTTATAAAAGACTTTGTTTTTTGGTGGTTTTTTTTTTTAAAGGAAGCCAAATGAATAAAGCTGTTCTGTTAAAAATGAGTTTAAAAGTGCCCAGTGTAGTTGAGTGCCAGTGTCTCACACCTGTAATCCTAGCTCCTCAGGAGGCAGAAATCTGTGGATTAAAGTTTGAAGCCAGCCAGCCTGGGCAGGAAAGTTGGTGAGCATCTTATCTCCAATTAACCACTAGAAAACTGGAAGTGATGCTGTGATGCAAAGTGGTAGATTTCTTGCCTTGAGCAGAAAAGCTCAGAGCCCAGGCCCTGAGTTCAAACCCCATGATCAACAAAAAAGAAAAAAAAGTGCTAAATATAGGGCAAACATATTAATGCAAATTTTTTCATCTAATTGATTTTGTTCATGAACAAGTTACAAATAAAGTAGGAAATGGAGAGCAGAAGGTCAAGTCTAATGAAGACTTTCTTAAAATAGTGAAGAAACTTTCCCTTTACTTTAAAGCTCTAATTAATGGTATAATATGGTCTTATTTTCTCTTCCTCTTTTCTTTCTGCAAGATTTAGTTCCAGAATGACTGTGTAGGTCTAAGCAAGATTAGTATCCAATAGATATGAATCTATTAGTGGGACATAACTGGAGTTAAGGATCCTAGCCCAAGTAATGTTAGAAGAGTTTCCATGTGAGAATAGCCTAGTGTGGAAAGTCTGGGTCCTCACAGTGAACATCCTTGCAGAAGGCATGCTGGCTGTCAGATCCTAAGCAGAATAGGGAGGCCCTTCCTAAGGAGGAGTGTTAGGCATCGGGTGTTAGAGGCTAAGGGATAGGGTGTCAGAGGAAAGCAGTGTCTGTTTGTGTTGGAGGATAGTGAGGAGAAGCACTAGAATTGAGATGTAAAAGGGTGCATGGGAAGAAAAGGGCATTGGCAACAGCTGTAACAGAGAAGACCCTTAGGAGATTTTAGCTCTGTCAGGCAAGGGATGAGTTTTCAAATAGAAGGAATTGTCAGCAGTCATCTGGTGTAGTGAAGTCAAGTAGAATGAGGACTGAATTTGTAAGTTTGTGGGGGTGGATATATATATATATATATATATATATTTGGCGGTCGTGGTGCTTGAACTCTGGGCTTGGGTGCTATCCCTCAGCTCTTCAGCTCAAGGCTAGCACTCTACCACTTGAGCCACAGCGCCACTTCCGACTTTTTTTTTCTGTTTATGTGGTGCTGAGGAATCGAACCCAGGGCCTCATGCATGCAAGGCAAGCACTCTACCACTGAGCCACCTTCCCAGCCCCCTCTCACTCATTTTTTACTCCAATGGCCACAGTTGATTTTTTTTTTAAGCTTGCATGTAGAGGGTTTTTCAAAACACTCATCCCTTTTCCCAAAACAAAAGGAATACTTCATTAATATCAAAAAGGTATATAATATGGGAGCTATATTTTAATTATTACCTAAAAATGTACCAAAGACAAAATTATTGGCTGAGCATCATTGGTTCACACCAGTAATCCTAGCTACTTGGAGACAGAATCTCCTAGTTTGAGGGCAGCCCAGGTAGAGAAGTTTGAGAAATTCCTTAACCAATAATTGGGCATAATAGTATGTGCCTATCGTCCCAAGCTATATAAAAGACAGAATGGGAACATCCTGTTTCTACACCTGTCCTCACAGAAAAGTCTGCATGACTCCATCTCAGCCAGACTCAGTCATATACTCTGGTCATCACAGCAAAAATTGGAAGTCTAAAGTAGTGTAATCAATGCTCAGACAAATTCCTGGAAGGAATGTATCTCAAAAATAACCAGTGAAAAACTGGGCTAGATGTGTGACTAAGCAGTAGAGCAGCACTTGCCTAGCAAGTGCAAGGCTCTGAGTTTAAACTCAAGTACCATCCAAACAAAAATAAATTAGATTGTAAGAGAGAGACAGATTATTCTAATTCTCTTTGTTATTTAATCCAGTGACAAGCTGTGGCAGAACTTTACTGGCAGGTTATAAACCAATTAGGAAATGATTAATGGGGATTTAAACCGAAGGACCTTTTGTGTCCTGACTGAAAATAGTAAGACCAGTACCCCCCAGAAAGTTTCCAAATCAGCCTACACACCCACACAAACATACTTGGTCTAAACATGGAACCACTAAAAAAGCTAAAGACTCAATCGATTACAATTGTCAAGAATGAAGTGGTATATTACAAAATGTGAAATGTCTGATAATTAGAAATAATTTTATTATTTAGTGAAGCCCTTATAAAGAATCAGATGTCATTCTCTGACTTTATCAAGGGCCGCAATCACAGATTGAGTTCCTTTATGGACCAGAAGGCATGTCTTTCATCTTGGTTTCCATGTGAGATAGGAATTGGAGTAGAGTTATAATTGAAAATACCCTATAACTTTCATTTCTCCTGAGAACTTTGAGATGACCTCTATTTCCTTATTTTTATTATGTACTTCATGCTTTGATTTCAGTATGAAAAAATTGATGACTAACATGAATTTTGCTAGCATAGTTTTTCTCCAAAGTTAGGTTAAAATGAAAATGTTCTATGATAAAAATCACATAATGGGTTATAATCAGAGGACTTGGGGTCAACAAACAGTAAACCTTGTGGCCAAAGAGTAGTAAGGACATTTGCCAATGATTACAAAGTTACCAACTTTGTTACTATATGGGAAATTTCCCACTGAGGTTATAAATCATTGTGCAGATTTTCTAAGAATGATATACTTAGAAAACTGTAAATTCCCTGAAAGTTGTTATATATTCTTTTTCAAGCTTACTTTTATTACCTTTAAATAGTTGTAGTACATTCTTTCTTTCTTTTTTTGGGGGGGGTCTGGTCGTGGGGCCTGAACTCTGGGCCTGGGTGCTGTCCCTCAGATCTTCAGCCCAAGGCTGTTTATGTGGTGCTGAGGACTCGAACGCAGGGCCTCAAGCATGCAAGGCAAGTGCTCTACCACTGAGCCACCTTCCCAGCCATAGTACATTATTTCTTACCGTAGTCTTATCTCAGTGGAGCTAGACAAACAAGCACACAAATGGTAAAATCATAGGATTTTAAGTTTTGCTAAGTGCTGTGAAAGCAAGCTTAGGCTGGAGTTGTGGCTCAAGTGGTAGAGTACCTGCCTAGAAAACTCAAGTCCTGAGCTCAAACCCTACTTCCTCCAGAATTAAAAAAAAAAAAACAAAAGAAGTGAAGTGCACAGGATCAGTAAAAGATAGAAGTATGAAATGTACAGTGAAACCCTTAATTTGTACAGGTAGTATGTGGCTAGTAACATAATAAAGAGAGAAGAAAAAGAAAAGTTAAACTAAAAAGTAATTAATGGGGAAAGGTACTTATTTTGTGATTGCAGATTTTTGGAAAGGTCTAGAGGGATCGAGGGGAGGTAGCTATGCCAGGAAGATGAGACATAGCAACTGTACAGGCGCTGAGGTGGGGCCACATTAGGCATTGTTAAGGAGCGGGTTTCCTCTTTATCCCTATTCCTCTTAGACTTTCTTACCTGTTGTATCAACTTTCCTTTGGTCAAAATTACCAAAAAACATCTTTTCCAGACCTGGCAGAAAATGTTTTGTTCTCACTTTGCCTTTTAGAAGTATTTGACCAATGTGAGTACATTCTACTTCTTGAAATAATTTCTTTCACTTTACTTCTAAGATTTCTCCCTCCCTCCCCCAAACACTTGACTTTCTTCACCAGTCCTTCTTGCCTATTGGTTTTGCTTCAACTTTTGGTCCTCTAAATGTTGGAGAACCAGGCCATTTTTGTTTTTTTTTTTTTTTTAAACCAGGCCTTTTCTTTTCTTTTGGGTCCAGTCGTGGGGCCTGAACTCTGGGCCTGGGCACTGTCCCTCAGTTCTTCAGCTCAAGGCTAGCACTCTACCACTTGAGCCACAGCACCACTTCCAGCTTTTATCTTTTTGCTTATGTGGTGCTGGGGAATCGAACCCAGGGCCTCATGCATGCAAGGCAAGCACTCTACCACTGAGCCACCTCCCCAGCCCCCAGGCCTTTTCTTAATCTCGTTAGATCTGTGTCTATAAAACTCATACATATTGCTGTTGACAAGTTTCAGTATCTTTGACTTCTTTGATTTTGACTTATTCCCTGAATTTTTTTTTTTTTTTTTTTTTTGTCGGTCATGGGG
>NW_012267223.1:16731956-16737578 GCF_000151885.1 Dipodomys ordii
TGGCGGTCGTGGTGCTTGAACTCTGGGCTTGGGTGCTGTCCCTGCTCTCTTCAGCTCAAGGCAAGCGCTCTACCACTTGAGCCACAGCTCCACTTCCGATTTTCTAGTGGTTTATTGGAGATAAGAGTCTCACGGACTTTCCTGCCTGGGCTGGCTTAGAACCATGATCCTCAGATCTCAGCCTCCTGAGTAGCTAGGATTACAGGCATGAGCCACCGGCAGGCACCCTGCTGTGGGGTAGATTTGAGCAGTTTAAGTTGCCAGTAACAAGAATAGTGAACAGAATTATAAAAGGAAGAGATGAGGAGTATAGCCTGCTCCAGAAAGATTGAGTTGAGGGAAAGAAAAAGGCTTTCTTAAAGTAGAGATGGAGATGGTAGGATATTTTAAGGATGGAAATGACTAGATTGTTTGTGTGCTTAGAATTCAATAGGAGAAATTGAAGATGAGAGTAAAGAGATAATTGGCACATCAGAATTATAGAAGATGGGCAAGAGAAAGATTATATATTCCTAATTGTAATGCCAGTCTTTATTGATGGAACCCTTAGCTTTTTTAAGATTTTGCTATTATAAACAATGCTGTAATGAACAACCAACCAAGGCCTAGAAAACAAGATAAAAATTACATGGATGGCATATATATAATAGATGTGTGTATGCATGTATATATGTATTATATATGTGTGTACATACATATATGTATATATACACACATGTTATACATACTCCAGAAAAGTATTATTTCCTTTAAAGAGTATGCTGGGATGTTGATTGTTAGTATAATGTGACTTTTAGAGTGAGAACAACAATTTTAACTAAAAGGTAATTGGATTGTATCTACTTGTGAAAATTTTAAAGTTCTCTTAAAACCATGTGACTTGAAATACTTGAGCAGAACTGCTGTGAGTAGCTCTTGTTAACAGAGTTTGGTATGGGAAAGCAATGGTCAGTGTGTCTGCATTCTTCAGGGGATGTGCTTAGCATACAGAACAGGAGACTCTGAACAGAGCCAGCATTATTGTTGAAAAGAATTTTCCATCCTCCTCCATGTGTGCTTAAGTTCTGAAATGGTTTCTGTTTTTTTGTTTTTGTTTTTTTACTTTTTCAAGCTTGAATCTCTATACTAACTCAACTGTTTCCTGCTACTGTTTTATTAAAGTTCTATTATGAAGTATATGTGTAATTTTTAAAATTTCAAATAATGGTTTAAAAAACTTCTAAAATAATTTTAGACTTTAGGATAGTTGTAAAAATAGCATAGTTCCCATAAACCTTTTTCCAGCTTCTCTGAATGCTAACATAAAATTATTTTCAAAAATAAAAAAATGGGGGCTGGGAAGGTGGCTCAGTGGTAGAGCGCTCACCTTGCATGCTTGAGGCCCTGAGTTTGATTCCTCAGCACTACATAACCAGGAAAAAAAAAAAGCCAAAAAAAAATAAGAAAATGGTAGTTAATAATGCTATTAGCTAAACTACAGACTTAACATTTGAGTTTCCCCATTTTTTCTGTTAATATCCAGATTTAGTACTATATAACAGCTCAGATTAGTGTTTAGTCATTATATCTCTTTAGTCTCTTGCTGTGTGTCATGTCTCTTTTTCCTCATCTTCAATGATCTTTAAATGTACAATACTAGTTATTTTGTCAAATGTCTCTCCGTTTGGGGTTCTCATGATTTTTCATGATGTACAATTTTTTTGTTAAGAATACGACTGACGCATTATTATTATTTCTTTTTCAAAATAAAGAGAGCATAATATGTGGTTTAATATGTAGTATAGCTGGCTTTAAAGTTACTATAGAGTCCTGGCTGGTATTAAACTTGCCCCCTTTTTCCTCAGCCTCTGAGTATAGGGATTACAAACATTTACTACATGCCTAGTGTATTATGCCTTCTTTAATGTGTCATATCAGGAGATAAAATACTATACTATCACTATATCATAGTGGTATTTATTTTGGTTTCTTTGTTCACCTGATATATGTTATATGCCACTGTAATATGACAGTTCATTTCCCCCTCACCCATGGTACTGGGGGTATAACCTGGGGCTTTACATATCTAGGCAGGGGGTCTTCCACATAGCTACATCCCTGGTCTACCACTCCTTTTTTTTGGGTGGGGGGTTCAGCCGTGGGGCCTGAAATCTGGGCCTGGGCGCTGTCCCTAAGCTCTTCAGCTCAAGGCTAGCGCTCTACCATTTGAGCCACAGCGCCACTTCCGTCTTTTTGCTTATGTGGTGCTGAGGAATCGAACCCAGGGCCTCAGGCATGCAAGGCAAGCGCTCTACCACTGAGCCACCTTCCCAGCCCTCTACCACTCCTTTTTGAGACAGTGTCTCACTATGTAGCCCAAACTGGCTTTTCCAAGTACTTTGATTACAGGTGTATGTCTCCATGTCCAGTTTATTTTTCCTTTTATATTAAAAAAAAAAAGCCTTGGTGAATGTGCTTTGAGACTATAAACACCTTGCTTTTTTTAAATTTTCAGCCACTGGTAAAAGCATCCATTTAGTGGACTTTGACCACAACAGTTATAAGTAAATATTGCTAATGATTATTTTCTGTATTCTCTAGGCTTCTATATTTATTAGTTGGAATTAAAAAATAGCTATCCTCTTTCTGCCCTCCCATTCTTCCAATTTGGACTCACTGCATATGTAGACTATCTAGTGCTATTATTTCTTTAGTTTCTCAAATTATTCCACCTATGGACATTACAAGCTCTTTTATTGTACTCTTTGGATGTACCTCATCCTCCCCCCCCCCCAGTTGTGGGGCCTGAACTCTGGCCTGGGCGCTGCCCCTCAACTCTTTAGCTCAAGGCTAGCACTCTACCACTTGAACCATAGCATCACTTCTGGCCTTTTCTGCTTGTGTAGTGCTGAGGAATCGAACCCAGGACTTCATGCATGCAAGGCAAGCACTCTACCACTGAGCCACCTTCCCAGCCCCCACCTCATCCTTTTTTTAAAAAAAAAAACAAACTATTATTTTTGTTTATGTGGCTCCGAGGAATTGAACCCCAAGCTTCATGCATGCTAGATAATCATTCTACCACTAAGCCACCCTCCCAGCCCTCACCTCATCCTTTTTAAAGTACTTCTTTCCTTCCTGACACCATAAGGTGCTTCAGCCCTGAAAAATCAACTTCCTCTCCAAGGATCACTGGTTCCTTTTATTGAAGAGTAGCAATTGGAACCTAGGTCTAGGACATAGATTGTGCTTTTTTTTTCTTAGAAAGTGGGTGCTTCTAGAGGCTCTCTTTGCCTTGATGCTAACATTGAAGTCTCATGTAGTACCTCCTTGTAGATCTTGGTATAGTACTTATCAGAGGGTAAAATAAAAGAATTTGACAAAGCAAGCAGCTATATTTTAGCCTTTCAAAAATATTTTGATGAGAAGCCTTGTGCTAGTGGCTCACGCCTGTAATCCTAACTACTCAAAAGGCTAAGATCTGAGGATCAAGGTTCAAAGCCAGCTCAGGCAGGAAAATCTGTGAGACTCTTTTCTTTCTTTCTTTTTTTTTTGGTCGGTCATGGGACTTGAACTCTGGGCCTGGGAGCTGTCCCTCAGCTCTTCAGCTCAGGCTAGCACTCTACCACTTGAGCCATAGCATCACTTCCAGCTTTTTCTGCTTATGTGGTACTGAGGAATCGAACCCAGGGCCTCGAGCATGTGAGGCAAGCACTCTACCACTGAGCTACCTTCCCAGCCCCAAATCTGTGAGACTCTTATCTCCAGTAAACTACCAGAAAACCAGAAATGGCACTGTGTCTCAAATGGTAGAGTTCTCACCTTGAGCTGAAGAGCTGAGGGACAGCGCTCAAGCCCAGAGTTCAAGCCCCACAACCGATTAAAATATATATATATATATATTTGTTTTTATGAATTTTTAAACCAGGAATATTTGAAATTTGAGGCTGTATTGTGTTGAAGAGAAATACAGGAAGGGAAAATGTGGATAAAAATAATTATTGAAAAAGATTTGAATTTTGTTTTTACCTTACAGTCTCAGAAATGATGTGAGGAGAAAGGAAGGTGTAGTAAATGTTTGCCAGTATACTGGAATATTTAGTGTGTTAAGTACAAAATGTGACTGGTATAAATTTCAGGAAGATTTTCAAAGAGTTGTGAAAATAGAAAAACGTGTTGATGAGCTGCTTACCAAAAAATACAAGGTAGGACCCTGACCCAATGATGGTGTCTCATATAGAACATTACTTCAAAATACCATAGAGTCTTAGAGGAGGTGATGTTAAGACAACAAAACAAGCCAAACCCTAAAGCCCTCATTTTAAATATAGTAGATAATAGGTAAATTTTATATCATGAGAAGTAGTATAAGCCAAAGATAAAAATATGTTAATACCTAGTAAATACATACTTTTTTCTCTCTTTTGTAATCTTTCCTTCTTACCCAGGTCAGCCATAGTCCTGAACCTCTGAAGACAGTAGAACAGGAGGTGAGAATGATGTTTCAAAACATTTTACAGATAGTTAACAAAAGAGATTAACTATTGGTTATTTCCTCAAACTGCCATTCTCCCAATATCATATGATCAGTTTCAGAGATTATTGATGTTATTCTCTGAAGTATAAAAGAAAAATAAGTTACAATGGTTGCCATTAATTTACTATAAATTGTACATTATTCTTCCAAGAATAAGCATTTGAAATAAAGGAGGGAAGAATAAATACATACTGAGGAAATTAATTGATCAAACTCTAGGTAAGGGAACTGGTATGCAGAATTGAGATTTAAGTGGTGGAGCACCTGCCTACCAAGAATGAGTTCCTGAGTTCAAAGTACACAAGGTGTGTTTTGCACCAATACCTTCCTTAGGGCGAATGTACACAGGGAAACTCTCATTCTATTCCATTATATTTATGTACCATTTTGTTTGCCTGTTCATCTGTTGATGAATATTTAAATTGTGTCTATTTCATGACTATTGTGAACAATGCTGAGACCCTATTTTCACTTCTTTTAGATGTATGCTCAGAGGTGGAATTGTGATAGGATAGTTCTGTTCTTTATTTAGTAATTTATTTGTTTGTTTGTTTAGTTAGTTAGTTAGTTTGGAGGAGCCTCCATACTATTTTTCAGAGCAATAGCATCATTTTACAATCCTACTAACAACAATGGGCAAGGCTTCAGATTTCCTAACATCCTAATTGACATGGTTACTGGGATTTTGTTTTTTATAGTTGGCCATCCTAATAGGGGTGAGAAGCTATCTCATTGCGGTTTTTATTTCTCTAATAATTAATGGTGGGTTAAGAATACTTTTCAGGAAGTGGTGCTATGTGGCTCAAAGTGGTAGAGTTCTAGTCCCGAGCAAAAGAACTCAGGCACTGTCCCTGAGCTCAAACCCCATGACATTGACACATATGCTCATTGACCATTAGTACATTATCTTTTTTTGGGGGGGGGGTCGGTAGTGGGGCTTGAACTCTGGGCCTGGGCAATGTCCCTCAGCTCTTCAGCTCAAGAGGAGTGCTTCACCACTTGAGCCACAGTGCCACTTCCAGTTTTCTAGTGGTTTATTGGAGATAAGAGTCTCACAGACTTTCCTGCCTGGGCTGGCTTTGAACTGTGATCCTCAGATCTCAGCC
>NW_012267223.1:16739157-16749024 GCF_000151885.1 Dipodomys ordii
GTGGGGCCTGAACTCTGGGCCTGGGCACTGTCCCTCAGCTCTTCAGCTCAAGGCTAGTGCTCTGCCACTTGAGCCATAGCGCCACTTCTGGCTTTTTTCTTTTTGCTTATGTGGTGCTGG
This sequence comes from Dipodomys ordii, assembly GCF_000151885.1. Taxonomy (NCBI): domain Eukaryota; kingdom Metazoa; phylum Chordata; class Mammalia; order Rodentia; family Heteromyidae; genus Dipodomys; species Dipodomys ordii. The sequence goes on from NW_012267223.1 coordinate 16,739,278, forward strand.
GTAATTGATCCCAGGGCCTCAGGCATGCAAGGCAAGAGCTCTACCACTGAGCCACCTTCCCAGCCCCAGTGTCAGAACTTCTTGAATAACAATTCACAAACTATATCCAGTGGTACTGTTGTTGCTTGATAGCTGTGAGCCTGTTGGCAAACAAGGTTTTTACTCCAATAGTAATTATTGATATTAATTCTCAGATCACACATTGTACTTCATAGTAAGAATAGAACTTATAGTATTATTAAGAAATGGTTAGGGCTGGGAAGGTGGCTCAGTGGTAGAGTGCTTGTCTTGCATGCATGAGGCCCTGGGTTCGATTGTTCAGCACCACATAAGTAGAAAAAGCCGGAAGTGGTGCTGTGGCTCAGAGGGCTAACCTTGAGCTGAAGAGCTGAGGGACAGTGCCCAGGCCCAGAGTTCAGGCCCACAACTGACAAAAAAAAAAAAAAAAAGAAATGGTTAACATGTTAAAAGTATACCCCACCACAAGACGCCTGATTGATAGTAAGGGCAGAGATCTGATACAGAATCAACAAGAATCACTGCAAGTGTTAGATAAGATATTAACATCATGAACCTAGTGGTATCAAAACTCAGTGTTGGTTCAAAGCATTGAACTGCTTCTAAGCATCTAAGCTTATTGGCAGTTCCAGTGGGTCTGGGTCAGGCATCAAGCAGGGGGATCCAGCAGAAGCCTTAGGAATGGGATTTGAAGTTTGGAGTTCAGAGTTCAGGAACCAGATTAGTCTGATGGCAGATTAGTGTCTGCCAATCTTGTGTTAGGTAAACTTCCTTTTATACAGTCCAGGTGAGGGCTTTGTATTATTCCTGCATCTGGTATGTTGGATAAGGTCATGAGATTGGTTTTTCTGCTGCATGTGTGATGTGCTTGCAAATTCATGATTTTCTGTTTTAGTTTGAAGTACATAGGTGGCAAACTTTCATTTGCATAAATAAATTACGTGTCAGTCTGTTCCATGGTTTGTGCTAGACTGATAGTTGTAGAGTCATACTGTCTGGGCATTTTCACTCAAAATGAAGCAAAAGTGCTTATTTATAAGATGAGGTTGCTCAGGGCAAAGCCCAGCCTAAAAGCAATTGTTCTATGTCATATAGAATAACTTTGGAATAGGACGCAGCCTAACATGGCATTTCTATCAAGATTATTCACCAAAACAGCACAATCAGGCAGATGACCTGGAAATTCTAATTAGATGTTAGTAGGAATTTACAGTATTACAGTAGATGGGCAGGGCACTAGTGGCTCACGCCTAGCTACTCAGGAACCTGACATCTGAGGATGGTGGTTCAAAGCCAACATGGGTAGGAAAGTCTGCAAGACTCTTACCTCCAATTAAGCACTAAAAAAGCTGAAAGTGAAGCTGCCTTTCAAGTGGCAGAGCACTAGGCTTAAGCAAAAGAAGCTCAGGGACAGCACAAAGGCCCTGAGCTCAAGCCCCAGGACCAGCACAAAAAGAAAACCAGGTAGAAGGTAGAATAATGGCATACTACTCCTCAGAAATGTTGTGTCCTGTTAAGTTTCCCCCATTTTTTTATATATTGCCTTATGAACTTCTTGCTGACCAAAACTAGTTTATAGTTTTATTCCTCTTCAGCTCTCTTGCTATATCTATTTCTGTGGTCTAGTTGTCAGAAGTACAGCCTACACAGTGAGCTATTTTGAAGAGTAAAATATTTTTATATGGCAAAAGTATAATAGGAAAGTAAGTTACAGAAAAATAAATTTCATGTTATTTGGATGTCTAGAGCAAACCTAAAACATCATTTTCTTACAAGTAGATTTTAATTTATCACTTCCTATTGAAACCTTAGAATATTGAGACATCATAGTCCCTTTTTCTTTCTCCTGGATCTTTGATTTTCTGGTCCACAAATGAATGTGGGAAAATGGGCTTTTGCCAAACTGGTTATGTGAGATATTTTTAGTTGAAAATAAGCACTTTGGTATATGGGTCATATACTTCAATGGCATAATTATTTCTTCATTATAGACACATTTGATATTCTATAGGACTTTGAAATCCTTTGTCTTAATTGGTTTACAAGCTTTTGATATGTGTTACATTCTAACTAGTATAAGAGTGAGAATTCATGTGTATGATAACATAAATATGAATTAGCCAGACTGATAAATCAATCAAAATAATACCCTTTTATTTTTTTTTAGCTCTGATCACTGTAGGCCTCTTTGGTTCCAAAACCATTACTGTCAATTTTTCTGACTCAATTTCCAACAAACTAATTTTAGCAATTCAGTATTTTGTCATACTTACATATTAAGTGCTACTCCCCAGTTCAAGGAAATACAGTTTTGTTTTTTGAGAGGGGAGGAGGCAATGAGGAGTTGACTATTTATTTGGAAATAATTTAGATTTGTGACCTATAAAAATAATTAGCTGTATAGTTCATTTAACTTTATTAGCATATGGTTAGTATTGCACTTCAGATGACATATGATCAAAGCTATCTTAAACATGATTCAGTAATGTGTAGGTAGTCCCAATTCACAAAAGGTTTGAAGATTTACACAAAACTTCATCTCAAATTGAAAGATAACTTCTTTTCATTATATCCATTCACAGTTGTTTAGAACTTGTGTACTTTTTGTTGGTGGTGGTGGTTGTGGGTCTTGAACTCTGGGCCTGGATACTGTCCCTGAGCTCTTCAGCTCAAGGCTAGCACTTTACCACTTGAGCCATAGCACCACTTCCAGTTTTCTGGTGGTTAATTGGGGACTAGAAATGTGGCTTAGTGGTAGAGTGCTTGCCTAGCATGCATGAAGCCCCAGGTTTGATTCCTCAGTACCACATACATAGAAAAAGCTGTAAGTGGCATTGTGACTTAAGTGGTAGAGCACTAGCCTTGAGCTGAAGAGCTCAGGTACAGCATCCAGACCCACAACCGACAAACAAAAAAGAGTCTCATGGACTTTCCTGCATGGGCTGGCTTAGAGCTGCAATCCTTAGATCTCAGCCTCCTGAATAGCTAGGATAAGCTGGCGCTGGTGGCTCACACCTGTAATCCTAGCTACTCAGGAGGCTGAGATCTGAGTATTGCAGTTCAAAAGCCAGCCCAAGCAGGAAGTCCATGAGACTCTTTTCTTAGTCTCTGAGTCACTTTGAGTCACTGAGTTCAAGCCCCATGACTGACAAAAAAAAATAAAAGAAAGAAATAGGATAAATAGAACTGAATGATTAGGGGTCCTATTGAAGGAATAAAGAACTTTTCAAATTTTTATGACAAATATAAAAATTTACAATCTATTTATTAAATATAATTTAACTGACATATACAATTATTTAAGTTATTAAAATGGCAAAGACAAAATGTGATATAGTGAATATTTTAAATACTATATGTGAAATTCATTGCTATGCTATTGTGTAGAATAATTTATAAAAATTATATTAAGTAGATGTAAGCTACCTAAGGTCTTTATTATTTAATAGTAAACTTTATTTTTTACTTGAAGTCAGGGCTTTTTGCTTGCTAGGCAGGCACTCTATACAATGAAATACGACTCCAGCTCTTTTTGCTCTGTTTACTTTTAAGATAGGGTCTCACTTTTTTACCTTGATCTTCCTGCCATAGTTAAGATGACAGGTATATAGCACCATGCCTAGCTTTTACTGATGAAATGAGGATTCACAAACTTTTTTATCAGGGTTGGCCTGTAATTATGATCCTCCATACCTCAGTATGCTGTGCAGTTTGATGACAGCAGCTTGCCAATACACCAGCTACTGGTTGAGCTTATTGCCTAGTTTGGCCTCAAACCATAATCCTTCTGACCTCTGCCACTTGAATAGCTAGAATAACAAGTGTGAACCATGCTATGTTGCTGTCCAGTTTGGCCTTAATTACCTGGGTTCAGGTGAATCTCCTGTCTTAGCCTTGCAAGTAGCCAGGACTACAGTTGTATATACTGTACTGGGTTTGGTAGTAAACTTTATGTGAGGTTCCCTTTTTTGTAGATTTCCACAATTTGCTCTTAAGGTTCTATCTCATTTTGGATAGTTTTTAAAGATCACTTTGTAGTTATAACCTTCCTTGAAAAATTTGGTAAAAACAGTGGATTCCTTTCTAGAAAAATACCAATTTTTGTAGTTTTTATCTGTGATGAATCTCTTGAACGTTAACCTTAAATAATAGTTACTCCCTGAACTGCTTATTATAATGCTTACCTAATCTCACTTTCTAAAGTTGGTGTATTAAGTTAGGGTTGACTTAGAATTTTCTTTCTTTTGCCAGTCCTGGGGCTTGAACTCAGGGCCTGGGCACTGTCCCTGAGCTTATTTAGCTCAAGGTTAGCACTCTACCACTTGAGTCACAGGGCCACTTCTTTCTTTTTCTGTGTATGTGGTGCTGAGGTATCGAATCCAGGCTTTATACATGCTAGGCAAGCGCTCTACCACTGAGCCACCTTCCCAGCCCCTTCCCTCCTTTTTTTTTTTTTTTAATGTTTTACAAACACTTTAAATGATAAGATATAAAATGTTTTAAAACTGCAGAACTTTAGTGGGATGAAGAATCAGGTCATTCCACTGTTATTTTAGAGCATGTTCTAACTGCTGTATAATAGCTGTAATACTTTACAGTCATTTGATATCTGTGACGTGTTCCAGCTTTCATTATAAACTGTTATTGACATTAATGTGTAATTTTATGGCTAAGACTTCCAATGTATTATTTTCAAATTTTCTATTTATAATCCTCATTTGTTTGGGAAATGCATGATTTAATGACATATTTCCAAATCAGTGACTCTTTATTGACTTGATTAAAAAAACAGAACTTTCTTTGGGCAGGTTCATTTCTCTTACTCATTTTTAAAGTGTTTTAGAGTAAATCATTTAGTTAAAACTTTCTTCTTAATTACTTTTATTTGTAGGATGAACTTTCTGATGTTAGCCAAGGTGGATCTAAAGCCACCACACCAGCATCAATAACCAATTCAGATGTGTCAGCAATCCCTCCTGACACTCCATTAAAAGAAGATAATGAAGGACTTGTAAAGGGCACAGATACACTAAATAAATCAGATGTAAGCAAGCACATTGAAGTACAAGTAGCCCAAGAGACTAGGAATGTATCTACAGGTAAGTGATCCTGGTTTTTTTATTTATTAGGAAAGTACCCAGTAAAAACATGATATGTACTTTAGATGTATAAATAGGAGGCCACTTAATTGTGCTTAGTTGTAAATAAGCTTAAAAGAAGTAATGGTAGGGGCTGGGAAGGTGGCTCAGTGGTAGAGAGCTTGCCTTGCATGCCTGAGGCCCTGGGTTCGATTCCTCAGCACTACATAAGCAAAAAGAAAAAAGCCGGAAGTGGCACTGTGGCTCAAGTGGTAGAGCGCTAACCTTGAGCTGAAGAGCTGAGGGACAGCGCCCAGGCCCAGAGTTCAGGCCCCACGACCGGACCCAAAAAAAAAAAAAAAAAGAAGAAGTAATGGTTACATCTAGTTTTTGGAGAGAAAAAATGCTGGGTTCTGGGGAGTTAAGAGATCCTAAGTGGTAGAAAGGAAAATCCTTTCTTGTCCTCTACCATAGTATGGTAGTCTTGCATATTCCACCTCCCTAGTTTTGTCTGCCTGCTTAAGACAGTGTCTCACTGTTATCCAGACTCACTTTAAACTCCTGGGCTATTACTTCTAACTCAGCCTCCCAAGTAGCTGGGACTATAAAAATTTGTGTGTGACCATGTCTAGCATCTCCCTTTAAATCGAATGAAAGCAGTGCTTTGGACACATTGTATTGCTTTTGTTTTGGGTTCCTAGTCTCTGTGTTTAACCATTATAACTGCATGTTGTCATTGTCTTTTACATTTTAAAACTACTCAGTTGACATATTTAAAACAATAAAAGCAGCAGGATTTTCGTAATAGGGTACTGTGTTATATATGTATTGTTTCATCATATTCTATTTTAGGCTCTGCTGAAAATGAAGAGAAATCAGAAGTTCAAGCAATCATTGAATCCACTCCTGAATTGGATATGGACAAAGATCTCAGTGGATATAAAGGTTCAAGGTACAGAAAATACAAGATTAAGACATTTTGTCTTTTCTATACTCTAGTGATAGCTAGAGTCTTTGACCAACAATATCAGTTCTTTCAAGATTTTATGTGTGTGTGTGTACATGTGCACATGCGTGCGTGCTGACGCTTGAACTCAGGACCTAGACATTGTCCCTGAGCTTTATTGCTCAAGACTAGAGCTCTATCACTTCTGGCTTTTAAAGCTCCACTTCTGGCTTTTTTGTTTTTTAATCAGTCATGGGGCTTGAACTCAGGGCATAGGCACTGTTCCTGAGCTCTTTAACTCAAGGCTAGTTTTCTACCACTTTGAGCCACAACTCCACTTGGAGTTTTCTGGTGGTTATTTGGCGATAAGAATCTCACACAAAACTTTCCTGGCCAGGCTGGCTTTGAACTGTGATCCTTGAATCTCAGTCTCCTAAGTAGTTAGGATTACAGGCATGAGCCACTGTACCTGGCAACAAGATCAGTCATTATGTCTTACTGAAAAAATGTTGGTATTATAATTCCTTTCTTTTTCTCTCTCTTTTTTTTTTTTTTTTTCAGAGTTGAGGGGATGGTAACTGGGATTTGAACTTCAGGGCCTCATACTAGCTAGGCAGGTGCTCTACTACTGAGCCATACTTCCATCCCCTATCCTTCCAATTTCTGTACATTGTTCATAGTTTGAATTTTGGGGGAGATTACCCTTGCAGCAATTGGGAAGATATGGAAAGATGGCATCTTGTTTATATTGCTACAACAATACCTGAGACAGGATTATTTATTTATTTATTTATATTTTTATTTTTTTGGTCCCATTGTGGGGGCTGAACTCTGGGCCTGGGTGCTGTCCCTCAGCTCTTCAGTTCAAGGCTAGCACTCTACCACTTGAGCCACAGCAGCACTTCCGGCTTTTTTCTTTTTGTTTATTTGGTGCTGAGGAATCGAACCCAGGTCCTCATGCATGCAAGGCAAGCACTCTACCACTGAGCCACCTACCCAGCCCCAACAGGATTATTTATGAATAACAGATTTATTTCCTCAGTGTTGTGGAGGCTAGAAAGTTAAGAATCAAGGCTCTGGTTGGTTTGGTTGTCTAATGATAGCTCTTCTTTGTTTCCAAAAAGCAAAGGCAAAAGGATAAGGCAGTAGTGCTGTATGAAATTTCCTTCCTTCTTCCCTTCCCTTCTCTCTTTCCCTCTTTGCCAGTTTCTTTTCCTTTTCCTTCCCCCCTCCCTCCCTCCTTCCTTTCTTTCTTCCTCTCTTCCCTCCCTCCCTCCCTCCCTTCCTTCCTTCCTTCCTTCCTTCCTTCCTTCCTTCCTTCCTTCCTTCCTTCTCTCTCTCTCTTTCTTTCTTTTCATTCTTTCTTTCTCTTTCTTTCTTTCTTTCTTTCTTTCTTTCTTTCTTTCTTTCTTTCTTTCTTTCTTTCTTTCTTTCTTTCTTTCTTTCTTTCTTTCTTTCTTTCTCTTGAACTCATGGCCTAGGCACTATCTGTGAGCACTTTTGCTCAAAGCTAGCACTGTACCACTTTGAGTCACAGCTCTTCCAGTTTCCTGGTGGTTAATTGGAGACAAGTCTCATGTACTTTTCTGCCCCAATAGCTTTGAGCTGCAATCCTCAGATCTCAGCTTCCTTAGTACTAGGATTATAGTCATAAGCTATGGTGCCCAGCCTAAAGTTTCTTTTATAATGGTCTTCATCCTATACTAATGAGAAGCCCTCTTAATGATGTCATATTAGCAGCACCTAATTTTGAAGGGGATGTGTTCAAAACATAGCAAATGAAGGAAAAGATGCCTAAGAGTAATTTGAGGAAACAAGAGTGAGGGAAATAACAATTTGAGAAAACTTTGTTCCTTCCCCCAGATAGGGAAAGAATATAATTTTTTTTTTCCTTCAGAACTGTAAGAATCTATTCTAGGGCTGGGAAGGTGGCTCAGTGGTAGAGTGCTTGCCTTGCATGCATGAGGCCCTGGGGTCGATTCCTCAGCACCACATAAGCAGAAAAAGCTAGAAGTGATGCTGTGGCTCAAGTGGTAGAACACTATCCTTGAGCTTAAGAGCGGAGGGACAGCACCCAGGCCCAGAGTTCAGGCCCCATGACCAAGGGGGGGAAAAGAATCTAATTATTCTAAGAAATAAACCTAATAATGGTGTCTCAAGCCTGTAATCTTAGCTACTTGGAAGGTGGAGACCACTGGGGCATTGCGGTTTAATGGCCAAACATAAAATGTTGGAGATAGTCCATCTCAACCAATAGCTGGCTGAGCCTGATCATGCCCTCTTATTATCCCAGCTATGAAGTTCAGTGCCTGGGCAGAGTTGTATATGCTTGCCATCCTAGTGGCACAGGGAAGCACAAGTAGGAGAATCACAGCTCCAGGCCAGGGTGGGCATAAAGTGAGACCCTGCCTTGAAAATAGCTACCACAAAATGGGGAGTAGAGGTGTGCTCAAGTGGTAGAGTGCTGCTTAGCAACTATGAGTGCTGCTCCCCCCAAAATATTTTTTAATATAGAAAGCAGGAGGAGTATAAATAGATACAGTCTTAATTAGGGTTATCTGAAATTTGTTGATGTTCAAGAATGTCAGACAGGAGCTATTGAATATCTTCCATATATTAGATAATTAATAATTACTACAAAACACCTGCCATGTATTAGTTTCTTCTTTTTCTTTCTTTCTTTTTTTTTCTTTTTTGCTGGTCCTGGGGCTTGAACTCAGCACCTGGATGCTGTCCCTGAGCTTAATATACCTAAATCATTTCACTCACTTCCTGCCTTAGTCATCTTTTTCATTGATAATCTTAAAATTGAGATTAGGTGATTACATAAATTTCATATATTTCACAGGATTGTGGAATAGTGATACTTAGTTAAAGTCACAAACACATTTTAACCTTCACAAGGCAAATTGTCATTATCATGGTCTCTAAATTGTGACTTCTATGAGCTTTGATAATACAACTATTTCTTCCACATCAGGTGATACTTACATTTCTTCCCTTTTGCTTAGTGTAAGCTGTTCCCTCTTACCCTCTCATTCCTTTCCTCCCATCGCTGCCTTTGAATGGCTTCATTCATTTTCATCAATGTCCATTGCAGCTGATGGGCCCCTCTGTTGTATGTTTTCCCGTTTCCCTCTGATCTGTCAAATTATCTTTAAAGAAAAATTTTCAAGAGCCATTCTAATTTATTCCAGTCAGCATAAAGCATTGCAGTTAAGGTCATGGATTCTGAAACTAAATTGCCTAAGTTTGAATCCTATTTATTTCATTCTTTTTGCTGGATGATCTTAGCAAATGTCTTAAGCTCTTTAGCTTCTTAGCTATAAAATTGGGGAAATAGTAACATCTGCTTTGTGGTGCATTTGTGAGGGTAAATTAATAAAGAATGTGACCAGTACTAGTGTCTGGTATGATGTCAGATACCTGCCATTATTGTTTGTGTTTGCTGGGATTCTGAAGAAAACATGCTGTGATTAAGAAAGTTGTCTTTGCAGTTTCATGGGAATTTCTTAGGGAACCTTTAAGCAATCATTTTATTTTTGTTTTTGTTTTTGTTTTTTTGTTTTTTGGGTCCGTTCGTGGGGCCTGAACTCTGGGCCTGGGCACTGTCCCTCAGCTCTTCAGCTCAAGGTTAGCGCTCTACCACTTCAGCCACAGCACCACTTCCAGCTTTTTTCTTTTTGCTTATGTGGTGCTGAGGAA
>NW_012267223.1:16752484-16771765 GCF_000151885.1 Dipodomys ordii
TTATATGGGACTGAGGAATCGAACCCAGGGCCTCAGGCATGCAAGGCAAGCACTCTACCACTGAGCCACCTTCCCAGCCCCCTTTTGCGATTTGAATGACTTAAGAAAATGAGTCCCTGACAAAATTTAGGTATAGATGCAAAATGTTAGGAAGAATTTTTTTTTTTTGTCGTTTGGCTTGACCTCTGGGCCTGGGCACTGTCTCTGAGCTCTTCAGCTCAAGGTAAGTGCTCTACCACTTGAGCCACGGTACCATTTCCAGTTTTCTGGTGGTTAATTGGAGATAAGAGTCTCACAGACTTTCCTGCCCAGGCTGGCTTTGAACTTCGATCCTCAGATTTCAGCCTCCTGAGTAGCAGAGATTACAGGTGTGATCTACTGATGTCTCATTTGGATGTAATTAAACTAACAAAGATGTTCCCTAATATTCTTTAGTTGACCTTGGATTCACACATAGGTACTATAGTGCAATTCTTTAATCCTTTGTTTCCCCTTCCCATCCCTTCCCATATCCTCCTCTTCCCCTTGACTTTATTTTCTGAGGCTCTTTCTTTTATTAACTCTAAAACACTTGTTCCATGGTTACCCTCTAGACTCTGGAAGTCATATTGGGTCATATATTTAACTTCTGAAGGTTTATTTCTCATTACTTATTTTTAACTGCACTATCTTTACTAATTTCCTCCCATAACTTAAATATATCCAGGTCTTTTCTTTTTAAAAAATAAAAGTACTGGGCAAGGAAGGTGGCTCAGTGGTAGAGTGCTTGCCTTGCATACATGAGGCCCTGGGTTCAATTCCTCAGCACCACATAAGCTAAAAGAAAAAAGCCAGAAGTGGTGCTGTGGCTCAAGTGGTAGAGCACTAGCCTTGAACTGAAGAGCTGAGGGACAGCGCCAGACCCAGAGTTCAGGCCCCACGACTGGACCCATAAAAATAAAGTACTGTCTTGTTACCTTGTAACTTTATTGCCTATCACCTGTCACTCATTATTCTCCCATGGTTATGCTTTTATGGCTACAACATTGATAAGATGTCTTCATTATTCTAGATATTGGCAATATACATCAGAAGATATGGGTAATTTAATTGGCAGGATTTCTCCAGTTCTACTTGGTCTTCATCTCAGTGCCATCTAGCATTCTCCATTGTACTCATTATGCCTGAAACAGCCTTCTTGTTTGGTGTAGCCATTGGTTCCTTCTCAATTATTATATGTGACTCTCAAGAGCAATTTTCTTTGAACCCTTCTGTATTGGGTTTCCTTGATAATCAGACTTGCCTACATCCTTTCCTGATTCTAACTGTTCACCTTAATAGGATGAACTTCCTCTGTTCTGATAGAGTGGGTGTGTGCATGCACTGGTCCTGTGCCAGCACCCTACCAAATAGGTTAACTAGAGTTTTTTGGTAGTTTGTCTCATGGCCTTTCCTGCTCTGGCTGGCTTGTGAACTGGGATCCTCAGATCCTCAGCTGCCTGAGTAGCTAGGATTACAGGTGTAAGCCACCACCAGCACCTGATATTTCTTAGTTTTTATGTCAAATTAATTTTTATCTTTGTCTCAGATCTCTTGCTGCAACCCCAAACTATTAATTCTAAACTTCCTGCTAGATGCTTCTTCAATGACTTGTAGACTACGCTTGATATGGGGCTTGAATTGTGGGCCTGGGCACTGTCCTTGAGCTCTTCAGCTCAAGGCTAGCAGTCTACCTCTTGTGCCACAGCGCCACTTCCATTTTTTTTGGTGGTAAATTGGAGATAAGAGTCTCATGGACTCTCCTGCCCTGGCTGGCTGGCATTGAATGATCCTCAGATCTCAGTCTTCTAAGTAGCTAGGATTACAGGTGTGAGCCACCAGTGCTCAGCTTCATCATCTTTTTTGACTATCCTTTGAGACTTTCTTTTTTTTTTTTTTTTTGTCGGTCGTGGGGCTTGAACTCTGGGCCTGGGCGCTATCCCTCAGCTCTGCAGCTCAAAGCAAGCGCTCTACCACTTAAGCTACAGCGCCACTTCCGGTTTTCTGGTGGTTTATTGGAGATAGGAGTCTCACGGTCTCTCCTGCCCAGGCTGGCTTTGAACCGCGATCCTCAGATCTCAGCCTCCTGAGTAGCTAGGATTACAGGCGTGAGCTACCAGCGCCCGGCTCCTTTGAGACTTTCTTAGAATAACACGACGTGTCTGAGTTACCAAACACCTCCCCATCACTCAGTCCTCTAGCTTAGACCTCCCATTCTTCTCTCAAAGCCAATCTCCAGCTGTTTTTACTCTCTGTATAAATGATATCATCTCCAGGGATTCCATTTCTGTCCTTAAGTAAAGCTGAATTGTCCCTCATTTGAATTCTCATGCCACTCTTTGAATTTTACAATTTGCCATGTACTTTCCTCACTGCATTTACTATAGGTTCAATATGGCCCACACAACTTTTTCTTGCTTGCGTTTTTAGCATATAGGACAACTAGATGAATGGGATTATGATCTATCTCACACTTTTGTGATTAAAAAAACTTTTTTTGTGTGTGCTGGTATTGGGGCTTGAACTCAGGGCCTGGGCACTGTCCCTGAGTTTTTGTGCTCAAGGCTAACACTCTCCCTCTTGAGTCACAGTTAAATGGAGGAAAGATTCTCACAGATTTTTTTGCCCAGGCTGGTTTTGAGCCATGAACCTCAGATCTCAGCTTCCTGAGGCATATGAGCCACCATTTAAAAGGCTTAAAAACCTTTTAAAGGAGAATTTTTTTGTTTTTGTTTTTTGTCGGTCATGGGGCCTGAACTCTAGGCCTGGACACTGTCCCTCAGCTCTTCAGCTCAAGGCTAGTGCTCTACCACTTAAGCCATATTGCCACTTCTGTTTTTTTTTTCCTGCTTATGTGGTACTGAGGAATCGAACCCAGGGCATCATGCATGCAAGGCAAGTACTCTACCACTGAGCCACCTTCCCAGCCCCTTAAAGGAGAATTTTTAAGAGAACAAAGCACCTTTGGAAAAATACACTCTTTAGTGATTGTATTCATTTTTGAAGCCCTTCTGTGGATATAGCTGATGCTAAAATCTAAATGAAACTGCTATAGTTTAAAAACTACCAGGAAGGATTGTTTGTTTTTGCCTATTTTTAATCAGTAAAATGTCCAAGTATATTACACTTTATCCTTTCAGTCTTGAATAGGTATAAGGTCATTTCATCATACTTTTCTTAAGTCTATAATGAGTTTGTAAGAATATATTTTAAGTAAAAATTTTAGGTAATCCTGTTTATACTAGATTTTAAGAAAACTTCATTGAGACTCCATAAATTTATTGTAAACTTTCAAACCTTTATTATAGATAATGTTTCTCATTACATATTTCAGTTTTTTATTTGTAGTATTTATACTTGTATTTAGCTAAAGATTTCTCTGTACCATTTCCATTTTTTGTCACCTCTCTCATTTTAAAATAAATGAGTTTAGTTCTGAACACAGTTCTGAACACAGCTTTCTGAAAACAGTCTAATTGAGTTTCTCATTCATTTTTCTCTTGGGCTGCTTACCCAGGGGAATATTCTGGTGTGTATCCTTTTAAATACTTACATATAACTGCTTTTTAAGCTAGGTATTCCTGGCTGCTATTTTCATTTAATGCTTTCTCATCGTGTGTGTGTGTGTGTGTGTGTGTGTGTGTGTGTGTGTGTGTGCACATGCAGTGTGTGTGCATGTGCGTGTGCTCAATTTTTTTGCTCTGCATATATTTTCAGCTTTCATGCTTATCTAAATGATAGTTTACAACATGGTTTTTATATACTTTTTCAAGTAACCTAAATTCTTGTTTCTTCTGTCTCTATAGCTTTTGAAAACTTCACTGTATGTTGGCAAAAATCATTTTGCTACTGGAATTTGAACTTATTCTCGCTCCCAGTTTGTCATGAATGCATAGATAGTTAAATGTCAGCATTGAATTTTTAGTATTACTGTATTGATTTTATTTATTTTAAAATCTGGAATATATAGGCTGGGAATGTGGCTTAGTAGTAGAGTGCTTGCCTTGCATGCATGAAGCCCTGGGTTTGATTCCTCAATACCATATATACAGAAAAAGCCAGAAGTGGCACTATGGTTCAAGTGGTAGAGTGCTAGCCTTAAACAAAAAGAAGCTCAGAGATAGTCTCAGCCCTGAGTTCAAGCCCCAGGACTGGCAGGGAAAAAAATCTGGAATATTAACTTTAGAAAAAGTAAAAGGAAGCCAGACAGCAGTGGCTCACACCTGTAATAAATACTCTGGAAGCTGAGATCTCAGAAAAGTCCATGAAACACTTATCTCCAATAAACTATACAGAAAAAGCTGGAAGTGGCACTGTGGATCAAATGGTAGAGTGGTAGCATTGAGCAAAACAGCTCAGGGACATGGGACATCATCCAGGCACTGAGTTCAAGCCCCACAACCAACCAAAAAAATAAAATAAATGGACATGTTAAAATTCTTTCCAAAGAAACATTTTATGTACTTGAGCTTATGTATTACTTCTCCCATGATGTTTTTCAACATAGGCTAATAACTTATTGGATTGAGTGAGTGAGGGGCTTTTGGTTTTATTTCTTTGATAGTCTATAAATTCCTATTTCACTTCTTTGGTTTCTTTTTTTTTTTTTTTTTTTGGTCATGGGGCCTGAACTCTGGGCCTGGGTCAGTACCCTTAGCTCTTTAGCTCAAGGATAGCACTCTACCCCTTGAGCCACAGTGCCACTTCCGGTTTTTTCTGCTTATGTGGTTCTGAGGAATCAAACCCAGGGCCTCATGCATGCAAGGCATGCATTTTACCACTGAGCCACCTTCCCTGCCCCCCTTCTTTGGTTTCTTATGAGAAACAAATTTAATAGCTGTGTTCTCCTGAAAGACTATTACATTGGATCTTGCATTGAATGCTCTACAAGGCTATCTATCTGTATACCTATTCATTAACTTATTAACCACAAGTCTGTATGATGACAGCTAAATCTTATTTCATATATAGCACTTCGTAGGAAACTTTGAATTATTGATTTGCAGTTTCAGATGTAATTGTATTCAATTCTATTATGAGAAAGAATTGGTAGAGCACATTTTAAGTGTATCAGAACACCCTTATAAATGAAGGAAATCATCTTTATTTCTATTTTTTGCACATCAGTATGCATTAAATCATAACATTGTGAGTCCAGATTTTTTTCTTATCATACAAAGAACTTTATAGATTAATAATCTGTTTTCATGCTGTTTATTACATAAAACATTTCTTGTTCTTTGTTTTTGCTTTACATGGGATGCATGGGCTTTAAGACCATAATTTCTTTGGTAAGGTTTCATCTGTCTTTAGCATAAGACGTGATTTTTAGGCAACAATATCAGTTGTGATTTAGAAATAGTTTCTGATCCACATTAATGCTATTCTTTTTTCCTTCAAGTTATTAGTTAGAAGAAAAGTCTTGGTCCTTTTGAAATATTATCTGGAAGAAAAGGAATATATTCTAACAGATTTAAAAATTGGCCAACAAGCGCTGGTTATGGTAACATACAACTTTACCCAGCTTGTTGAAAGGCTGAGGCAGGAGAATCACTTAAGTCTAAAAATTAGATCCCAGTCCAAGACCCTGCTTTAAAACAACACAAACAAAACAGAAAAGAATTGGCCAACAAATTCATTGCCTTTGTTCTGTGATGAATAATTTGTAATTGTACACTCTTAAAAGTATCAAATGAAGTATAAACAAAATAAAATTACTTAGACTTATAAAAGTTATGGCTATAGCTTATATATTTTATAAATTTGTCTTCAAATTCTTTATTATTTTTGTTTTGATAGGAATGGGTCGGGAAGTTGAGAATCTCATACTAGAGAATACACAACTATTAGAAACCAAGTAAGTATAGAGTCTTTATTTATTTATTTGGAGGTGTTAAGGAATTGGACTCAAGGCCTCCCACTTGCAAGGCAAGGTATGAGAATTTTAACAAGGAACAAAAATAATGACTTTCTATCCAAGTCACATGACATTTCATTACTTTCACACAGCACTGTATGTCTCCTTACTTCATCTCGCACATGTGCACACACACTTACGGAATAGGTATAGGACCTACATTGACCTAATCGCTAAATTTTGTTGCTCTGTTTTTTATTTGGTGTTGTTTTTTGCAGAAACATTTTTTTCCTACTCTGCAAATATTCATACTTTTCTCTCAGTCTTCTGGATTATTCTACACTTTTCTTCCCTAAGATTTGTCTGTTATTTGTTTTCCTTAAATTTCCTATATTTCTGTACAAATGTTTGGATTTATATCAAGGTCACTTCTATAGAACTCCCAATTTATACCTATAAATTTTTGGGCACAGTTTGTTCAGCCAGCATCATATCTGGACATAGTTAACACAACAGAAAAGTATACTGGTTCCCCTTTTCTGCTTACTGTGTCAAAACAACTTTAGAACAACTGTATGTTCACCCAGAATGCAGCTATAATAAGAACTGGATCTTAGATTTCTTTAAGCTTTTGTTTATTGGTGGTCTGTCTTGTTTTAGCCATTCTTTGCTTGATAAGCATGAAAAACCTAAACTATTGATTTGTATTATTTTGCCTTTATCTATAGACACTCAGGTAGGATGTCTTGAAGTAGTCAGTTGTTCAGCTTTATTATGGTATGTTATTTTAATCTACAAAGGAATAGCTAAAAGATGTTTTAATGATGTTTTTGAAATATGTGTTTCTTAGAAATGCTTTGAATGTAGTGAAGAATGATTTGATAGCAAAAGTGGATGAGTTGACCTGTGAGAAAGATGTGCTGCAGGGGGAACTGGAGGCTGTGAAGCAAGCCAAGCTGAAGCTAGAGGAAAAGAACAAAGAACTGGAGGAAGAGCTTAGGAAGTAAGTTTTAACTGTTGCTTAAATCAGACTCTCCAGAATACCACAAAGGATTACTAGTATTTAAGTCCTTAAGCAAATTGCTGCTAGGCCCGAGTGAAGTGCCCATGCTGCATTGTTTGCCTCTGTTCTGAGCAGCCTCCTCCATTTACCAGCCTGTTATACAAATAAGATCAATTTTTTCCTCTCTGTTTTGTTTTTGTCGGTCATGGGGCTTGAACTCTGGGCCTGGGCGCTGTCCCTCAGCTCTTCAGCTCAAGGCGACTGCTCTACCACTTGAGCTCCACTTCCAGTTTTCTGAGTGGTTTATTGGAGATAAGAGTCTCACAGACTTTCCTGCCCGTGCTGGCTTTGAACCGTGATCCTCAGATCTCAGCCTCCTGAATAACCAGGATTACAGGCGTGAGCCACTGACACCAGGCTTTTTCCTCTTTACTTTGATGTAAAAAAACTTAGACCTGCTCACATATCTTTAATAACAAGGACATTAGAATTCATTTTTTAATATATATTTTTATTGTAAAGATACTGTACAGAGGGGTTACAGTTACATGAATAAAGTAATGAGTGCATTTCCTATCAAGCATTGTTACCCCCTCTGTAGTTTGGAATTCATTCTTTTCCTTCACCTCGATTTCTTTAAGACCTATTGTTTGCTGTTGTTTGAGATAAGGTCTCATTACAAAGCCCAGGGAGAGTGGAACTTGCTTTGCCTGTTGTTGTTTTGAGTGATAAAATAATATTTTTTCCAAATTGAAGGTGGCTAACTACTGTCTCTCTAACAATAGTAAAATAATCCTTTAGTCATAGTTAAAACTCTTTATTCTTTCCTTATTTGAAAAGATGACTTAAATTCAAATAACATGATTTCTGTTTTGTTTTGTTTTGTTCACTAGAGCTCGTGCAGAAGCTGAAGATGCCAGGCAGAAGGCAAAAGATGAGGATGATGTAGGTTTCTAATTTGGGACTTCTTTATACCTCACTGTGTTTTGATACTTTGGGGAATTTTTTCTAATAAATTTTGAATAGATAACTATTATAAGGTTCTAAAAAAGACAGCAGACATGGCCGGGCGCTGGTGGCTCACGCCTGTAATCCTAGCTACTCAGGAGGCTGAGATCTGAGGATCGCGGTTCAAAGCCAGCCCGGGCAGGAAAGACCGTGAGACTCCTATCTCTAATAAACCACTAGAAAACCGGAAGTGGCGCTGTAGCTCAAGTGGTAGAGCGCTCACCTTGAGCTGAAGAGCTGAGGGACAGCGCCCAGGCCCAGAGTTCAAGTCCCACGACCGACAAAAAAAAAAAAAAAAAGACAGCAGACCTGTTTGAAAGAAATGGGATAGCTCATCCTTCCACATGGTATCGAGTGAATATACCATCCAGTTTCAGAACTAGAATGTTATCAAACATGAAAACTACTATTTCCTCACATCCAAAGAAAACTATGATCCTTTATTTATTTGTATAACTTAAAGAATAATTTTATCATACCAAAGAAATATGTACATTTATATATGTGTACACACACACACACACACACACACACACACACCTATTATGTATGGTTTTCCTGTTTTATCTCACCTTTAGGGTCTGGAGGTATTGCTTTGTGGTAGAATACTTGCATGTTCCATGACCTGGATTCAATCCTCAGCAGCACTAAAAAGGGGAAAAAAATTATTTATTCCTCAAGTCTTTCTTCTTTAACTGGACAATATGTTTTCTAGATTTACCTAATGTTGTAGTATTGTATAAGTTTATTCATAATTCCCATTATATGAATATTTTACAATTTATCTGTCCTCTTGTTGATGAATATTTAGGTTGTTTTCAATCTTTTATTGCCACAACAATAGTGTTAAGAACATTATAGTAAATGACTCTTGATGTGGAGACTTGTGGAGTTTTTTTCAGAACACATAATTATTGGTGGGATTGCTGTGTTGCAGAATTCAGGTCCTTTATTATTTGTTTGTGTTAAGTTTTTTTTTTACTGTATTTTTTTTTTGTCTTTTCTTTTTTGGTACTGGGGATCGAACCCAGGACGTTGCACTTGCTAGACAAGCGCTTTGCCACTGAGCTACATCCCAGCCCTGTGTTAAGTTTTATTGAGAGAAGAGGACAAGTTCTGTGTCTGGAGGACAAAGCTGGTCTTGCTGAGGGCTAAGCACAGCTTTAGTCTCACTGTTACAGACCTTTCAGCTTTGATCCAAAAATTTATATGTTGTTTTCAACAAAGCATAAGAAGGAAGCAAGAGAAGGAATTTAACTTGCAGTTGTCCCTTTGGGTGCTCTGAGCACTGTGTATCCTCCATACTCACATCCTGTTCTAAGGATAATTCTAGCTCATGCAGTGTTCTCTATAATCTACTGACATTTAAGTCAGTCTTACAGTTGAGATCCTTGGTAACTAAGTAATAAGTTCTCCATTTGTGCTGGTGCCTGGGTATACATATAGTTGGGTAATTTGAGATAAATGAATTCTTTCTAGAACTAACTTATACCAGTTTGTGAATGACAATTATTATAAATATGAATTTAATAATGTTAGGGCAGTGTTTCCAAGTAAAACTTATGAAAACATTGAATCTGTATAGATAACAATTTTTGGTTCTAGTTCAAAGTCTTCCCTTATTTTTTGTAGTTCCTTTATAATACATTTATATATCAGTGTTTATATTCAGAAATTAAACTGCCTGCCCTTTTTCAGCCATAAGTAATAATTGTCTGTTCATTTTACATCTATTAGATTAGAAATTAAGAAATATATAAAAACCTATAAACTCCTGCATTGATTTGTCATCATATTGTATTGTAGAGTGATATTCCCACAGCCCAAAGGAAGCGATTTACTAGAGTAGAAATGGCGCGTGTTCTCATGGAGAGAAACCAGTATAAAGAAAGATTGATGGAGCTTCAAGAAGCTGTTCGATGGACAGAGATGATTAGGTTTGTACAAAGAAGTACCCTGGTGTTTTGTTAATATTGTCTCATAGATTATGTCCCTTTGTTCTAAAGTAGATAGTCCTGCCTTGAGGGTCCAAGCCACTTTCTCTGTTCTCTAGGAGAGACTTTCTAAAGTAATGCTTAGAACAGGATTAGAGACACCCAGAGACTGAGTGTCTTTTGGAGCAGTATTTGAAAAATGTTCCCATGACCTGTAAAAGGAAATTTTTCTTAGGAATGATGGTAATTTTTCAAAACAATATTGAAGTGGATATACATTCACATTGTCAGAAAAAGATTTCATCTACAACATAGGAAAGCAAATCATTTTTACTTACTATCTTCCTATGAATTATATTTGCTTGATTTTTTTCTCTCCTATTCATAAAAAATATACCTTTCATTGACATCTACTGAATTGTATTTAAATTTTTTTATTGTTATTATAAGGGAGATATACAAAGGAATTACAGTTACAAAGTCAGGTAAAAAGTACGTTTCTTTTTGGACAATGTCACCCCTTCCCTCGCTAATTGTCTTTTTTTAATATGTATTAATTATACACATTAGTGAAATTCAGTATGTTGTGTCAACACATGGAATGTAGTGTGTACTGATCGAATCAACTTTTATATCCACCTTCCCCACCTACCAGACTCTAGTAATAGCTATACTACATGCAAACTACATGTAAGAGAGAATAGGGGATACTTGTCTTTCATTAGATTTTCAGTCTCACTTGGTGCTGCCATCTAATGGTCATTTGCTCAGCAACATATTCCTTTAATTCAGAAGGTGCTCACATAAAGTTTGCAAATAAGTTGCCAACTAACTAGTTCACACACACACACACACACTCACACACATATATATTTTTTAATTTTATTTTTTTTCCATCAGTCAAGAGGCTTGAACTGTAGCCCTAGGCGCTATCCCTCAGCTCTTCAGCTCAAGGCTAGCCCTCTGTCACTTGAGCCACAGGGCCACTTCCGGTTTTCTTAGTGGTTTATTGGAGATAAGAGTCTCACAGACTTTCTTGATCTGGACTGGCTTTGAACCATGATCCTCAGATCTCAGCTTCCTAAGTAGCTAGGATTACAGGCATGAGCCACCAGTGCCAGGCTCACTCATATTTTTTAGTTTGGATTGTCATCAGATTTACTAGTAACAGTATACATAGATATATCCTTTTCAAGTTTATAAACTTTTACTTCCTCATGATTAACATTTACTTAACAACTTTTTATTTTTTTAATTTTGTTTTATTGTAAAGATGCTGTACAGAGAGGTTACAGTTACATGAGTAAGGCAATGAGAACATTGCTTGTTGAGTATTGTTACCCATCCCTTGTTGTTCTCTCACTATCCCTTCCCTCCCCCACCTCACTCTCCCCCTACTCCATCCAAAGTTCATCCAAAGTTGTCAACTTCATTTCCAATATAGCTTATTTTTTATTTATGTATTTACTTTGGTCAGTTGTGGAGCTTGAACTCTGGACCTGGCCACTGTCCCTGAGCTCTTCAGCTCAAGGCTAGCACTCTACCACTTGAACCACAGCGCCACTTATGGTTTTCTGGTGGTTAATTGGAGATAAGAATGTCATGGACTTCCCTGCATAGGGTAGCTTAAAACCATGATCCTCAGATCTCAGCCTCCTGAGTAGCAGGGATGTGCCACCAGTGCCCAGCTTTTAACAGTTTTTTACTAATCACTGTCATCCTAGGGTGAAGTATATATTTTGCAACTTGCTTTCATTTTATTTTCAACAGCTCTGGAGGAGATTAGTATTCTAATCTTCATTTGTTGGACAAGAAAACTAACCTTTAGTAAACTATGCCCCCCCCCACCCCCAACTGTCATGGGGCTTGAGCTCTGGGCCTAGGCACTGTTCCTGAGCTCTTCAGCTCAAGGCAAGTGCTCTACCACTTGAGCACCACTTCCATAAAGGATGTTCTTTACTGTAGAATTTAATAAATATGTCGAGTAAATAATAAATGTTTTAAAAACAGAGCATGTAGCCAGACTATATTTTTCTTGCTGTTTTTTTGTTTTGTTTTTGTTTTTTTGCTAGTCATGAGGCTTGAACTCCTGGGTATTGTCCCTGAACTCCTTTTTGCCCAAAGCTAGGACTCTACCACTTGAGCCACAGTACTACTTCCAGTTTTGTATATGTGGTTAATTGAAGATAAGAGTCTCATGGACTTTCCTGCCCGGGCTGGCTTTGAATTGTGATCCTTGGATCTCAGCCTCCTGAGTAGCTAGGATTATAGGGATGAGCCACCTGGCTTCTTTCTGTTTTTAATACTAGAAGCCAAGCAGTCCAGTCAGAAACTAAAAGAAAATGGAAGCTTAGTTTGAACTGTTCATTGAACTAAAAGATGCCTTAATTAGCCAGGCACCAGTGGCCTACCCCTCTAAGCCCAGAGTTCAAGCTCCACAACTGACAAAAAAAAAAAAAAAAGATGCTTTAATTAGTCCTTAAAATGGTATAAAAAGGGGCAGGAGTGGGGGGAACTCTGTAGGGATAGCAGAATCCTTCCTGTGTTACTAAATCAATTTGGAATGTTGAGGTTTTTTTGAATTACTTGTCCTTTTAGTTTCTTCTTTTCTTGTTTCTAAGTCAGTTTGTGGCAATGGAAAAGTTTTATTCCTACGAAAAATACTCATTACAATAGTAGGACTTACATACATGGCTTAAATGTTAGAGCACTTGCCTAACAAACACAAGACCCTGAGTTATAAGCTATTTCATAAAAGCTAAGAGTACAGATGATAGAAATTTTTATGCCTTTATATGTAAACAGGGATTTTTAAGGCAGGTTTTTGTTTTGGTCCCATTCTTGGGCCTCAGGGCCTCATGCTTTTGCTTGGCTTTTGTGCTCATGACTGGTGCTCTACCACCTGAGCTACAGATCCTCTCCCAGATTTTTGCTGGTTATTGGAGATAAGAGTCTTCCAGATTTGTTTGTCTAGGCTGGCCTTAAACTGCAATCCTGAGAGTTTGCTTCTTTAAAACTGTGATTAAGCAGGGAACCAAGTGGCTCATGCCTGTAATCCTAGCTACTCAAAAGGCTGAGATCTGAGTTTGAAACAAGCCTTGGCAGGAAAGTCCATGAGACTCTTGTTTCCAATTAACCATCAAAAAGCCAGACATGGAGCTGTGGCTAGGTTGTATAGTGCTATAGTCGTGAGCAAAAAAGTTCAGGGACAATGCTCAGGCTCTGAGTAAGCTTCCAGACGATCACGAAAGAAAGAAAGAAAGAAAGAGAGAGAGAGAGAGGGAGGGAGGGAGGGAGGGAGGGAGGAAGGAAAGAAAGAAAGAAAGAGCCAGGCACCAGTGGCTCATGCCTGTAATCGTAGCTATTCAGGAGGCTGAAATCTGAGGATTGCAATTCAAAGCCAGCCTGGACAGGAAAGTCTGTGAGACTCTTATCTCCAATTTTAACCACCAGAAAACTGGAAGTGGCCCTGTGGCTCAAGCGATAGAGTGCTTACCTTGAGCTGAATTCTGAAGGACAGCACCCAGGCCCAGTGTTCAAGCCTCATGACCAACAAAAAAAAAAAAAAGAAAAGAAAAATCAGTGTGATGAAAAAGATATGCTCTTTTTATCACTTTAGCAGACTCATGGTAGTCAAACAATTTCCATGCTGAATGTAATCATTGACTCTCCTCTATGTATCCTACAAACTTCTTGAATCTTTTGTTCTTCAGTTAAGTGAGCTGAAACATCTAACTGGTAGTATTTTTCTTTTTGTTTTGTAATATAGAGCATCAAGAGAAAATCCAGCCATGCAAGAAAAAAAAAGGTCAAGCATCTGGCAGTTGTAAGTACATTAAGGGTATCAGACAGCACTTTGAGACAAGATCATAATCAATTTATTTTTTTCAATTGGGAGAAAATAGCTAAACTGAACTTCTTCTTTTTGAATATAGTGTACCAACTGGGTAAGGCTGTTCTTGAGGACCAAAAATATATTCTTGTAAGCTGCATCATGCTGGTTATGCATTTGGTGGAATCCTTTGCTAGACTAAGTAAACCCTAATGAGAAATTCTTTATAAAGTTGACAGTTACCTAGCTCCTCATTACTGAGTTACTACTGTTTGAAGGAACTTCGCAAAGTGAGGATGAGAAATTTAATGTTTGTAGAATTTGATTAGTATGAGGATATTAACCTTGATTATGTTTGTGTGAGATGTAACTATGGTTAAAACTTAGCATTTTGGGGTGAATCGTAAAATTTTTTAAACTGGACATGAAAGTTGTTATATAAATGAGCTTAATCAGAAAATACATAAGATCTATGTTAACTTGGTAATGTGTGTTGTAATACTTCCTTCTAATAGCTTCTCTTTAGAACTGACACACTAAAAGCTTCTGTTCAAATCACGTGGCCATAATATTACTGCTTAACAACTGCTTTTATTGCTCCAAGTAGGAGCTAGCTAAGGTTTATTTTGTTTATTCAATAGAAGTTCCCTGGCCCAAGAACTTCTCCCTTTCATTATGGAAATTGCTAATAAAGGAAAGGCATTTGGCATAAACCCAGTAGTTTCTCTTTTTCCAAGTCTGAGTTTGGTTGTGAGTTACTGCTAAGGCTTCAGTGTATGGCTACAAAAATAAAAAATAAAAACCTGTCTTCGCCAATTTCTAACCCATTGCCTTGTAAAAGCACTTTGGATTTCCCCCCTGCATTGCTTCGGACCAAACCCAGGGTCTTGCACATGCTAGATAAGTGCTTTACCGCTAAACTACATCCTCAGTTCTGAAGTTTCCTTGAGCATACAAATTTGTGGATAATCATGAATTGTTCATGTGGATGTGCTAAGCACACATATTTCTTTTCTTTTAAGTTTCAGCAGACTTTTCAGCTCTTCTAGTAATACAACAAAGAAGCCTGAACCTCCTGTTAATCTGAAGTACAATGCACCCACCTCTCATGTCACTCCTTCTGTCAAGAAAAGAAGCAGCACTTTATCTCAGCTCCCTGGGGATAAGTCCAAAGCCTTTGATTTCCTTAGTGAAGAGTAAGTATTTTCCAGGCTAATGGTCTTGCCCCAAGTAAATTAACAGACTAGAATTTTCTTGCTCCTTATCAGATCTCTTTTAAGGAATTAGATTCATCTATAAAGAAACATAGCTACCTTTAAGTAAATGATTTGCAGCCAATACTTTTTCGTGAAAATTCTATTTCAAAGTTCTTTTTTTTGCCAGTCCTGGAGCTTGAACTCAGAGTCTGGGTACAGTTCCTGAGCTTCTTTGGCTCAAGGCTAGCACTCCAGCACTTGAGCCATAGAGCCACTTCCGGCTTTTTGTTTATGTGGTACTGAGGAATTGATTCTAGGGCTTCATGCATACTAGGCAAGCACTTGACCACTAAGCCACATTCCTAGTCCCCACTTCACAGTTCTTTATTTTTTTTTTAATTTTTTATTGTAAAGATACTATACAGAGGGTTACAGTTACATGAGCAAGGTAATGAGTACACTTCCTATTGAGCATTGTTACCCCCTCCATTGTTTTCCCCCTACTATCCCTTCCCTCCCTACCTTCCCCAAGGTTCTTTTTTTTTTTAATTGTGATTAAGTGATTACATAATTTCCCAAATTTCACAGTATTGTGGAATAATGATGCTCATTTAAAGTCACAAGTTCATTCTACACAGTTCTTTATTTTTTATGCCAGTCCTGGAACTTGAACTCACTGTCCTTGAGCTTCTCTGTGCTCAAGGCTAGCACTCTATCATTTGAGCCACAGCACCACTTCTGGTTTTCTGGTGGTTCATTGGAGATAAGAGTCTCACGGACTTTCCTGCCCAGGCTAGCTTTGAACCACAATCCTCAGATCCCAGCCTCCTGATTAGGATTACAGACTTGGGCCACTGGCACCCAGCAAGAAGGATTTTTTTTTTTTTTGGTTGGTCATGGGGCCTGAACTCTGGACCTGGGCACTGTCCCTTGGCTCTTCAGCTCAAGGCTAACACTGTACCACTGAGCCACAGCACCACTTTCGGCTTTTTCTGCTTATGTGGTGCTGAGGAATCAAACCCAGGGCCTCATGCATAGAAGGCAAGCACTCTACCACTGAGCCACCTTCTCAGCCAAGAAGAAATTTTTTGAGTGCTTGATTTTGTACATATGATGATATTGATCAATGTTAATAGAAATGCTAAAGGTATTATTCTTAATAAGCCTTTATTGAAAATGATGTACATTTCCTTTGTTGTCAAAAAGATTTAGTTGTCTCCTTTAATCTGTTACACATAAGGTATATACATGGGGCTTGTAATGTGGCTTAGAGGTTAGAGTACTTGCTTAACATGCATAAAGCCCTGGGTTCAATTCCTCAGTACCACATCAAAACAAAACAAAAGATACATATACAGACTAACCTCTAAAAGTTGGTGAATAAAAATGAGGGTAGCTGGGCACCGGTGGCTCACGTCTGTCATCCTAGCTACTCAGGAGGCTGAGATCTGAGGATCATGGTTCAAAGCCAGCCCAGGCAGGAAAGACCATGAGACTCTTATCTCCAATAAAACTGGAAGTGACGCTGTAGCTCAAGTGTTAGAGCACTTGCCTTGTGCTGAAGAGCTGAGGGACAGCATCCAGGCCCAGAGTTCAAGCCCCACAACAGACCAAAAAAAAAATATATATATATATATATATATAAACAGGCGCCCATGTCTCAAACCTGTGATATTAGCTACCCAAGAGGCTGAGTTCTGAGGATCACAGTTCAAAACCAGCCTAGGCAAGAAAGTTCACAGGACTGATCTCCAATTAACTACTAGAAAGCTGGAAGTGGAGCTGTGACTCAGGTGTTAGAACACTAGCTTTGAGCAAAGAAGCTCAGGGACAGAGCCCAAGCCCTGAGTTCAAACCCCTGGACCAATACCGCTCCCCCCCCCAAAAAAAACAAAGTATATAGAGATAGATATAGATAGATTTAATGACTCAGGTGTTACTAGGTTTATATTGTATAGTATCTATAAAATGTCTAGATTTGATAACTGTGGTCTATACAAGTTACTCCATAAAAAAATTTTAAGGTGGCACTAATTTATAAAGCTTGATCAGTACTCAAGAGAAAACACTTGAGATCTTCAGATACATACTTCATAAAAATTTAAATGGCCAAAAGAAATTACTTTCAGGGGCTGGGAAGGTGGCTCCGTGGTAGAGCGCTTGTCTTGCATGCATGAGGCCCTGGGTTTGATTCCTCAGCACCACATAAGCAGAAAAAAAAAGCCAGAAGTGGCATTGTGGCTCAAGTGGTAGAGCGCTAGCCTTGAGCTGATGAGCTGAGGGACAGGGCCCAGGCCCAGAGTTCAGGCCCACGACCGGACCCCAAAAAAAAAAGAAATTACTTTCAGAATTTTTAATATTTACTCTATAGTTCTGAAGCTTACTAAGTTATTTGTACTTTTGTCTTCTGAAATAAGTTATTAGTGTCAAAATCATTTCAGAATTTTTTTTCCTTTTATATGGCCTATATATGAAACCTGATAGAAATTTGATGGCTGACATTTCAGTTTAATATAACAGGCTGAGTTGGAGCCATGGCTCAAGCAGTATAGTTATCTGCCCAGTAAATCTCATGTTCATACCCAGTACTAGTACCAAAAAAATAAATAAGATACCCATCATTTTTTAAAGAAATAACATATTAGACTGCTGCTTCACTACATAAACTTGAAAACTCCAGGTTTGGTATAATACTAAGCTTTTATAGTCTGAACAAGAAAGTTTGGAGTCAAGTAATTTTTGTTTATTTACATTTTGTTTTTTCTGCGCTACTTTATCAAGAGAAGGGAAATAACTTTTCTATTCATTTAATCAAAAAAAGAAATGTGTTTTCCTTTTAGAACTGAAGCTAGTTTAGCCTCACGCAGGGAGCAGAAGAGAGAACAGTATCGGCAGGTGAAGGCGCATGTTCAGAAGGAAGATGGTAGAGTGCAAGCTTTTGGCTGGAGTCTGCCTCAGAAGTACAAACAGGTAACTGGGAATGTGCTGGATGTTTAGGGGAACATATGGGGTGAGAGGAGTGTGTGAGTGTCCCAAACACTCACTTAAAGCTGCGCGTACATGTTTAGACAAGTGTGGAGAGGCTTTCTAGCACCCTAGAGCATAAAAAAAAATATCTCTGTACCTCTTAAAGACGCAACACATTTGCGTTTAAATACATATGTGCAAATTAGTAGCTTTTCTGAGCTTCCTTAGTTCCCTCATTTTTTTCCAGTTGTTACTCGATTTTCTGCTTATTTTTCAAATAAAAATGATGAATCAACCTGAACGTGATTTTCAGAAGCAAATATGGAACAGAGATGTTGCTTATGTCTCAAGGGTTCTATAAGTTCACTTTTGACAGTACTCAAGACCTTGTTTTTGTTTTTGTTTTTTTATTGTAAAGATACTATACAGAAGGTTACAGTTACATGAGTGAGGTAATGAGTACACTTCCTCTTGAACATTGTTAGCCCCTCCATTGTTTTCCCCCTACCATCCCCTCCCTCCCTCCCTTCCCCGAAGTTCTTTTTTTTTTTGATTGACAACACAGTTTTTTTTTATCCATTTGCTTATCAAGAAAATCAGCTGCAAATTAGCAAACTGGGCGGCTCTTTAAAAAAATGAAAACCAAAAACATTTTGTATTAGTGTATTGTGATTCAGAATACAAACACTACCTAGGGATTGACAGTTGATAAAAATTCTCCTTTTTTCATAATGGCCCTAATTCTAAACATACTGTAAAAATGTGGAAAAGATATTAGTCACTGTGAAAATTATTTCTCTGGACATGAGAAAACAATAATTGCTGGCATGTTATGTAAAGAAATTGTACTGGCAACACACACATACACAAGAAATTTTACTAATGTGTGATAATCACTATTAGTAATAATCCCTAACATAATTGCTAATATTCTTTAGTGTTGTAGCAGAGGAGAAATTAGTCATGAAACACTGAACAAAAAACTCAAAGGCAGAAAAATTCTATTTCATTTTACTTCATTTATTTCTTCTGATTTATTGTTTTAGATAGTCTCTTTTTACTTCTTTATACAGACCAGGTGGCCAGGAACTCTGAATTCTTCTGCTTCTACCTTCTGAGTACAGGATTACAAGTGTGTATTCACCACTTCTAGCTGTTTCCTTAATCTAATATGCATTTTACTAAAATGTGTGGCTCATTCCCAGAAATTTTGCATTAACCCATCTGTTTTTCAACATCTCTATAAAATGACATTTATTGCATAAAATTATTGAATAAGATATGTTCTCTTTCTTGCATTTGTTTAAATAAGAGCTTATTTGGAGCTCAGTCTAAATCAAGCCATATATATATATATATATATATATATATATATATATTTGATGTTGTAAGAACTGAATTCATTATTAATCACTTTATTTTCTGAAACCTTTAAAAAAGTTTGCTTATCTTGATCCTTTGCATTC
>NW_012267223.1:16771815-16774131 GCF_000151885.1 Dipodomys ordii
ATTAAGACCTTGTGCTTTCAAGGCAGGAACTCTACTACTTGAGTCTCTTCTCCAGCCTGGATATTTGCGCTCTCTCTCTCTCTCTCTCTCTCTCTCTCTCTGTGTGTGTGTGTGTGTGTGTGTGTGTGTGTGTGTGTGTGTGTGTCTTCTCCAGCCTGGATGTTTGCTCTGTGTGTGTGTGTGTGTATCTGTCGTCTCTCTGTGTCTGTGTGTGTCTGTGTTAAAGCCTTGAACTTGTGTGTGTGTTCAAGCCTTAAATGTCTGTGTCTGTGTTCAAGCCTTGAACTTGTGTGTGTGTTCAAGCCTTAAACTCAGATCCTGAACACTCTCTCTGAGCTTTTTTGCTCAAAGTTTGTGTTCTTACCACTTGAGCCACACCTTTACTTCCAGCTTTTTTTCTGTGCTGAATTGTATATAAGAGTCTCATGGACTTTCCTGCCTGGGCTGACTTTGAACCACAATCTTGAGTAGCTAGGATTACAGGATTACATGAGCCACTGCACCAGGCTTGAAATTTACTTTTGATGAGATTTACCAATGATATCTTTTCCATTGTTAGGTAACCAATGGTCAAGGGGAAAATAAGATGAAAAATTTACCTGTGCCTGTCTATCTCAGACCTCTTGATGAAAAAGATACATCCATGAAGGTAAGTTAATTGTAAAATTAAAGTGGATATTCCCCCAAACATGAGATTTTTTTTTTTTTTTTTTTTGCTTAAAAATGCTACTTAGGGCTGGGAAGGTGGCTCAGTGGTAGAGCGCTTGCCTTGCATGCCTGAGGCCCTGGGTTCGATTCCTCAGCACCACATAAACAGAAAAAGCCGGAAGTGGCACTGTGGCTCAAGTGGTAGAGTGCTAGCCTTGAGCTGAAGAGCTGAGGGATAGCACCCAGGCTAAGAGTTCAGGCCCCACGACTGGACCCCCCCCCAAAAAAAAATGCTACTTATATAGTGAGATTATGTAGCTATATAATATACTAAAAATCTTTATCCACTACCATTAGTTAGTTTAGAAAAGGTTGGAAATTCTAAATATTTTTAGAGAGAAGATGACAGTAACTTTGTTTTCTCCACTCCCACTCCCAACTTGAGAAGCTCTGGTGTGCTGTTGGAGTTAATTTATCTGGTGGGAAGACCAGAGATGGCGGTTCTGTTGTTGGAGCAAGTGTGTTTTACAAAGATGTTGCTGGTTTGGACACTGAAGGCAGTAAGCAGCGAAGTGCATCTCAGAGCAGCTTAGATAAGCTAGATCAAGAACTTAAGGTAAGTATATGATTTTTCTGGTTTAGATTCTATCCACTCTGCACTGGCTTACCTCCCCACTATCCTGTTAAAATCAATTTTATTAAGGAGTCAACTTAATCAAATATATATTTGAAATGACCATAGTTGAGTTTTGCTAAATATATACACTTTTGTAACCAACACTACCGAAAAGATATTTTTTTTTAAAATAACGTACTTTTATAATTGATCTGGTTTAACTACTACTTTAGTGTAGTTAAAATACTGATGCACAATTTACCCTTCCAAATAAACTAGAAATAAGCCGGGCACCTGTGGCATATACCTGTAATCCTAGCTACTCAGAAGGCTGAGATCTAAGGCTCATGGTTCTTTTTTTTTTTTTTTTTTGGGTCCGATCATAGGCCTGAACTCTGGGCCTGGGCGCTGTCTCTCAGCTCTTCAGCTCAAGGCTGGTTAACGCTCTACCACTTGAGCCACAGCACCACTTCTGGCTTTTTTCTTTTTGCTTATGTGGTGCTGAGGAATCAAACCCAGGACCTCAAGCATGCAAGGCAAGCGCTTTACCACTGAGCCACCTTCTCAGCCTAGGATCATGGTTCAAAGCCAGCCTGGGCAGGAGAGTCTGTGAGACTCCTATCCCCAGTTAACCACCAGAAAACCAGAAGTGGAGCTGTGGCTTGAGCTGAAGAGCTGAGGGACAGTGCCCAGGCCCAGAGTTTAAGCCCCCATGACCGACCAAAAAAACAAAAACACAAAACACTGGAAATAAATTTAAAATGGTATTATTGGGCTGGGTGTCTATAATCTCAGCTATGGTAAATGGAGATTGGGATGACTGAAATTTAAGGATAACCTGGAGAAAAGTTAGGAAGATACCACTACCTCAACAATCAAGCTGGGCATAATGGTATACTTTTGTGAGCTCTGCTGTGTAGGTAGGTAGGTAGGATGGTTGCAGTCTAGGTTGGTCCCAGTAAAAAATGTGAGACCCTACTTGATAAAAGGGGTATGGTGTGGCTTAAGTGGTAAAGAACCAGCTTAGAAGGTTCAAGGCCCTGATTTCAAAC
>NW_012267223.1:16775291-16782050 GCF_000151885.1 Dipodomys ordii
CTCTACCACTTGAGCCACAGCCCCACTTCCAGCTTTTTTTCTTTTTGCTTATGTGGTGCTGAGGAATCGAACCCAGGGCCTCAAGCATGCAAGGCAAGTGCTCTACCACTGAGCCACCTTCTCAGCCCCTAATTAAAATGTTATTTATGTTTTAAGTTAATTTTCCCATTCTGCCAAGGTTAGTTTACATTGATGCTGGCAGCTTGGCAAATGTATATGTGTACCTGTATGTCTCACAACTCTCATCTCAAACCTTAAAGTTACTTGGATGGGAAAAAAAGCTGCTTATTTGCTTAATTAACTAATTGAGGAACTCTGTTGTCTCTTTTTAGGAGCCCGAGAAACAGATTATCCTGCAGGAGAAGAACTTTCAGAATCTGGTCAGGTGGACAAAGCATCTTTATGTGGAAGCGTGACCAGCAACAGCTCAGCAGAGACGGATAGCCTTTTGGGAGGCATCACAGTGGTCGGTTGCTCCACCGAAGGTGCAGTAGGAACTGCCACCTCCCCTAGTACCAATGGTGCTTCTCCAGTAATAGAAAAGCCACCAGGTAAACCTGTGCCAACTGTGAGCCTACCCCAGGATGCCTCAGTGTGTGCTTATATATCATAAAGTGACAGGATGAATGGATTGGAGAAAAGATAGTATAGTGATCATTATGTGAATCATGGGTTTTCAATTTCATAACATAGGGTGAAGGAGGAGGGGGTAGAGGGGTGGAGTCTTTTAGCAGAGGTTTATGCAGAAAAGTATTACAGTGGGAAAGCCCAAACTCTGAATGATTTTTTTTGGTTTGTTTTTTTTGTTTTGTTTTTTGGGTTTTTTTTTTTTATGTATTTTACAGAAATGGAGGTGGAGAACAGTGAGGTTGATGAAAATGTTCCAACAGCCGAAGAAGCAACTGAAGCCACAGAAGGCAATGCAGGGTCCACTGAAGATACTGTGGACATGTCCCAAAGTGGCGTGTACACAGAACATGTTTTTACAGATCCATTAGGAGTTCAAATCCCAGAAGATCTCTCCCCAGTCTATCAGTCAAGGTATATAACCTACATCAGTAACTTGGGAGACTAGGTATAGTGCTTAATAAAAAGAACCAGGGGGTTGGAGGCATGATTTAGTTTGGTAGAGGGCTAGCCAGTGAACAAAAGCATCGTATACCTAGTTTGAGTCCCAGTCTTAGTCCCCCAAAAAGGAAAGAAAGCCAAACACTGGTGGCTCACACCTATAAATCCTAGCCTACCCAGGAGGCTGAGATCTGAGGATCATAGTTCAAAGCCTGTCCAGGCAGGAAAGTCTCTGAGGCTCTTACTTCTAATTAACTACCAAAAAAGGCTAGAAGTGGACTTGTGGCTCAAGTGGTAGAATGCTAGCCTTAAGCTCAGGGACACCACTGAGGCTTAGTTCAAGCCCTAGGAATGAAACATACATACACACATACAGTTTTCACCAGGTACTGGTCATCCTAGCTACTCTGGAGGCTGAGATTTCAGGATTGAGGTTTGAAGTCAGCCTGGGCAGGGAAGTCTATGAGACTCATATCTCCAGTTAAGCACCAAAAAAAGCCGGAAGTAGAGCTGTGGCTCATTCAGACCCCAAGTTCATGCCCCAAGACCAGCGCGCGTGCGCAGGCACACTCACACACACACACACACACACACACACACACACACAATTAGAAGTCTTATCCATAAAGTATATCAGTCAAAATCTTCTGGTCATTTTCCCTTCTTTCCTCTGGTATAATTTTTTATCTTCTATTCTGTTTATAATTCATTTTTACCATATTCATTCCCACTCCAGTTATCAGCAAAATGGGGTATCATTTACATTTGTCATTGTTTAGTTTTTTCAGATGAGCTTAAGTGACTTTTTTCTCCCCAGTACCAGAAATTGAACCCAGGGCCTTATACCTTTTAGGCACACTGTTTACTACTTGAGTTATGAGTTATGCCACAAATCTGTATGTCATCAATTCTTTTGTTTTCATTTTGTATTTGAGATATTATTATCTTCCTACATAGCAAAGGCTGATATTGCACTCAAGATCCGCCTGTTTATTTGCCTCTCTAATAGCTAGATTATAGTTGTGCATCACCTTGAGTGACCTTTTTTATTTAGTTAGCTTTTCTACGTTCATTTTATTGAAAAAATAATCAGGCCTGGAAGTGCAAAGCCTATAATAACTTCAACATGTAATAGGCTGAGACAGGAGTATCATGAATTTGAGGCCAGTCTTGGCTATATAAGAAGGCCCTGCCAAAGAGAGAGAGAGGAAGGGAAATATAGATATAGATATACACATTTCTATAGATATATAGATTTATAGGTATATATATAGAGAGATTTATTTTAGGTTCTTTCTTTAAAAAGTTGGTTACTGTAGGCCCCTTTTATGAATTTGTTTATTCTCTTTCAAGATCTCCTTAATGGAAATCTCTAAACTGGATCCTTTTTCAAAAGTCTTAGTACTTAGTTATTAATTCAGGACTAAACATATTTTGACTTTGATAACTTAGTTACATATCTCTAAGTGTATCCTGACAGGGGCAGGGAAGATGGCTCAGTGGTAGAGTGCTTGCCTTGCATGCACGAGGCCCTGGGTTCAATTCCTCAGTACCACATAAACAGAAAAAGCCGGAAGTGGTGCTGTGGCTCAAGTGGTAGAGCACTAGCCTTGAGCTGACGAGCTGAGGGACAGTGCCCAGGCCCAGAGTTCAGGCCCCACTACCGATGGGGGTGGGGGGGAATCATTTGGAGATAGAACATAAGCAAATTTTAGTTAATATTACAAAATTCCTTTTTTTGTGTGCCAGTCATTAGGCTTAGAAATACCTGCCCCCCCTCCCCCACACACACACCCAGGCCCTGGGTATTGTCCCTGAGCTTTTTTGCTCAAGGCTATCACTCTACCACTTGAGCTGTACTTCAGACTTTTTGATAGTTTAATGGCAATTAGAATCTTAGATTTTCTTGCCAGGATTGGCTTCAATCCTCAATCTCTAGCTCTTATCCTCCTGAGTAGCTAGGATTACACATATGAGCCACCAGTACAAAGTTCTTTAAATGTAACATATTGTGTGTGAGTGTGTGTGTGTGTGTGTGTGTGTGTGAGAAAGAGATTAAGAAAAGTCTTCCCACAGGTATAAGTGGTAGACACTTCTCCCACCTCACCCTACCCCTAGAAGAATCTGTTGTTGTAAACCAAAGTAACTATAGAGGAGAATCCTAATTTTAGTATATGTATAAACTGGTTTCATTGCCATTACTTACTCCCTTATCTATACTTGGAGCCTCCTAATTTGCTAATTTTTCTGGTATAATTGTTCATATATTTAATATAAGCATTTAACATTCACTTTTCTGAAGTTTTATTGTTTTGTTTTTGTTTCTGACGGTATAAATTTAAATGTAGAAATATTCAGTCCCTGAACTCTATACCTAATTACATACTCGGTTTTTTTTTCTTACACTCTGTCTTCCCAGTAATGATTCAGATGTGTATAAAGATCAAATATCAGTATTGCCAAATGAACAAGACCTGGTGAGAGAAGAAGCTCAGAAAATGAGTAGTCTTTTACCAACCATGTGGCTTGGAGCTCAAAATGGCTGGTAGGTCTCAGTACTTCTACCATGACAAAATCTTTAATCCTGACATTTTCCTTTTGAAAGAAAAACATAAATAAGTAAAATATATAAGTACAAATGCAAACAAATATGAATTAATATGAAGTTTTTTTTATTCTGTCGTGGGGCCTGAACTCTGTCTGGGCCTGGGCGCTGTCCCTCATTCTTCAGCTCAAGTCTAGCATTCTACCACTTGAGCCACAGTGTAACTTCCAGCTTTTTCTGCTTATGTGGTACTGAGGAATTGAACCTAGGGCCTCATGCATACAAGGCAAGCACTCTACCATTGAGCCACCTTCCCAGCCCCTGAAGAATTTTTCTGTTTGTTTGTTTGTTTTTGTCAGTTATGGGGCATGAACTATGGGCCTGGGTGCTGTCCCTCAGCTCTTCAGCTAGCACTCTATCACTTGAGCCATAGCACCACTTCCAGCTTTTTCTAAGGAATCGAACCCAGGACCTCATGCATGCAAGGCAGGCACTCTACCACTGAGCCACCTTCCCAGCCCTGAAGAATTTTTTATACACAAGATTTAAGGTTTTGTTGCAACTGTCTCAAACTAGATTTGTAATGGTTCTGCATGGTAAACTGTATTTTTTGGTCACAGAATGCTCTTTATGTACTTAGAAGAGGTAAAGAAAATTTTAAAGTCTGTAATTTACAAATAGAAGAGAGACAAAGTTATTGATATATAGGCTCTCTCTTGGCTTTTTCTGCTCATGGCTGGCACACTATTTACCATGTGAGCTATGCCTCCAGTCAAATGTTTTGCTGGTTAATTGGACATAAGACTCTTGAGGACTTTTTATTGCGCTGGCTTCTACCTATGATTGACTAAGGTGTTTGGCTTCAGAAAGATCTAATCCCAAACACAACTATTTGATAAAATTACTAGAGACTAGAACAAATTACTATGTCTGAAAGCTCAGATGGAAACCAAATCACATGGTTTGTTCACTTTCTACTTGTGTAGATAATCTCAAAAACCTGTTTTTAAACAGTTAAGAAGGTCACAATGTGCTTCCATAGGGGTTCAATATTATAAAAGAGGAGGTCAGCAAACCTAGTGGAACTTTATATATGGACATGAAAATTTGAATTTTATTTAAACCTTATGCCATGAAATATTCTTTAATCATCCCATAGCCATTTAAAAATATAAAAACTGAGCCAGGCGCTGGTGGCTCACACCTGTAATTCTAGCTACTCAGGAGGCTGAGATCTGAGGATTGAGGCTCAAAGCCAGCCTGGCAGGAGAGACAGTGAGACCGTGAGACTCCTATCTCCAATAAACCACCAGAAAACCAGAAATGGCACTGTAGCTCAAGTGGTAGAGTGCTCACCTTGAGCTGAAGAGCTGAGGGTTAGCACCCAGGCCCAGAGTTCAAGCCCTGCGACCGACCAAAAAAATAAAATAAAACAAAAACTGCTCTTCAATTCTAGACTGTACTAAAGCAAGTAGCAGACTAGATTTGTCCAGCACAGGCTGGAACTAACTGATGCCATTAAGTGATATTCTAATATCACCAGCCTCTCAATTTCTGAATGTTTCTGTTTGTTTGAACAGCCTATTTGTCTGACTTGGGCCTACCCTGACTTTCATTTTTGTTTGCTTTCTGACTATTGTGCAAAAGCAGCAGTACTTTTTCCTAAAATTTGAACGTTACTCTTCTTTCCTCTTTGTGATCATTATTTACTATTAGCTGTAAGCAGCATCTTGATACTCTCTAGGCCTCACCAGTCTTGACTTTCTTCCTGCAGTTTATATGTCCACTCATCTGTAGCCCAGTGGAGGAAATGTCTCCATTCCATTAAACTTAAAGACTCGATTCTCAGTATTGTGTAAGTTTTATTTATTTTTTATTTCTTCCCTTTAAAAGTATTTATTTTGGCATAACCTACATTTTAAGACTAGTAAGTAACATTACATATATTATGTCTAAATCAATACCCAAGTTTAATTGGTTCAATTGTTTTTAACTAGAAGAATTAAGAATGAAATTCTGCAATAGAAACTGAAGTACAAAAATTTAAGTATAAGCAAACTCTTGCCAGATTGATTCTTCACTTACTTCAAGGAAAGGATCAATACCTATTAGTTTATATTTGTTTTATTCTTTTTTAGTTTCTGAATATGTCGTTTGGTATATTAGTTCACTGGTCCTTTCTATGTGTTGACTATTAAAGTTCTTGCAGGTTGTATTTAATTCCACAGAGTGAACTCTGTTAATTCCACTCAGGGTGTGTGTCTCTGGTTTGTAGAATTGTGTTGGCCACCTGCAATAAGAAGAAGAGTTTAGGCTACAAAGTCAACAACTGATGTACCACACAGACTGTTGATTTATTTTAGCCAGCAAGTGTTTATAGCATGATGCTCACAGTAAGACAGTGCTTTCATTGAAGTGTTGTGTCAGTGCCTCTTCGCATGGAAAACTGGCCTCTGAGTAGACTGCAGTAATACAATAGTATGTGGTTTCTTCTATGTTCCTCATGGAGGTTCTGAAATCTCTCTTTTTATTTGTAGGCATGTGAAAGGAATTGTGTTAGTGGCCCTGGCAGATGGCACACTTGCAATCTTTCACAGAGGAGTTGGTGAGTGGTTAGGAATGTGTAACATGTACACTGATTTGTTGCTTTGCAAAGCATCTTCAAGCAGGTTGCTTTATTTTGTCATAAAGAAGATACTTAAGAGGACAAAGAATAAGTTTTATATGAATATTTGAATACCCTTAAAGAAGTGTGGGTTTACAGAGTACCTCATATATTTACTCAATTAGGAAAAAATAGGGTATTTTTTCTTTTGTCCTTTTTTTTTTTTTCTCTCAGGTCAGTCATGGTCCTGAACTCTGGATCTGTCCCTCAGCTCTTCAGCTCAAGGCAAGGGCTCTACCGCTTGGGCCACAGTGCCACTTCCGGCTTTTTCTGCTTATGTGGTGCTGAGGAATTGAACCCAGGAACACTGAGCCACCATTCTAACCCCCCCACCTTTTTTTTTTTTTTTGGCTGATTGTGGTGGGGCTTGTACTCAGAGGTTGGACACTGTTCCTGAGCTCTTTTGCTCAAGGCTAGCACTCTACTACTTTGAGCCACAGCTCTACTTCTGATTTTCTGGTGGTTAATTGGAGATAAGTCT
>NW_012267223.1:16783490-16787927 GCF_000151885.1 Dipodomys ordii
CAGGAAAGTCTTTGAGACTCTTATCGCCAATAAACCACCAGAAAACCCGGAAGTAGCACTGTGGCTCAAGTGGTAGAGAGCTTTCCTTGAGCTGAAGAGCTCAGAGACAGCACCCAGGTCCAGAGTTCAAGCCCCATGACCGACCCCCCCAAAAAAAAATCAGACAGATGACACTTAGGAATTGATAAATATATAAAGATTACTGGTTAATGATGTTATATTGTCAAAGAGAGTGGGCTCTGCTTTACATTGTAAAGTCTTTTCTGTGTTTAGTGTTCACAATCTATGAGGAAAGTTCTGTTATTATCCTCATTTTATAGATGGGGAAACTCAGGAACAAAGCACTTTAGTCACCTATTCCGGGTATGTCAACTAGTAATGAAAGGGCCTAAAAAAAAAAAAAAGAAAGAATTAGTGATTTTATTTTTTTGGGGGGGGGTCTGGTCGTGGGGCCTGAACTCTGGGCCTGGGCGCTGTCCCTCAGCTCTTCAGCTCAAGGCTAGCACTCTACCACTTGAGCCACAGCGCCATTTCCGGCTTTTTTCTTTTTGCTTATGTGGTGCTGAGGAATCGAACCCAGGGCCTCATGCATGCAAGGCAAGCGCTCTGTCACTGAGCCACCTTCCCAGCCCTAATTAGTGATTTTATAAACTCAATCAAAAATTACATTAACAGTATAAGATAAAATTTAAAGTTGAATATGAAGTTTTGCTTTTGGGTTCTGAGGAACAAAATATTTCTGAGGAAAATTATCTACAGGTTGATTGTAAATTCTAGTATGAAGTAGAAGACTCACAGAAATAAAATGTTCAAGTGGGCAATAGTGGCTCTTGCCTGTAATCCTAGCTACTCAGGAGGCTGAGATCTGAGGATTGTGGTACAAAGCCAGCCCACGCAGGAAAATCCATGAGACTCTTATCTCCAATAAACTATTCAGAAAAGGCTGGAAGTGGCTCTGTGGCTCAAGTGGTAGAGCACTAACCTTGAGTTCAAGCCTAAGGACTGGCAAAAAAAAGAAAAAGAAATTATGAATTATGCAGTTCAAGATGATGATGGTCCTACTCTAATTACTAGCCAGACATAATATGCAGTGGGTACCAACAAAGTAGAATTAGGATGCAGGGTCTGTAATCATGGTAAATATAAAACTCTTGCCAAAGATGCTAAGTTTTAAAAGGAAAAGACAATGGAGTTGTAACAAAGTTGCATTGGGCAAAATTATAGACTAATAGATGGTTGCATGCAAGTGTCATCTTGGATTTGGTAGCATTTCAGATTTCAGCTTTATAGTTTACAGATAAGAGATGTTCAAACTATGTACAACTCCTAAAATATTCGCAATGAGGGGCTGGGAAGGTGGCTCAGTGGTAGAGTGCTTGCCTTGCATGCATGAGGCCCTGGGTTCGATTCCTCAGCACCACATAAGCAAAATGAAAAGAGCCGAAGTGGCGCTGTGGCTCAAGTGGTAGAGCGCTAGCTTTGAGCTGAAGAGCTGAGGGACAGCGCCCAGGCCCAGAGTTCAGGCCCCACTACCGGACCAAAAAAAAAAAAAAATTAGCAATGAGTCACCCTCAACTTCTACCCAAAATCCATCAAAATGCTAACCCTTAAGTCCATTTGTGTGTGTGTGTGTGTGTGTGTGTGTGTGTGTGTGTGTGTGTTGCTAAGGATTGAACTCAGAGCCTTGCTAGGCAAGCACTTCTGACCTATAACCCCAGCGTTAAGTAAATTCTAATTCTAAAATATTGTTATATGCTGTATTGTAAAAAGGGTCAGCAGACAAAAAAGAAATAACTGAGGTTCAAAGTGTAGCTCTGGCGGTAGAATACAAGCCAGTGAGCAAAAGCGGCAGATACTGAGTTTGAGTTCCAGTCTAGGACAGAAAAAAGGGTCCGAATAGTCGATGGTAGGTTGGATCAGATAACCTTTAAGATCCTCTTTTGTGCAGTTCATGCAGGTATAAGGTGTACTTCATATATGACACTTTGAGTCATGAATAGAAAGTGATATGGTTAACTATAATCTTTCTTATTTTAAAGATGGACAGTGGGATTTGTCAAACTATCACCTGTTAGACCTTGGACGGCCTCACCATTCCATCCGATGCATGACTGTGGTACACGACAAAGTCTGGTGTGGCTACAGGAACAAAATCTATGTGGTTCAGCCAAAGGCTATGAAAATAGAGGCAAGTTTGTCTATACTTTGTGTTTATTGAATATATATCACCCTAAGACCATAAAACTATCATTTTCAGCTTTAGAAATTGTTTTGGGGCACCTCAGTGATATTTTTGGATGTATTAACTTTCTGTTACTTCACCTCTTTTTCACATTTAACTCTGAGGGTAGTAATTGTTTTCTTTGTTTGCTTTTTCCTTAAGAACATAGTAGTCACATGTGCAAGTTTACATGTGTCTACATATGTATACATACTTACATTTTATTTAGCTACATGGTTCTTAGTATGTTTAATATGTAAGGATTGGTTGACAGGAAGAGTCTCAAATTGGCACATACCCATCCTACACAAATTCATCATAATTGCTTAAAAAAACAAAAACTTCTAGTAAGAAAGACCTAGGTTAAATTTCTACTTCTCTCCTTTCCCAAATCCCATTCCTTTCCTTAAAAACCCTGAGGTGGTTAACCATTTAGTGCTTATTTTCATACTTATTCTTTAAATAACAATGTGGATTCCTTTCTGTTTAATTATAAATTAGGTCTTTTTTTGAGTGTGTGTGCAAGTCCTGGGGCTTGAACTCAGGGTCTGGGCACTGTCCCTGAGCTTCTTTTGCTCAAGACTAGCTAGCACTTTACTACTTGAGCAACAATGCCACTTCTGGCTTTTTGTGTTTATGTGGTACTAGGAATGGAACCTAGGGCTTCATGCATGCTAGACAAGCACTCTACCACTAAGCCACATTCCCAGTCCCAGGTCTTACTTTGTATATTGCTTTGCACCAACACAAAATCCTGAGTTCATAACTATTGAACACCGCGGTATAATATTGATGTGCTATTCATTGGTTCCTTGTTCTTATTTATATAAGGATTTGTTTCAAAAGAAATAAATTTTGCATCTTCTGATGCAAAAGCAGCCTAGAAAGAATGAAACTATGTTTAGAAGAACAGTCATATTAAGAAAACAATATTTAGGCTTCTTTAATAAACTCTATATTCAGAAATATTGTTTGTTTTTGCTTTACTGCATTTGAATTCAGGGCTTTGCGCTTGCTAGGTAGATACTTGATAGGCACATACCCAGTCCTTTTTTGCTTTAGTTATTTTGAGATAGGGTCTCCGTTTTTTGTTGTGTTTTGTTCTGGTTTTTGTCCAACTCTATACCTGGACCTTTATCTGCCAATTTTATGCCACCCATTATAGCTGGGATGACAGACACAACATACCCAGCTTCTGTTGAGATGGAATCTCGTGAACATTATTTTTCCTGGCTGGCCTGGAACTGTGATCCTTCTGATCTCCCCCTCTGACGTAGCTAGGATGACAGGCATGTGTCGCTGCCCCCAGCTATTGAGTTAGAAGGGGTCTTGCAGATATGCCTGGGTTTTCCTCCAAACTCAGTCTTCTTGATCTCAGCCT
The DNA here is from genome assembly GCF_000151885.1 of Dipodomys ordii. Lineage (NCBI taxonomy): Eukaryota > Metazoa > Chordata > Mammalia > Rodentia > Heteromyidae > Dipodomys > Dipodomys ordii. The sequence continues at coordinate 16,787,093 of NW_012267223.1, forward strand.
TTCTCAAATAGTTAGGATTTCAGATGAGCCACTGGTGCCAGCTGCTTAATTTTAGAAATAGGACCTCACTTTTTTTCCCAGCTTCTCCTAGACTGCAACCCTCCTAACAGTTATGCTTCCCCCTGTAGCTGAGATAACAGGCATGTTCCGCCGTGCCCATCTTTGCTTCTCCTGTTGCTATGGGAGGTTCTTACAAATTTTTTATCTGAGGTGTACGTCAACTTCAGTCCTCCCAATCTCAGTTTCCTGAGTAGATAGGAATACAATACAAGTGTACTGTATACGAATCCTATACTTGGCTTACACAGCCACCATGTCTGGCTATATTAAAACTTGACTTCCTGGGAAACAAAAGTAATTTTGTGATTGGACGTCTCTCCTAGAAATCATTTGATGCACACCCGAGGAAGGAGAGCCAAGTGCGGCAGCTTGCATGGGTAGGTGATGGCGTGTGGGTCTCCATTCGTTTGGACTCCACACTCCGTCTCTATCATGCACACACATACCAACATCTGCAGGATGTGGACATTGAGCCTTATGTGAGCAAAATGCTAGGTAAGCTTCCAAAACCTTTTCTCTGTTCTAATTATGTTTATTTATTAATTATGTTTGTTTATTCTTGTTTATTTCTTTTGTGATGGGGCAAACACTATCACTGAGTTATATCCAACCCCTCCTGACCCCTTTTCACTTTTATTTGTTTTGTTTTTTTGTTTTTGGTCGGTCGTGGGGCTTGAACTATGGGCTTGGGCGCTGTCCCTCAGCTCTTCAGCTCAAGGCCAGCGCTCTACCACTTGAGCTACAGCGCCACTTCCAGTTTTCTGGTGGTTTTTTT
>NW_012267223.1:16788512-16854000 GCF_000151885.1 Dipodomys ordii
GCTCAAGGCCAGCGCTCTACCACTTGAGCTACAGCGCCACTTCCGGTTTTCTGGTGGTTTTTTTATTGGAGATAGGAGTCTCACGGTCTCTCCTGCCTGGGCTGGCTTTGAACCACGATCCTCAGATCTTAGCCTCCTGAGTAGCTAGGATTACAGGTGTGAGCCACCAGCGCCCGGCTCAATTACTACTTTTTGTTGGCTACTCTCCCCCTAGAAAGGGTGACTGTCCTTTCCCTGCTAGATAAACTTGTGCCGCTTAACTGGGTTCCCTGTCTTCACTCTAGTCTGTTCTCTGCATAGTAACAAGTGTGCAAAAATTCACTTGCCTTAATGAGGTCATGCAAACTACTCTTATTGCTTACTTTCTTCTGCCCACATTGACTCACCCCTTTCCAGACTTTCTTATGTGCTATATCCTCTGCCTAACAAATTCTTTCTCATCTTTTCTTCTTAGCTTTCAGATCATAGCCCATAAAACATATCCAGAAGAGACTTTTGTTTCAGTCTTCTCATACTTTTCCTTCATGTGTTTATTAATATGATTATTATTATTATTATGTGATTCTTGTTCATACCATGAAGCCCCTGAAGGGCAGGGATGTCTCTTGTCTTGTTCTCCACTGTATTTTTAGCACCCACTCGTGTGCTATGTAACTATTAGGGATGTCATAGAGGATTCCTTTTATAACAAAAGGTTGAGGCAGATCAGTGTTTTTTTTTTTAATATCTTTTTTTTATTTTATTTTATTTGTGAACATACTGTACAGAGGGGTTACAATTACAGGATAATGTGTACATTTCTTACCAAGTATTGCAGCCTCCTCCTTTGGTTTACCCTTCACATCCCTTCCCAGCCTCCCCCCTCCCCCCAGATCAGTGTTTTTTTTTGTTTTTGTTTTTTTTTTGGTCCAGTCGTGGGCCTGAACTCTGGGCCTAGATGCTGTCCCTCAGCTCTTCAGCTCAAGGCTAGCACTCTACCACTTGAGCCACAGCGCCACTTCTGGCTTTTTTCTTTTTGCTTATGTGGTGCTGAGGAATCGAACCCAGGGCCTCAGGCATGCAAGGCAAGCGCTCTACCACTGAGCCACCTTCCTAGCCCCAGATCAGTGTTTTAACCTTTACAGAGTAATTGCTCTTAGAGACTGACCATAGCTGCTCATGCTCTTCATATAATGGTGGAAGTGAAGTCTCCTTCCAACACTGGCTCTGTGGTCAGGCCCTCAATTCTTGGCTTGAACTCTGAGCTTGGGTGCTGTCCCTGAGCTCTTCAGCTCAAGGTGAGCACCCTACCTCTTGAGCCACAGCACCACTTCTGGAAGGTGGTTAATTGAAGATAAGAGTCTCTCACAAACTTTCCTGCCTGAGCTGGCTTTGAACTCAGATCTCAGCCTCCTGGGTAGGATTACAGGCATGAGCCACCAGCGCCTGGCAGACCCTCAATTCTTACAAGTAGAACTAATGAAGGACTGATATTGTTGTCTTAAATGTATTATCTGTTTTGTCAGAATGTCTTTCAAATCCCTGAAAAATATTGTCAATTATGAAAATTCTTTTAAAATACAAATATGTTTGTTCTTGCTAAATTATTAGGAGGCTCTAATATTCTAATATTTCTAAATTGTTTAGAGCCTACGTGTATAAACAAGTAAAATGTGTAGGTTTTGTTAGAAAAGATTTTTTTTCATGCAAAGAAAGCCAGAGCTTCATCAGCTAATAAAAACATTTGTTTTCCCAGTCTAGTAAATTAGAAGTTTGTGTTTTGGTTTGGAGTTGCAGTACCTCCCTCTGACTCATAATGTAATGCCATCCACATTTTAAATTTTCTTTTACCTTTAACCCTGACTTAGCCAATAGGTGATAAAGCCAAGTAAGAGTTCACTTTGAGGTTACCTTCCTTCAGCAGATATTTTTTCTCTGTTGTATTAAAGCTGCTACTCTAATGGATTTTGAATCTAAAACACTGCTTCTGACTTTTCAATAAAATGTTCTCATTCTTCCCTCCTTTACAGGTACTGGAAAACTGGGCTTCTCTTTTGTAAGGATCACAGCTCTTATGGTGTCTTGCAATCGTTTATGGGTAGGGACGGGAAATGGTGTCATTATCTCCATCCCGTTGACAGAAAGTAAGTGTGCTTCTAAATAACTGTCCTGGGACAAATAAAATGTCAGGAAGTAATTGTATCTAGAATTCAGGAGGAAGGAATTGTTTAGATACTGGCAAATCTGTAGTAACTCAGAAATTCATATTAGTCTTTGACTCTTCCTATGAAATTTAAGAACGTCAGAACCACCATTTATAATTCAGTGTTCTTCATAGGAAGAGTTCTTTTGCTCAATTCAGGAATCACAACCCCATTTCATCTTTCATAAAAAGGGCGAAGTCTTATTTTTTTTTCAGCTCTATTATTAATACCAGTATCTAGAAACACTACCAGTTATCCTGTTAGTCATCATAATTTTTATATCTCCTTAAAAACTGGCTTTAGGTTTTCCACTTGCCACATTTGAGGTTTAAAAGTAAGTTGTAGGAGAGATTTTTCAGAAGCTAAGCAAGACTTCCTTGTACTAAAGATAGTAATCTATTCTCTGTGTGAAAAGAATATGGTTTATTATTTTTGTGAACAAAATGTACCTTTCTCATGCTATATTCCATTACATTGATCATCCATGAAGTGTTTTTGTTTTGTAAAATGCATGGGCTGACATTGTTCAAGATGCACTGTACTCATAATCTGATTTGTTGAATTGAAACCCCTTTGCTTAAAAAATAAATTTTAAAAATGCAGGGACAGGGGCTGGGAAGGTGGCTCAGTGGTAGAGCGCTTGCCTTGCATGCATGAGGCCCTGGGTTCAATTCCTCAGCACCACATAAGCAAAAAGAAAAAAAAGCCAGAAGTGGCACTGTGGCTCAAGTGGTAGAGCGCTAGCCTTGAGCTGAAGAGCTGAGGGACAGCACCCAGGCCCAGAGTTCAGGCCCCATGACCAAACCCCCCCCCAAAAAAAATAAAAAAACTAAAAATGCAGGGACAGGGACTAACATAGAAAAAAAAAATCCCGTAATAAAAAGATAATACTCAAGCCAGGTACTGTTAGCTAACATCAGCAGTCCTAGCTACTCAGGAGACTGATATCAGAAGATCATGGTTCAAAGCCAGCCCAGGCAGGAAAAAAACTCTTATTTCCAATTAACTACCAGAAAAGCCATAAGTGGAGCTGTGGCTCAAGTGGTAGAGTGCCAGCCTTGAGCAAAAGAAGCTCAGGGACAGTACCCAGGCCTTGAGTTGAAGCCCCAGACTCACACCAAAAAAAGAAAAGAAAGATAATGTTCACCTTAGAGTCTTTCTACACACATACACACAAAGAAAAAATACTATAAAGAGAAAGCTTAGCAATCAAGAAATGTACCACATCAAGTTGTCAGGGGTTTGATTCACTTTTTACTAAAACGGCTTTAAAATTAGGGAGGAAACAAAATCATAGTAAAACATTGATTTTTTTTGTTTGTTTTTTGGCACTGGGGGTTTGAACTACCACTTGAGCCACTCCTCCACCTCAAATTGCCCTTTTGAGCAGAGTTACTTTCTAGAGGTCTTGGTAAGAACTTAGCGCTTGGTATTATGCCAAGTTGGACCCTGTTAATTTCATTAGGGGCCAAATAGAGGCTGAGAGTGGTGGCTCACAGTAATGCTTCTCCTCCCTGTCATGCCCCTCTCCGTGTCCCCTTTCCTCCTTTCTCACTGTAGCCGTAATCCTCCACCAGGGACGTTTACTGGGGCTGAGGGGTAAGTGCAGATCCTGAACCAAGTCTGTCCTCCCTGGCTTCTCGCAGACACTGTGAGGCCGTCCCCTCTTCTCTAGAACCCCCTCTTGAATGTTCTTCAGTGTCACCCACTCGCAGTCAGCATTGCAGCAGATTTTTTTTTCTTTTAACATTTCTTATACGGCCACCAAATGCTCAGCAGCTTAGTCTATTTATCATCTTTCGTTGCAGCTGAACTTTCTTTCAGACTTGTTTTCTCTCCAGTAAAAACATGAGACATCTTTTAAAACTGCCATTAATCTACATTATTTACTCTTGTTACCAATCATGTCTCTTTCACTCACTTACCTGTGGATGGGGGATGTTTTGTAAGTCTGGTCACTCCGCAGTAATCCAGCAAACCATTGGCCTGGAGTAAATGAGAGCTACTCTGTGGTGTTGGCTTTCCCTGCCCCTTCAAGGGACTTCATCTTATCACAAAAGAGAAAAATATACTCAAGTGCTTTAGACTATATAATAGCTAGATTCGTTAAATGAGGACTGAAAAACAAAAAAACTACCCAAACAGACAAACCTAACATTCAAATGTTTTCTTTTGTTCTAAAAAACTAATAGATGTGTTTAAAACATAAGCTTAGTTATTGCTAGACTGGCAAAATCCCCTACTCCATTTACTGAAGTACTTAAAAATAACTAGCATGCTGTCTTTTTTCCAGCTTTGCCTTGAATTGGCGTTGCTGCCCTTGTGTTATGTCAACTGGCTGTAGCTTTTAGATGATGTCCTAAGGATTAACCAATAACCTCTTACATCATTACTATTTTCTGGAGGAAAATACTTGGTATTTAATTTTTCTATTGCAGCAAATAAAACCTCAGGAGCACCAGGTAATCGTCCTGGAAGTGTAATTCGTGTCTATGGTGACGAAAACAGTGACAAAGTGACACCAGGGACATTTATTCCCTATTGTTCAATGGCACATGCACAGCTTTGTTTCCACGGGCACCGGGATGCTGTGAAATTCTTTGTGGCAGTCCCAGGTGAGTTAGATTGCTTTGTTGTGGTAGTCCATGTAATCCATCTCTCTTCTGTCTTCCATTGCTTTACTGCTAAGTGCTAGTATCACAGGTGATCTCAATATACTATACAAAAGAAGCTCTGTATTGAAAGTATGATTGAAGTGCTATAAGGTATTTTTTCTTATGAAAAATGATTTTCTTTTTCCTTCCAGAATTAAAATTTTTTGGGTATGATGATACACACATGTACTCTCATTACTTGAGGGGTACAAGAAGGATTATGAAAGTTTGAGGCCAGCCTGACCTATGTAGCAAATTAATAAACTGGGAGAGAGTGATGGAAGCCATGACATTGCTCAGGAAAAAATGCATTCATCACCTAACATAGGAAATGGCAGCCCTCTGTATCACCTTAATAATAACTTTTTTTGATTTTTTTTATTGTGAGAATACTGTACAGAGGGGTTACAATTATATGGGCAAGATAATGAGTACATTTCTTATCAAGCATTGTTGCCTTCTCTTTGTTTCCCCTTCCCATCCCTTCCCATCCTCCCCCCACCCGATCCCCCTCTCACCAAAGTTGTAAAGTTCATTTTTCAACATAACGACTTGTACATCTCATTGTTGCAATGGGTCCACCTGTATCCCTAGTTAAACGATTTGTTTTTGCCCTTCCCCTCCACAAATTATACCAACGTCAAATATAACTTTTTTTTTTTAAGTAAATAGACCAGGTGCTTGTGTCTCACACCTGTTACTCAGGAGGCAGAGATCTAAGTATTATGGTTTGAAGCCAGCTTGGACAGAAAAGTTCATGACATTCTGTCTCCAATTAACTAGCCGAAACACTGGACAAGAAGTGTGGTTCAAGAGGTGGTAGGCCAGCCTAGCAAGCATGAAGCCCTGAATTCAAAGTCCAGTACTGCCAGAAAAACAAATTCAAATTGGGCCCTTATAACCTTATGGAATTACTTTCTAATAATACAGAGAGTTGTCAAGCATTCCTGATGCTTTGGCTGTGCTTTTGATATATTTACCTTTTTATTTAACTCAGAATATTTTCAGTATTCCCTGTCTTCATCAGTGACAAATAATACTTCTGCTTCTGTGTATACTAGGTCAAGTCATTAGCCCACAGAGTGGCAGTCCTGGCACAGAGCTAACAGGTGACAAAGCAGTGTCATCCTCTCAGGAGTCCGGCAGCCAGACACCTGTGAAGTCTATGCTTGTCATCAGTGGAGGAGAGGGCTACATCGACTTCCGGATGGGTGAGTCGTTGCTTCTGGGAGCTCAGCTTCCACTGTGATTGAGGAGGTGGATCTTCACCCACAATGAATGAGAAACTCAGATGATGATGCCTACGTACTTTCCTTAAAATTTCTGGGAAAAAATTTTTTTTCTTCTTCCTGTTTGTTACATGTGTGTATCTATATAAATGTATGTGTGTGTCTATATACACACAGAAGCGGCAAGTCTGGAAGTGGAGTAGGGAAGAACAGTGTGTGTGAGCTGTAAATCACTGTGCAGATACAGAGCTCATTGATTTAAAAAGGTACTAAATGGTTGTAAAGAATGTAATACTGAGCCGGGCGCTGGTGGCTCACGCCTGTAATTCTAGCTACTCAGGAGGCTGAGATCTGAGGATCGCGGTTCAAAACCAGCCCGGGCAGGAAAGACCGTGAGACTCCTATCTCCAATAAACCACTAGAAAACCGGAAGTGGCACTGTAGCTCAAATGGTAGAGCGCTCGCCTTGAGCTGAAGAGCTGAGGGACAGCGCCCAGGCCCAGAGTTCAAGCCCCACGACCGACAAAAAAAAAAAAAAAAGAATGTAATACTGTACAGTGACAGATACTTGTTTTATTTATTCAATTTTATATTTTCATTTGTGTGTGTGCGCACACTCATGTGTACTGGTGCAAGGGCTTGCACTTGGAGTCATGTGGTTTTGCTTGGTTGAGCCTCACCTCCTTCTGGCTTTTTTTTCTTTCCTGATTAGAGATAAGAGTCTCAAGGATTTATCTGCCTGGGCTAGCTCCAAAGCTCAATCCTCAGATCGCAGATCTCCTGAGTAGCTGGCTATAGGTATAGTTACATTGTAAGCACATGTTTATATTTAAGTTGAGAAAGTGAATTTTGCCCTGAACATGTTGCTTTCTATATTTTGACATTGCTGTGAGAAGCCTGAGGGGGAGGAGTGGAGCTACTAGAGAAACATGCATATATCCAGGGTTTTTATCTACTACAGTTACTCAGCCAATCTATGTGTGTATACTATTTTTTTATTTATCTTTTTGTCCAGTAGAAGTCAGGTGGGGGTACATCACATAATTCCAGTAGATCAATGGACTACCTTTGTTTCCTCGGGTATACATTTTTAAGATTCTGCTGAAGAATTCTTCCCACTAGATAAGTTTTTATAGGCTGTTCCACAATAGCCCTGTTGTGCACAGCAGAAGTAAGTGATATGTGCTCGTGGGCAGGAGGGTCCTTATGCCTGTGCTGGGCCTTGGAGAGTGGGGTCTGTGATCAGGACTTGTGCCCTGCAGAAGGTCCTGAAGCCTCTTCATTTTTCCATCTTCATCATGAAGATGTGTGTGGCAGGAAGTGAGGGTTGCTGGGGGGGTGGGGGGAAGAGGAGAAAAAGCTAGGATAGCAGGTGATGGATATGCCATCTTACAGGGTCACAATTTGAATTTTTTTTTATTTTTTTTATTTTTTGGTGTGGGGCTTGAACTCTGGGCCTGAGCGCTATCCTTCAGCTCTTCAGCTCAAGGCGAGCGCTCTACCACTTGAGCTACAGCGCCACTTCCGGTTTTCTAGAGGTTTATTGAGATAAGAGTTTCACAGATTTTCCTGCCCAGGCTGGCTTTGAACCACGATCCTCAGATCTCAGCCTCCTGAGTAGCTAGGATTACAGGCGTGAGCCACCAGTGCCCAATTACAATCTGAATTTCTTATGCTTAGATGAGTTACCTTTGAGAACTGTCATTATGTTAATAAGCATGAGTTATTTGATTTTAGTTATTTGCTATGCTACCTTTTAATGTCTGCATATTCAATCTCAGTCTTTTTGTTTTGTAACAGTTGTTGTGCCAACCTTGGGGCTTGAACTCAGACCCTGGGCATTGTCCCTGAACTTATTTTACTCAAGGGTAGCATTCTACCACTTGATCCAGAGCTCCATTTCCAGCTTGGGGGGGTGGGGGCGCGTAGGGTAGTTTATTAGAGATAAGAATTTCACAGGTTGTATTTGAACCATAATCCTCAGGTCTGGGCTGGGAAGGTGGCTCAGTGGTAGAGCGCTTGCCTTGCATGTATGAGGTCCTGGGTTCGATTCCTCAGCAGTACATAAGCAAAAAAGAAAAAAACCGGAAGTGGTGCTGTGGCTTAAGTGGTAGAGCACTAGCCTTGAGCTGAAAGCTGAGGGACAGCGTCCAGACCTAGAGTTCAGGCCCCACGACCGGACCAAAACAAAAAACAAAAAAAAACATAATCCTCAGGTCTCAGCCTCCTGAGTAGCTAGGATTACAGTCCTGAGTCACTGGTGCCCAGCTCAATCTTACTTTGAAATAAACTGTCCATTTTGAAGGAACACAGAATTGAATACCTTTGCCTTCTTAGCTTTCAATTTCTGTTGCCATCAGTATGAAGACATATTGTGATGACTTCCCAGCGTGGTACAGTAAGGTAGCCTTTATCAGTGTAGTGAGAAATGAACTTCTCAGAAGTCAGATAGTGGCTTGAGTGTATATGGGTGAAGATCTGCATCCTGGTATTGCTTCCACTGTGTTCTCTGCAATGAAAATCATATAAGCTTTGTGCCTCTTAGTCATGGCTGGCAATGAGCACTGTCTGATTTATCTCATTCTCTGTGGCTCAACCTAACCCAGTCTCCTTCTTATCTACTAGGTGATGAAGGTGGAGAATCAGAACTCCTTGGAGAGGATCTTCCACTGGAACCTTCAGTCTCCAAAGCTGAAAGGAGTCACCTGATAGTGTGGCAAGTGATGTGCGGCACTGAGTGAGCCCCTAGGAAACAGGCAGAGACGGGGAAGCATCTCTTCTGCATGGCTTATTTTCCCTTTTCCTCTTAATTTAATGCTCTTTTTGTGAAATAAGTTTCACCACATAATGTGTGAGCATTTTTTCCTGTTAACTTTATATTACAATATCTGTTTTTACCATAACAATACAGAGGAACTAGCTATTTTACTGCACCAGTGTTATAGGCAATTTCAGTATGTTGTGAACAAATCAAAGAATGTTTACTTTCTGCAAACTGGTGAATTACAGAAAGCAATCCAGATGTGGTTTACTCTGCCGCAGTCTAATGTCACTTACTTCATTTGATGGAGTCACTTTTTAGCTGTCACTAATAATGGAACTAATGGAAAAACTTTAAAATGAAGTTGTACCATGACATACAATAGTAGAGTTTTCCCCAATGTATTATAAAATTGACACACACTAACACCAGATTGATTATCAGGATTTATCTAAATGTCCCAAGAGGGCTAAAAGCTAATTGTAAATTACTTAACTTTCACTTTCAAAATTGACAAATCTTGTTTATATGGTATATAAAACTTTGTTTTCATCAGGTTTTGGGGGGTTTTATATTAAAGGAATTAAGACTACACTATTTAAATAAAAGTTTCCTGTTTTTCTCTTATTAGAGCTCCCTAAAGTATATGAGGCCTGCTTCTCTGAATATCCGGATTTGTTTTTGAGATTTGTTTCATCCATTTTCATACTGATACATTTAAGAAGAGGTTTATTGTTTAGAAAACTTAAAAAGATATTCCTGGAAGCTCAGAGAACAGTTTAAGTACTGGGAAGGTTTTTTTTTTTTTTAAAGGAAATTGTGTTTGTGTCCCTTTTAACAAAGGATGGTGGTATTCCATTCTGTTTTTTTCCATGTCTGTGGACTGTTCATGGGCTGCTTTTATCTGTTAATGAAAGTAAAACTGCCATTAACAGAGTGGTGATAAGAATCTAGCCCAACCAGATGAATCCAGAATTTGAATTGGAAATTTATTTTCTTTTGTTCTATCTGAAAATATCAAATTGTACTTGGTATTTTGGATGTAAATAACACATTGAAGCTTTTGCACTCTCTTAAGCTCAAGAGCCACCTTCAAAGAGAAAAAGTATGTCAGGAGGGAAACAAAGCCAAGATGTCACAGAAAAAGTCAGGGTGGACATTATATCTTTTCACTCACAACGTCCATTTTAAAAAGTACATTAGAGTCTGGGTTTAACTGATGTTTAATCATTTTTTAAACCATAATGTAGTTTTTTCCCCTTCAAGCTTCCTGAAAATGTTTGATTTATCATTTCTTATTCATTACTCTTTGCAAAGCTAAACATAAGTTTTTCTACTATTTTAAGTTTATTAACTTATAGAAACATATTCCCAATCATATCATTGGAAGGTCTGCTTCAAAGAAAAGAAAGCAAACATAGGTCTCTTAATTGTCTAGCATTCTTAAGTACCAGGGATTTTTTTTTCTGAACTATTATGCAAAGATGCCTGTAAAAAGAATGTCAGTGACTCATGCATTTATCTAATTAGATTAGATTATAAAGTACATGGGGCTTAATGAGCCCAAGGAGACTATAGGATCCATTTGGCCGCATGTTGTATAAGCACATTGTATACACAATAAGATTGTGGTCACTGTATGTTTTAGAAGGGAAAAAAAACCTGCTTTGGTAGAGCTATATTTACTGGATAATTTTGTGCTTGAGCTGTGTAGTCACTTTTGTTCAAGGCACAAAATGTTGGCCGCTTTGCCATAGCTTGTTCTGTCTTCATTTTAAACCAGAGCCATTTTTTTGGCAATACCAAAAAAAAAGCATTATGACATTTATTGGAAATGCTGTATAAATTAATAAGGACACCAAAGGATTTGGGAATGTTTGTCCCAAGAAGGAAGTGTCCTAGAGTCACACTACTCCTGTCCAGAAGCCTTCCACACATTTGTATGACCTGATGTAATTTAGGAAATCAGGAGCTAAAGATGGAATGAGAAAACTTGCAATAGTTGTAATTATTCTTCTTAAACTTACAGGGACATAAGTTTATAGTTATTTTATTCAAGGTTGTCAGATTATCTATGGCCCTGTTAATTAACTTAAGGGACTAGAAAAGACAAGAAAGCCTGTATAATTTTTTCTACAATTTGTTGCTTATGTTTATAATTTCATTTTAACATTTTCTACCCATTACTTCCCTTCCCCTTTCCCCAGTAACAGGTTTATACTTTTGTAATGTTGTCTTGGTCAAGGTGGTAACCTTTGGTAGAAATGCCAGAATGTAAGCTTCTTGCAAGCTGCAAAGGGCATATAAACTGCCTTAGCTACTACATAGGGCAGAAAGGAGGTCTGAGTATTTCATTGTCCACATAAAATTTCATTTTCTACATGAAGACATCAGGAATACTGAGAATTTTCATTTTGTTACATTTGGATTATATATGAAGTCAAACCATATAAAATTATCAGTGTTTGCCCATTGCTGATCTGCACAAATGGCAACCTCATACTTACTATAAAGTCTCCAGAAGGCAGAGGCAGAAGAAGAGTATTTTCTAGGAATTGAGTTGTAAGAGTGCTTTTCTGTAACTTGGGTGGATCTATATTGTTAAAATAGGAAAAGATTTCTTAAAAGTTACAGCTTGTTGCTGAATGTTGGTGGCTCATGCCTGTAATCCTAGCTACTCAGAAGGCTGAGATCTGAGGATCATGGTTCAGAGCTAGCCTGGACAGGAAAGTCTGTGAGACTCTGATCTCCAATTAAGCACCAAAAAATGCCAGAAGTGGAGCTGTGGCTCAACTGGTAGAGTGCTTGCCTTGAGCAAAAAAGCCCAGAAACAGTGCCCAGGCCCTAAGTTGAAGCCACAAGACTGGCACACACAGATACACAAAAAGAGCTGCAGCTTGTTGAGAGTCTGTAAGACATTTTAGCACAAAATATGCAGCACAGGACTTCAGATGATGTGTGTTTGCATAAGAAAGGGTTAAAATGCATTCCTTCTCAAAGTTGCAGTATTGATCCTTTCTAGTAAAAGCCTTCCTAAATTTAGGAAGATACTTTATGACATAGGCAGCCTTAATAATAAAACAAATTGTCTCATAATGTTAACTTTCCTGAAGAATGTGTATCTTGCCCATCTCGTGGACCTGAGTATTTATTTCCTATGAGTATTAAAACCATTACCAAAGGACTCAGCCAGGTCCAGGGTTCTTCATAATTGATCATGTTGAAAAAAAGACTGGTTTGATCCCACTTTATAACCTGGAAAGAGGAGATAAAATTACACACGGAAATCATAAATGCTTTTCTAACAGGGTTATGCTGTTCTGTAACACTAAATGTTTTTTCTCTTTCTCTTAAAATTTGTTTTATTAATTTTGTCCTACATTCTCAATATTTGAATATGTTTTAACCATTTATGTTTTAAAGTTGTTTTTTAAAAAAAATCCTAGATATCCAGAACTTTACTTGCCTCTAAAAAAAAAATGGGTTCTTGAGTGCCCCACCTGCTGTCTCTTAGAGGCTGAGGCTTCATTTCTGTGAGCAAAAAGCTCAGTTAGCAATGTAGTTACTTCAGTATTTATTTCTATTATGGAATCCCTGGGGTTCGGAATGTAACTTTGTACATGAAATATATATAAATATGTATATGAAACATGTATGAGTGTTTTTTTAACCTTTCTTGGGAGTGTAAATATGGTTTCCATCTAATATTCTGCCCTTGCAAACACATCATGGCTGAAGGTCAATAGTGGCATTTGGCCATGGGCCAGAGGTGAGCAGACACTTGTCTGCTTGGCTCCGCATTAGATGAGGTCTGGTCATGGACAGGGGGCTCTCATGCCAGGGAACAGCCAAGGTGAGGTGGGCTGCTTGCCAAATGACTTGAGTGGTAAGAGGCAGCTGCAGCATGGATTTTAATGACCCCACAAGCTTGTGATCCACTTGGCTGAGAGTGCAATATTCTGGAAGGAAGGATAGTTGTAAGGCTAATCATGTGGAGGTCCAATATGAATCCCCACTCAGGGCAGTGGTATTTGGTGTCTTGTCTTTGGTTATGCCTTCAAGAAAGGCGGGGCAGGATGTAGGGACAATCTGGCTGCAACCCCATTGATCACCAGGGTTGATTCGGCTGATCTGGCTGGCTAGGCAGATGTCCACTTCCACCTTCTCGACTCCATGTGTGTCCCTCCCAACACAGCATTCTTGTTCAAAGAGGACAACCATCCCTGATAGAGGAGAACCAACCTTTGGCCAAGGGTATACAAGTAACTACACTCCCCTGCCAGAACCTCCAAACATGCTCTCAAGAAAAGGGGGCAGCCAGGCGCTGGTGGCTCACGCCTGTAATCCTAGCTACTCAGGAGGCTGAGATCTGAGGATCGCAGTTCAAAGCCAGCCTGGGCAGGAAAGTCCACAAGACTCTTTTTTTGGGGGGGGGGCGGTTGTGGGGCCTGGGAGCTGTCCCTCAACTCTTCAGCTCAAGGCTAGCGCTCTACCACTTGAGCCACAGGGCCACTTCTGGTTTTCCGGTGGTTTATTGGAGATAAGAGTCTCGTGGGTCTTGGAAGGTGGCTCAGTGATAGAGCACTTGCCTTGCATGTATGAGGCCCTGGGTTCGATTCCTCAGCACCACATAAGCAAAAAGAAAAAAGCCGAGAGAGAGAGGAAAGAGGGGCACCAGGGCAATAAGGAAAGACATGCCAGGTGGCATAGTAGCAGGATGGCCCATCTGCTGTGGGCACAGTTATCTGTCCAGTGAGGTACAGGATGCTTTAGGATGTAACTACACTGCGGCTCACTCCTATTTTGCTCTTCTGTGCTGGAAACTGATCAGGGATACTCATTTTGGTTGTGTTAGGGCGCCAGCCTTATAACTAGAACTGTAGTAGCTTGTGTGGAACCAGCCTCAGGCCTCCAGTGTTCAGTGTGGGTAGAAAAGCACTGGCCATTGCAAGGACTCATCTTTTTCTTTTTCAGCAGTGGTTAATTGTTAAGGAAAGGTTTAATAGATTTCACAGACTGCCATAAATTAATGTGATTTCATTCTAAATTCATTTTCTTTAGGGAGACAGTGGTACAGTGAGAGACTGTGAACCTTCATTCTATCTGGGGCTTACCCCAACTGTTGCTTTAGGGGCTATGTTAACATAGTTCTTGAAACCACATTCTTGCAAGGTCAGAAACTGGCACATGTGTGGTACATGTGGTGTTTGGGAGAACGCTATTCTGGTATCTTTGAACTGGAGATCTCCAGTGCATCAAAAGGGAAGGTGACTGGGCACTGGTGGTTCACGCCTATAATCCTAGCTACTTGGGAAGCTGAGATTTGAGGATCATGGCTCAAAGCCAGCCTAGGCAGGAAAGTACAAAAGATGATCTCCAATAAACTACTTTAAAAAAAAAAGTGCTGGAACAGAGCCCAGGCCTGAGTTCAAGCCCCAGGAAGGACCAAGATGATCCAAAAACCATGACCCTGGCTCTCACCCTCTGATTCTGTGACCCCGCCTTTCATTCACCCAGGTAATAACAATACCTGGTAGATAGGATCAGACTACTTTGAATTCCAGTTGCTCAGAACAGCATTGTACAAAAATGAGCCTGAAACTTTAGCTCCTATATTATCACAGTGGTTTCCACTCACAGATAGGGAAAAAACGAAGTTATGATTTGCTTTGAGGCCCCAAAGGAAAAGTGAACAAAATTAGCTCTGAATCTGAGAAGATATTCACTTGCAAGCTGAAGTTTTCACGCCAGCCAGGAGAGGGCGGTATAGCCAGAATCACCCAGGAGCCATTTGCCAGGTCTTATTCCTCATTCCTCTCATCTTGGGAGTGTCAGACTCCACTGGTGTTTGGCAAAATAGTTACTGTGATGTGGTTGTGATCATTCCATTAAGAACATCTGCTTAGAAGAATGAGAGCAGCCCAGCTGGATCCCACATATCTGTTTGCCAAACAGCACAAAGCTCCATTCACTCTTCACCAGTTACAACCTGCACATGGTGACCCGCCAGCCTGCCACCCCGGGCTCAGCATCAGTCTTCCCTCTTTGATTCATGAACATTGAAGATTGCAAGACTTTGAACTTACTGCTACATTAGAAACTTTAAAAGTATTTCATCTCCCATGAGCCTGTATTCACTTGCCAAGGCTATTTTCCCATGGCTTTTCATAAGGAAAAAAAAAGACAAACCTTTTAGTTATCATGCATAGCTTCATTTTTATAACATCTAAAGATTGTTTTGCTGCAGAGAAAGCCCCTTCGGAGAACGTTACCATTGTCAGGTGATCCAGAGGCCTGGCTAGAGGAGATGCCTTGCCTATTACTAAACAGTCCAACTGAGACGAGAAACTAGATGATACAACCAGATTAACTGGATATTGGAGAGTATTACAGGTGTGAGGGAAAGGACAGTCTAAAGTCAGGAGAATGGGTTAGAGCCGTGGATCTCCCAATTTTGTAACTCTTAGGCTTTAACTTTTTTTTTAAACCCTTTAACTTTAGACTTTACTTTTCACTTTCCTTACTGTGAAGTGAGAATGATATCCCAGCAAGCTCTGGGATGGCTAAGGGAATGTGTGCGCTGGGCATGTGACTGGGGGCTTGGGAAGTTCCCAGATGGCAGGCACATGCAAATGAACAGGAAACTCTCAAGGAGATTAGGCTGGTGCTGGACAGAAATGGTGGCAGGTAAGCAGGATGCCAGTGGCTCTTACCTGTAATCCTAGCTACTCAGGAGACTGAGATCTTAGGATCACAGTTCAAAACTAGCCCAGGCAGGAAAGCCTGTGAGATTCTTGTCTCCAATTAACCACTAGAAAACTGGAAGTGGCTCTATTGCTCAAGTGGTAGAGCGCCCACCTTGAGCTGAAGTAGAACTGTGGCACAAGTGGTAGAGCTCCAACGTTGAGCAAAAAAGCTAAGTGACAGCACCCCAATACCAGCACAAAACAAAAAAATGGTCATGTATAATCAGGTATGTTGGTTGTACATACAGAAGCACGCGGTGAATAAGTGACACTGGTATACTGTGCACTTGGCAGTGTGATTTTTTTTTCAAAATTAAAAACAGTTGGCTGTGATGCCTGTTGAATGTTGAGTATTCTTATTCCCAGGCCCTGTCTGCCCTAAAAGTGAGTCCCAAGGGATGAGAGGCCCCTTGGGCTGTCAGATTCCTTTCTCTGTTGCTTGCCCCTCCCTAGTTTAAAGGAAAGTAAAAATGAGATCAAGACTTAATTTCATTCTTATGTATGCACACTACTTCAAGGTGCACACTGAAGCATGAAAGGTAAATTTGAGCCAGGCACCAGCGGCTCATGCTTGTAATCCTGTCTACTCAGGAGGCTGAAATCTGAGGATTGTGGTTTGAAGCCAACTCCAGCAGGAAAGTCTCAAAGACTTATTTCTAATACAGAAAAAGCCAGAAGTGGCACTGTGGCTCATGTGGTAGAGTGCTAACCTTGAGCAAAAAGGAGCTCAGACAATGCCCACGCCCAGAGTTCAAGCCCCAGGATAAGCAAAAGAACAAAAAGGTAAACTGGATACTTTTAGATACCATCAGGGCGTCTTATGACCAGTCAGTACATATAACTAAATAAACATTACTATGCGCATTGTGTAGAATGGTGGCTGTGAGGGTTGCATACTGGCCACATGATATGGAAGTCCAGCTTTCCATCTATTCAGGATATTGGCTAGACATCTCAGATGCAGAGACCCTCAGAGCACAGAAGTCTTTGAGAAGCTTGATTTGTCCTCAACAGCACTATCACAGTGATGTTCTCCCAGGCGTGGGATCGTTGGAGAGGTATCACTGCACAATTAAATACGTATAGCCTTTCTCCTTGGCTGCCCTGTGTTTTGTTTTCCCATTGTCCTTGCTCATCAAGCTTGCCTTCCCCCCACCTGTGGCTTGTCCCAGACGAGTATGAGTGGTTACTTTGGGTTCCAGATCCAGAAGTAAGTTTTCAGCTGTTTGCCTTGTGCTGCATTCTGGTTTGCTTTGCTTTTATGCAAGCAAACTTTTACTGCCAGGGGTGGAGAACCTTTTTTTTTTCTTCTGCTAAGGACCATGTGGGTATTACAACATTTGCAGGCTATATAGCAATTATCAATACGGGCAGGAGGAACGTGGAGGCCTCTGAGAAGCCTACACATCTGCCCCTTTCATGCTCCAAAAGATTTTGTGGGACTCTTCTACAGTCTCAGGCCTGACATTGTCTGCCCCTGTAGGGCGTCTACACTTCCATCTTGAAGAACGTAAGGGTCTCAGAGGCATCTCGAGCACCTGTCCTCCTTAGACTCAAGTCCCGAAGATGAACAGGTACTGAGCAGGCATCAGAATCTTTGGAGAGATGAAGCTTAATTAGAGATGATCCTCAGCTCCCATTTCCACCCACCTAGAGCAGGAAAGGAGAGCTGCCACTCTGAAACAGCCTGCTCTGCTCCCTTTTCAACACAAGGTGGCGCTATATGGACATCAGCTTTCAAATGTTAGCACCCAAAGGCTTCCTCCTTCCACCTCCCTTGCTCTGAACCCCACTGGGTTGCAGACCCCAGCATAGCAGTCCAAACCAGACCACAGAGGACACGGGTCAAACTATGGATAGGCAAGTGTGTTCACTTTGTCAGCTGACAAGCTGGTACAGGAGAAGAGTTGTTAACCTGACATCAGAGATGGTTCTCAGCTCGATGCCTTTTTTCCTAGGCCCTGGTCCCCCTCATTTCTGCCTTTCACCCTGACCAGGGAAGACACCTTTTTTTCTCAGCTCTCACCAACATGTCCAGAGCCTGGGACTGGTGCTGAGAAAAGCAGGTTTTGGGAAACATTGGCCCAGGGGATTAAAGAAGGTTATTTTTGAAAGCATCTGTACCACCAGTTCTGGTCTTTGAAGGTGCAGAGGAATTGCTGCTGCTGCCGCCGCCTGTGAGCAAGTCAAAGGAAATGTCACAGAATCCGCTTAGTGAGTTGCTTCAATGGAAACTTCATCCAAGGCGGATCATAAACAGGAGTTACATAACTCAGCGGGTCACAGCACTAACTAAGCCCTTTATAGACCGTCAGTCCACATTTATTTCCTGGGTTTTGTAACTACTGCTGAAAAGGAAAAAGGGAGGAGCTGCGGGGGGGAGGGGGGATCTGTGTGCCTGGACTAGCCCTCCAGGACCACATTCCCCTCCTCCACACCTTGCAGAGGCCCCCTAAGTACCAACGTAGACATTACACCTCCTGCCAAAAAGCTCACGCCCTCACCCATGCTTCTCTGGTCACCATAGCTTTAGACTGGTCATTTTCTCTCTGGTCCTCAATGTTCTGTGCTGTAAAATGACAAGGCCTAGGGCTGGGCTGGATAGGATACTTTTATTTTGGCAGTACTGAGGTTTGAACTCAGGACCTAATGCTTTGCTACATAAGCACTCTATCCCTTGAGCCACATGTACCCAATCCTTTGGGCTTTGATTACTTTTCAGCCTGGACTTTGATCCTCCTACGTGTATAGCCTTTTCCTGTTCATAGCTGAGATGTGACCACATGCCACCACCCCTAGCCTAGTGACTAACATGGGGGTCTCAACCGCATTTTCCTTGAATTGTGATCTTCCTGATCTCTGCTTTCCAAGTAGCTGGGATTACAGGCATGAGCAACTGTCCTATTCTCTAGGGTATCTTCCTGCCCGATGATTCTAGTTGGAGCAAGAGGTGGACTGGGCTTGTTCCCCACTGCCCACATTAGCTGCAGAGGCTGGGATATCCCCTTGGGGAGAGGGAAGAGCGGATCTCCTCACACAGATGGGGCAGATGAGGGCCAGTGGGGTGCCTGACTTATTCTGGTTCAGGGAGGGCAGAACCCCTCTCCTTGGTGGGTTTGGAGCTGGGGAGCACAGGATGAAGCACCCTTACTGCCTCCCCCAGAGTCTCTCCACACACAGGCCATCAGACAGATGAGCTGAGGAAGGAGAGCACCACAGCCAGTGGGCAAGGCCTGGAGGAGGGCCACCTCAGCAGGCTGGCCACCATCAAGCCAGACTGTCCCACACCCATGCCCCAGGTCTCCATCCTTGCCCAGCCCCTGGGGAACAGACGTAGGCCAGACTGACCCCACTCCTCCCCTTCGCACTGCCCTCTGCCAGCCCCACCGACTGACTGAGGTGCTGGGCAAAGCTGGTAGAGAAAAAAGGGAAGGGCCAGGGAAAGCCGGAGGCGGGGAAGATGCCGGAGTTTTTGGGAATGTCAGGAAAGCTGATGGGAGCTGGCTTCAGGGGCAAGGCTGTGGGGAGCCAAGCCAGGCATCTGGCCCCCTTCTCTGAGGGCTCTGGTCCAGCATGCGGGTCACCTTTGGCCAAGAGCTGAGGAGAACAGGCCTGGGCTGCCCTCCACAGTGCTGTGGCTTAGAAGCTAAGAGGCAAAGGCAGAGCAGGGGCACAGGATTAGGGGGTGGGGGAGGGCAGGTGCAGCCCACCCACCCAGCTTGGCAGCAGGGCTGTGCTATAGAGGAGAGGTCAGATGGGTACCACACAGGAGAAAGACATTTCCAAGCCAGGCACCTGGTAGCTCACACCTGTAATCCTAGCTACTCAGGAGGCTGAGATCTAAGGATCACAGTTCAAAGCCAGCCTGGACAGGAAACTCCAGGAGACTCCTATCTCCAATTAACCACCAGAAAACTGGAAGTGGTGCTGTGGCTCCAGTGGTGGAGAGCTAGCCTTGAGCTGAAGAGCTCAGGGACAGCGCTCAGACCCAGGGTTCAAAACCCACAAGGTACAAAATAAACCAAAAACCATTTCCAATACAAACAAGCACACGGCCCCCAAGAAGAGACTTCGAGCCTGGGGCTCTGAGCCAGTCTCTGTGCCTGGCTCCCCTTTCTTTCTCCTCCCTGGCTGTGCCCGGCCTCATGCTTTCCCACAGCCACCTTCCTGCTTGTCAGAGACGGCAGCAGGGGTCCGGGGCCAGCCCGGCATCCCCACTGCCATGTCCTCGTTCATCCATCCGAGACCCACAGTTCCCTGTTCCTCTGGGACACAATATACGCACGGGGGCTCAGGGGTCCTGAGGGTCAGCCTCCTCTGCTTGGTGAATGGCCCAAACAAAGGCCTCGGTTCAGAAATGTTCAGAGTGAAGGTCGGAATGTGTGCCCACTCCTGACATTTTCCATGTCCCAGGCCTTAGAGAAAGAAGGTCCCTGGCAACCATGGGCACCTGCTGGGCACCTTTGTGGGTTTCACTGTTACCTCTGTGTGTGTGTGTGTGTGTGTGTCTGTGTCTGTGTCTGTCTGTCTGTCTGTCTCTGTCTCTCTCTCTGTCTGTGTTTGTGTCTGTGTATGCTTGCCAGTACTAGAGCTTGAACTTGGGACCTCATGCTCTTGTCTGCTTTTACTGCTCAAGGCTAGCCTTTTTCCTAGTTCATTAGAGATAAGACTTTCTTGGATTTTTCTTCCCAAGCTGGCTCAGATCTCAGCTCTCAGGTCTCAGCCACCCAAGTAGCATTACAGGTGTGAGCTACCAGCACCCAGCTACAGTTACCCTTAATAGGAAGCCAGAGCTTCCCCCAGGGAATAGGGCCTCTCAGCTTCAGGTGTGGACATCGAGGACCAGGTAAGTCTTCATCAAATGGTTGTTGTGTGCACTACGCTGAAGAGCCACATCCTTGGCCTCTTCACTAAATGCCAGGAGTACTCCTCTGTCCGCAATGTTTTCTTGTTTTTTGTTGTTGTCAGTAGTGGTGGTGGTAGTTGTGGGGCTTGAACTCAGGCCCTAGGTGCTGTCCCTGAGCTCTTTTGCTCAAGGCTAGTGCTTTACCACATTGAGCCACAGCTCCACATCTGGTTTTCTGGTGGTTAATTGGAAGGAGAGAAGAGTCTCATGAATTTTCCTGCCTGGGCTGGCTTTGAACTGCAATCCTCAGATCTCAGCCTCCGAGTAGCTAGGATTACAGGCGTGAGCCACCAGTGCCTGTCTGATCCCAATTTTAACAACAGAAAATGTCTCCAGATGTTGCTAGTAGTCCCTGGGGCAGAGAGGAGTATCCCTGTTTGAGAACTCAGACAACAGATGTCCAAAAACTCTAGGATGGGCCCAGTTTGGTTCCAACCAACTGGTTTGTTTCAACCCTTCTTGCCTCTGCAAGTTGGGGTAAAAGTCCCCTTTGAAAATTGTAGCTATAGCCATCTTCCTAGCCATTAAGAAGCTAAGGCAGCTGTTAACTTCAGAGAACTAGCCGGGCATAGCTATTGAGGAAGCTGAGATCTGAGGATCAAAGCCAGCCTGAGCAGAAAAGCCTGGGAGACTCTTTATCATTAATTAACCACCAAAAAGCTGCAAATGGAGCTGCAGCTCAAGTGATAGAGCTCCAGCCTCAAGCAAAAAAAAAAAAAAAGGGACAGTATCCAGGACCTGAGTTCAAGCCCTAGTAACTGCATGCGTGCGCACACACACACACACACACACACACACACACACACACACACCAACCTTCAGGGAGCAAATGGATTCCAGGTCTTTGGTCTTCATATGTGGAGCAAGAAAATGTCAAGAACATCTGTCTACCCGCAGTGAAACACACCTGGACCACAGTACCTCAGAGAGCTGAGTCAACCTGGGCCCCTCTTGCCATCTAAGCGAGGGACTGATGGGTAGGGATGAAAAGAGATGGATGCAGGGATCCAGGGTAGGATGGAGGAGGTCTCACCGCACCCCTGCGTGCCCTGTAAGCAGGGTGAGCCTCACTGCCCACCTTACCCATGGGCTGCCCTCATGCAGCCTGCTGGAGATGACCTAGACTTGTCCCATCCCAGAAATATTTCCTGTGGCCTAGTGACCTCAATACCTACCCAGATGTGCCCTCGGGGGAGGTGGGCGGATGAACTCAGAGACTTTTAATGCTGGTTTCCAGGCTGTGTTGGTGAGGGCGGGGGAACATGAAGACTTCCAGGAACTTCCAAGTCCCTGGCCTCTGCTACCATGGTAAAGACACCGAGAATTCAGCATTTCTGCTCTCTTTTATGTACAATTAGAAGCAGGATGGCTGCACGGATGAGCTCTATTAATTCAAATGTGTTGAGAACACGCCATCGAATCCTTATGCACTTAATGTACACTTAATTCACACATAGCAGCTGAGACTCGGGGAGGTGAAGCAACTTGCCTCAAGCCGCACAGATGGTGAGTAGGGAGTTGTGTCACATGCCCAGGCTTGGCCCTTGGGCAACCCTGTTGAGAATATCAGCAAGTAGCTGACTGGCGAGGCTGTGGCAATGGCCATCCAGACAGTCTGCAGACTGAGGAGGGGCAGGGCAGGGCAGGGCAGGGTGCCCAGCCCAGCGGGGAGAGGTTGGAGATGACGCTGAGGTTTGGAAACTCTGGGACAGGGCGGTGGCGTGCTATTAATAGAAACTGGGAAGTGGGGAGGAGTAGGTTCGGGGCTGGGAGCTGAGGAGTTGACCCTGCGTTGCTAACAGGGAGACATTTCAGCTGAGGTCTAACAGCAGTTCAATTAGGAAAAATTAAGACCTACAACTGATCCCCTTACCAAAATCAAATCCCCCCAGTCGCTAGGACCAGGACGGGTAGGATGCCGGCCCCAGCCCACAGCCCAAGTTCAAGTCCTGCACTGACCGCTGGGGGTCACCACTGGTGCACAGACCTGCTGGAGCTGCCAGGGTGTGCCCGCCGTGCCTGGCTTGGGGGCAGGTCTAGGAGGAAGGGCACAATGGATTTAAGGAGCCAGGCCCCTCCTCCCCTCCCGCTCTGTGGGAGACAGGTTTCTTTCTCCTTTGGGGGAGGGGGTAGCTCCTAAGATGGGAGCCCAGGATTTTCACCGGCGTCTCTGATAAATCTCCACCAAGTCCTGTTGACCTTGGAGCTAGGATGAGAGGAGGGATCAGAGCCCTCTCCCCACAGATGTTGGGGACAGGGTCTGCACCCTGGGCACACCTGGGGGACACCCTGTCCGGGATGCAAGTTGGGGGGGGAGAGGTTGGAGACCTGGGGGACTGTCACCAGCCAGGGAGCTGGCTCCCAGCTGTTCCCAGCCATGGTCTCCTGTGACATGTGCGTCAGCAGCTCTGCCCTTTGACTTTTAATTCCCTGGAGAGGAGGGTGGAGGCGATCAGTACTAATTATTTGCAGTTCGATTCAGCTGGCAGTTTATTGGGGTTTGGCCTTGGCTTGCTGCCCTCCTCCACCCCCTGTTTTACGGCCTGGGCTTCCTTTGGAAGCTGAAGGATACAAGGCAGGACAGGCTTCTCTTGTCTGGGTCTCCTGAGTTTTTTCTTCTTGGGGGGGGTTGGGGGGTCGGGGGTGAAGGCTGTTCTACTTGTGAATCCTTAGGTGCCCCCACGCTTCTGTCCGGGCCCTGCACCCTTTGGAGCTGGCCTCCCCCGGGCCTGGGCTTGTTGGGACATGTCCCCTAGTGGGCTGGGCCAAGCAAAGGGGTGCCACACTACTGGCTGTTTGCCCAGATTTGCGGGGGGGGGGGCAGTGCCTGGTTCAGAAAGGATGGGGGTGGGGCAGGCACAGAGGCCCCTCTGGTGTCTTTTGTCCCTCTGTACTTGTTACAGACAGGGAGAGAGGGAACCCACCTTCTCTGTCCAGGATCTGGACTGTTTGGGAAGCAGCTTTGGGGGCTGGAGTGGGTGGGGAGACAAGAGTTAGGGTCTATGGAACATTTCCTCCCTGCTCTGGGTCAGGCTGTGTGACAATTGAGAACTAGCCCTAAAGCCTTTCTCAGAATTCCCAGTACAGTTACTTGAATGTTCCTTCTGCTCAGCTTTGCTAAGGGGACCTCATCTCTGGGGCCATAGGGTAAGTCTGGGTATAAACCCCAACTCCAGCCGGTGCTCCCTGTAATCCTAGCTACTCAGGAGACTGAGATCTGAGGATCATGGTTCAAAGCCAGCCTGAGTAAGAACATCTGTGAGACACTTACCTCCAATTAACCACCAGAAAACCAGAAGTGGCGCTGTGGCTCAAGTGTTAGAGCACTAGCCTTGAGCTGAAGAGCTCAGGGACAGCACCCAGGGCCCAGAGTTCAAGCCCAAAGACCAACAAAAAAACTCCTTCCCTGCTAGGAGTTTTCCCCTCAGTGCAGATAACCAGGCCTCAATTAAAAGCCAGTTCCCTTCAGCTAGACATGAACAGTTCCTATCCCAGCACTCAGGAGGTGGAGGACCAAAGAGTTCAAAGCAAAACCCCACTCAAAAATAAAACAAAACCCTGTCTCCCTCCAGGCTGTCCCTAGAGCCACAGTAGGAGTAACCCAGTGGTCCTCAAGTCTTGGGGGTGGGGAGGTGTTCCTATACCTGTAATCCTAGTTACTTAGGAGGCTGAGAGCTGAGGATCATGGATCAAAGCCAGCCTAGGCAGAAAGGTCCGATTAGCTACCAAAGAGTGCTAGCCTTGAGTGACAAAGCTTAAGGGACAGTGCCCAGGCCCCGAGTGCAAAAACCAGTATAGGATCCAGTCACCAGTGTTTTGCTGAGTTAAAAGGAAATGTCACGGGGAAAAGTTACTTTTAAATACACGTGTACATGCGCGCACACGCTCACACACACACAACTAAAGTTGCACAACTCAGGGGAAAGGGGTGTCTTTCAAATTGAGTCTCTCTCTTGGTGACAAGTTCACTGTGTCGCCCCTGTGTTCCTTGTTGTGCCACGGCAGAAGAATACATGCCAGCCTCTGGCACTGGGCACCCTGAGCATGGACTCCTATTCCAGGAAGTTCTGGTCTCTTCCCTTCCTAGGCCTGGGCCCAGTGCCAAGGGCAGCTGGCCCTGCTTGGGGAGACCCTCCCCTCCCAGCCCTCTGCCTCCAACTTCCCACACTGGTCAGTTGGGCTTACTTAGACCTGCTTGATCACTGGCCATCTTGGCAAAAGGGGAAGGTGGGCTTCAGACCAAAGATGGGAAGAATCAAGCTGTATTGCTAGACCATGGCTACAGCCCAAGCCTCCCCCCCGCCTTCCCCCGAAGTCACCCAGCTGCCATACTCCCTGACAAGGCTGCTGCTATAGCCAATGCCTGGGTCAGGAAGGCCACAGTGCCGGCCACTTCCTGGCTGTGTGATCTGAGACCCGTCCTGTCCCAGGACCTTGCTCCTTGACTTGTTGTTCATCTATAAAATGGGAATATGAGCTCCTCATTACAGAGCAGGTGTGAGGAGGAGATGAGAGAAGGTTTGTGAAAGTCCTTTGTGAACTTTTCATAAAGCTCAGGTGGGGGTATTATTATTATTTATTATGAGAAACTAGTAAATGGTGGAAGAAAGCAGTCCCAAAGCTGAGCTCAGCTTCTGGGCACAAAGGTAGGGCTCACACCCACTGACGGGTCTGTGATCTGGGGGGCCCCCTCTAAGCCTACAGAGGAACCAGTGTGACCCCATGATTCACAAGGAGGCCCTGGCTAGACTGAGGCCTTCTGTAGAGGAGGAGCCTGGCCCCTGGCCTGGCCCTGCCCATGCTGCTGGGAAGGTTTTGGCTTGCTTGGGGTAGCAAGGGCCTGGTATCCAAGCCACCTGACCTCCAAATTGTGGAGAAGCCTATGGAAGGGCTCTCGAAGAAGCCCCTTTGGGGTATGTTAAGAGGCATTAAGGGTTCATTCAGGGTAGGCTTAATGCCTAGATGGCCAGGATTTTTCCTGAGTTTTAGGGGCTACCTGCCCCCACCATGTCAACATAGGGTTTAGAACATGCACCCAAACCAGCGCGGAGGCCTGACTGGGGAGCTCAGGTGAAAGCCCCTGTAGGTGCTTAGTGCCTGAGGTGCCCTGCCTTCCTCCAGGAGGCCCCAGAGAGGGAACTCTATGGGGCTCTGAGGAAACCTGAACCTCCCTCAAAGGGAGGGGAGCTCCAGCCTGGCTCCCACACCAGCAGGCAACTCAACAGGACAGGTCTTCTGGCCCAGCCAGGCCCTGGCTCCCCCGCTGCCCCCTCCCCACCCCAGCTGCTCAGCTGCCAGTTGTCATGAAGTCATTGTCACCTTTCCCAGTGGCATTCCCCGCCCCCCCCCAGCCCCACCCCGCCCCTGTGCTGACATCCCATTTGGCAAAAAGGTCAGAAAAGCCGCTGACTCTTCCAGACCTTGAGTTCATTGACTGGTCAGGGCCCCCGCTGGCCACAAAGTGCCCATGTGGACGGGGGGGGGCAGCTAGCACAGTGAGGGAAAGGCCCTTCCTGGCCTCTGCTGGGCCTCAGACTCCACCCCACCAAGATACCCAGTGATCTCCAAAGCCCCTCCACCGTTGTTCCACAATAAGATTCCTCGCCCTCCCTCCACACAAGTAAGTGCCTGTACATATCACTTTTTCTGCAGTGCCATGGGTTCTTGGCTACTACCAGCCACTCCAGCTACTCTAACATCCACCCGTCCACCCCTAGGCTTGTCCACTTAGGCTGTATCAGACCTAAAGGACACATCCAGGGTGAGCCAAACTCAAGGTGGAAGGGCATTTGGTCTAGAGAGAGGGTCTCTAGACCAGCCAAAGCCAACACAGTTCACGTCAGCCGGCCCCTCCACTGCCCTTCCCAGGCTTGGGATAGAACCACAGGCTTAGCCTGGACCTTCAGAGTCAAGTGCTCAGCCCAAGAACATGGTCCCACAAAAAAAAAAAAAAAAAAAAAAAAAACCGCCCTCAGCTTAGCCCTCTGTGCCTCAGTTTCCCTTCCTGGTGCTCACATATCAAGAACTGCTTGGAAGCCAGGCACTGGTGGCTCATGCCTGTAATCCTAGCTATTCAGGAGGCTGAGATCTGAGAATCAAGGTTCTAAGTCAGCCAGAGCAGGGAAGTCTGTGAGACTCCAATTAATCACAGAAAAAGCCAGAAGTGAAGTTGTGGTTCTAGTGGTAGAGCACTACCCTTGAGCAAAAAGCTCAGGGACAGAGCTCAGGCCAAGTTTAAGCCCCTGGACCCACAAAAACAAACAAAAAAAGCTTTTATTGTGGCTCCATCATAGGACCAGGCCCCAGGTACCCAGTAGGTCTCCTTCCCTCCCCCCTTCCCCCTTCCCCTCCTCTCCCCACTCCCACAAAAAAGTGTTGAATGACCCAGCATGTTGTGAATGCCTATAATTTCAGCACTGGGGAGGCAGAGACAGGAATATCATGAGTTCAAGTCCAGTCTGGACTACTTTTTTTTTTTTGTCGATCATGGGGCTTGAGCTCTGGGCCTGGGCGCTGTCCTTCAGTTCTTCAGCTCAAGGCTAGTGCTCTACCACTTGAGCTACAGCACCACTTCTGGTTTTCTGGTGGTTTATTGGAGATAAGAGTCTCAGGGACTTTGCTGCCTGGGCTGGCTTTGAATCCTGATCCTCAGATCTGAGCCTCCTGAGTAGCTAGGATTACAGGCGTGAACCACCGGCTGGGCTACATTTGTTGAATAGGTGCATTGGCCAATCTTCCCGCCCCAGCCTTCTTTTGCAAGCCCCCTCCCTGAGGAGGGTAATGGGGATCCAGGGAGCAAAGCCAGCAACTGGGCTGTGGGCAGGGGACGGCTGGGTGACCTTCTTCCCGGCCCTCTCTGGAGAGGGTTTGGGCAGCTGCAGCAGTGAGGGCGGTTGCGGGGGCGGGGGGGGGGGAGCGGGGACACACCTGTGCAGGTCTCTCGGGGCCTCCACCCTCCCCGCCGCTGGCTCGGGAGCGGGTGGAACTGGAACCCGCCTGGGCCGGGAAGCCCTCTTTGTAAATAAAGCCAGCACCAGAATAGCCCAGGACATTTGCAACCCGGGAAGCAAGGACACCGGGGTGGTTCTGGCCTCTTGCTCCCTGGCCGCACCCCGCACCACACACACACACAGTCACACACGCACACACACAGTCATACACGCACACACACAGTCACACACGCACACACACAGTCACACACGCGCGCGCGCGCTCCGCAGGGCGCGGGACGGGCGCGGGGCGCGCGCACGCGCACGCGCAGGGAGTCGGGGCGCGGTGGTCGTGGCGGGGCGTGCGGTGGCCGGGCACGCGCTGGGCGGCGGGCTAGGCGCCCGTGGCCGCGGATCGCCGGGCGGGCGGCGCTGAAGGTCGGGCGGTAACGCGACCCCGGGCTATAAATAACCGCGGCGCGGGGCGGCCGGCGGCGGCGCGCTGGATCCGCGCGCCCAGCCCGCGGCGCGGATGGATTACGGCCCTCCCCTCCCGGCGGCCGCGGGAACCTGAACCCCGGCGGCGGCGGCGACCTCTGGGAGTGGGGCGCAAGGTCAGACCAGGCCCCTGGACTTCCCCATCCTCTGCTGGGGCACAGGGCGGAGCGGACGCAGACCTCCCCCACGCCCGCCCAGGGGCCCTCGGGTGTAAGGGGGCAGGGAGGACCCAACCTGCGGTGCCTGCGCCCTGCCCCCGCGGCCCACCCCAGCCCCTGCCTGCTAGCCGCTGAGGATGGCAGGCCCGAGCCGGGCCGAGTGACCCGGAGGGACGGCCTGCAGCCTGGCAGGCCCCGCTCCCGGGCCCCAGCTGCAGGGTTAACTCGGGGTCCTGGCATCCAGGGTCTGAGGCCCCAGTTTTCTGGCTTCAGGAGCCCCAGGGTCTGGATTGACGCCCCTGGAGGCAGCTCCTTTGAACAGAGAGGAGGACTTGGCCTTTCCAGGACCCAGGCCTTCTATTTTACACGCCTCCACTGGGCTCTGTGGTTCACCCCTGTAATCCTAGCTACTCAGGAGTCGGAGATCTGAAGATCCACCTTTTCAAAGCCAGCCTGACCAGACAAATCGGAAAGACTCTCACCTGCAATTAATTAGCAAGATGCCGGAAGTGGAGGTGTGGCTCAAGTGGTAAAGTGACAGCCTTGAGTGAAAAAGCCGAGCAAGAGCACTGGACACTGAGTCCACGTGCGCGCGCACACAGGTGTTTACAAACACACACCAATCAACGAGAAAGTACACAGCTTTGGGAAGCCACCCAGGGGGCACAGCCAGGTGATTTTCCTCAAAGCCCCTCCAGACCCCTCCCAACGACTGTCACCCCTCTCCGGACCCAGGCTCCTGGGAACTGGCTCTGCTCCTGGTGCCTGCCATGTTGGACTGCACTGTCACATGGTCTCAGGCCACGAGTCCCCCTGTGTGACTCATAATTCATTCACCCATTTTGCTGTTGACAGATGCTGGGGTGGATTCCAGGTCCCGGCGATGGTTGAAGGCATAGGGCCCCCATTCTGGCCAGTCAGGGCTGGAAGCAGGTGTCTCATTAATAATGTCTCCAGGAGAGTGTTCCATCCTTCACCTCCATGTTCAGAAGGTTCCGTTTTTTTGTTTGTTGTTTTTGATTCAACCATGAGCCACTAGTGAGTGCCTCATTCTTAGGTTTTTTTCCTTTCTTTCTTTTAATGGGTAACACAGCAAGGAAGGAAAAACTACCCCTTACTGCGTGGAGGGGTCAGTCCTTTGAGCAGTCAGTGGCAGGTGACCTAAGCCTGGTACTCCCTCGGCTATCTGGAGGCTGAATCAGGCCAGACCAGCAGCCATATTGATCATTGGGCTTAACGTCTGCTGGCCCCGGCCTGGCCCTGTCCTCCTTCAGCCTCCCCTCAGTCAGCAGGCTTCCTCTAGGCCATGATCACAGGTCTTGCCATTGCAGCTGGGACTCAAGGCCAAGGCCAGGCCTTGAACACCAGACCTCATCTCA
Source organism: Dipodomys ordii (assembly GCF_000151885.1). Classification (NCBI taxonomy): domain Eukaryota; kingdom Metazoa; phylum Chordata; class Mammalia; order Rodentia; family Heteromyidae; genus Dipodomys; species Dipodomys ordii. Next base: position 16,817,956 of record NW_012267223.1, read on the forward strand.
GAACATAAGGTGGGAAGTAAAGGAGATTGTGTTGCTTGTTTGGTTCTCCTGCCAATGTAGGAAAAAGCTAGGTCCTTCCTTCCTTCCTTCCTTCCTTCCTTCCTTCCTTCCTTCCTTGCCTAGGCAAGGAACTCAGGGCCTGGGCACTGTCCCTGAGCTTCTCTTGCTCAAGGTTGGCACTCTACCACTTGAGCCACAGTGTCACATCTGGCCTTTTCTGTTCTATGTGGTACTGAGGAATCAAACCCAGGGCTTCATGCATGCTAGGCAAGCACTCTACTACTAAGCCACATTCCCAGCCCCCAGGTCCTTTATTACCACCTTCTCTGCTTCTCCCATGTCACCTCCCACCAGTGTGCACAGGGCCCCAGCCAATGGCCTCCCTGTTCCTTGATTATAATGCACATACCTGCCTCAGGACTTCCCAGCCTTTTCATGTACTATTCTCTCTTGCTGGAGTCTCTGGCCTCTCCCATCAAAATCTCCATGCTTCGCTCCTCACTTTCTTAGGCCTTTACTCATTACTGTATCAGACAAACCCTTGTTAACCTCCCTAATAAAAATTAAAGATGTGTTTTGTACTTTCAGAGAGTAAGGAAGCTCTATTTAAAAAAAAAAATCAATCTGGGCATGGTAGAGCCTACCTGTAATCCGATCACTCAAGAGGCTGAGGTAAGAAGGTTGTGAGTTCAAGTCTAGCCTAGGCTATACAGTGAGACCTTGTTTCAACAAAACCAAAGAGGAGGGGAGGAACCACACAGATGGAGGCAGGTCAAAAGGACATGGGAGCCCAGGGAAAGAACTGCCAGCCACCAGCAGCTGTGACCTTGGAGCAGTGACATCAATAGCATCGGATTATAACCGTAATACATAGCCAGTCTATCAGGAGGAAACCACCAGGCAAACCCTGTGCGATGACATGTACAAACAGAAGCCCCAAGTCTGTCAAGAGCATCAGAAATGAGGAAGAAGTCCGGCAATGGTGGCTCACGCTTGTAATCTTAACTATTCAGGAGGCTGAGAATAGAGGATCCAGCCTGGATAGGAAAGTCTGTGAGACTCTTATCTCCAATCAGCCAGCAAAAAGCCAAAAGTGGAGGTGTGGCTCAAGTGGTAGAAGGAAACAGTGTGATAGTGGGGGTGCTATGTGGAAGAAAAAAGAGAATTAGTCATGGTAAGGCCCTCTGAAGAAACTAGGAGTTACTGTTAATAATAATGTATCGGCAGGTGTGGAGACGCATGCCCGTAACCCCAGCACCAAGGAGACAGAGGCAGAAGAATTGAGAGCTTGTAAGGCAGCCTGAGCTACATAGTGAGGATGCTGTCTTAAAAATAAATATAAATATGCTGGGTGCTGGTGCTCACGCCCGTAATCCTGGCTACTCAGGAGGCTGAGATCTGAGGATCGAGGTTCAAAGCCAGCCTAGGCAGGAAAGGTCGTGAGACTCTTATCTCCAATTAACCACTAGAAAACCAGAAGTGGTGCTGTGGCTCAAGTGGTAGAGCACTAGTCTTGAACTGAAGAGCTGAGGGACAGCGCCCAAGCCCAGAGTTCAAGCACCATGACCGACAAATAAATAAAAAATAAATAAACAAATAAAAAAGTATCTACATTGGTTCATCCACCATTACATGTCTCATACTAATGTGGATGAGCTAGTAACAGGGAAACAGTCTGGCATCAGTGGATCAGTCCAGCCATCCTAGCTACTTAGGAGGCTGAAACTGGGAAGATTGTGGTTCCAGGTCTAGGCAATAAGTTCAAGAGTCTTCACCTCAACCAATAAAAGGCTGTACAAGGTGGTTCTTGTCTGTTCTGCCAGCTCCTCAGGAAGCACAAATAAGGGGGGGGGAGAGTGGATCCAGGCTAGCAAGAGCTTATCTTACAAAATAACCAGAGTAAAAAAGTGCTGGGGATGTGGTTTAAGTGGTTCAGTGCCTGACTGGTAAACACCAGGCCCTAACTTCAAACCCCAGTATTGAGTGAAAAAAAAAAAAAAAACTTGGAAAGATAAGTGTGGAGATGAGTTGGGAGGACTCTGTACTGTTTTTCTTTTCTTTCTTTTTTTTTTCTTTTTGGTTAGTTGTAGGGCTTGAACTCTGGGCCTGGGCTCTGTCCCTGAGCTCCTCAGCTCACGGCTACCATTTGAGCCACAGTGCCACTTCCAGTTTTCTGGTGGTTTATTGGAGATACAAGTCTCGTGGACCTTCTGCCTGGGCTGGCTTTAAACCTCAATCCTCCGATCTCAGTAGCTAGGATTACAGGCGTGAGCCACTGATGCCCAGCTGTACTTGTTTTTCAGTGAATCCAAACACTCCCTAAAGATACATTCTATGAAAAATTACGAAGCCAAGCATAGTGGTACACACCTGTAATCTTAGCTACATGGGAGATGGAGGCAAGAGAATGGACAGAAGGAAGGAAGGAAAGGAGAGAGGAAGGAAGGAGGGATGGAGGGAAGGCAGGCAGGAAGGAATAAAGGAAAGCCCCAGTGGCTCACACTATAGGCCTAGCTATTGAGGAGACCAAGATTGGACCAAGATCACTACCAGGCCAGCCTGGACAGAAAAGTCCATGAGACTCCTCTCCAAAATAACCACCAAAAAGCTGGATGGAGGCATGGCTCAAGTGGTAGAGCATCCATCAAGCAAGCAAGAGGCCTTAAGTTCATAATCCTATATCACCAAAAACAAAGCATTGTATTCTCCAGTCGGCATACCATTCCATTGCCCTTTTCCATTGCATTTGTTACCCTTTAAAATGTTACATGTAATCCTTGCTGCTCAGGAGGCTAAGATATGAGGATTGCAGTTTGAAGCCAGCTGGGGCGGGAAAAGTCCATGAGACTTATCTCCAATAAACTACTCAGAAAAAGCTGGAAGTGGCACTGTGGCTCAAGTAGTAGAGTACTAGCCTTGAGCTGAAGAGCTGAGGGACAGTAAAAAAAAAAGTCTCAGGGACAGTACCAAAGCTCTGAGTTGAAACCCAGGACCGACAAAAAAATAAAACAAAATGTCACATACTGCTGTAACCCCTCTGTACATCACCTTTATAAAAACGATTTTAAACATTAAAAAATCAGAGGGGTTGGGAAGGTAGCTCAGTGGTAGAGTGCTTGCCTTGCATGCCTGAGGCCCTGGGTTCAATTCCTCAGCACCACATAAGCAAAAAGAAAAAAGCCAGAAGTGGCGCTGTGGCTCAAGTGGTAGAGCGCTAGCCTTGAGCTGAAGAGCTGAGGGACAGTGCCCAGGCCCAGAGTTCAAGCCCCACGACCAACAAAAATGAAAAAAAAAAATTAAAAAATCACTCACATTTTGCTTATTACCTGTGAATGATCTAGAATACCAATTACCTAAATAAAGGGCTTTGTCTCTTCCTTACTGGGCCCCCAGCACCTAGAACATTCTGACAAACAGTAGATGCTCAATAAATATTTGTGGCTGCATACATTTCCAAAGATAGTCACTGTTAACTTTTCCGGGCTTTTCTCTCTGCCTCAACACATCTGTCATTGTTTCAGAATAAACACAAGGTTACAGTGTTCTGCTTATCTGTTCCTTCACTTACTAGCTTCTGGTTATTTTTCCATGTTATTCTTTCCCAGCCTCATCTTCTGGTTCCTGGTGATGTGTGAGAGGCCAGCAAATGGAGGCTTGGAGCCCCGCCCCTCTCTCTCCTGCCACGTGGGCAGGAGGGACAGTACCAGGCCGAGGCCACATCCAGCCTCTGACATCAGGTCTGCGGGCACTAGATCCTGCTTGGTGGTGAATCGGTGCGTCAGAACCCAGGGATTAAACAAGCTTTCAAAATCCACCAGCTCGTCCACCGGCCAGAGGGCCAGGCCACATGCCAGACCTCCTGCCAGCCTGGGCAGGGTAGAAAACCCGGAGCATGTACTCACGTGGGGCAGCTGGGGAACGGCTTCCCACAGGCTGCCACAGCCAGGCCCTGGAGGAGGTATGGGAAGCCACGTGATGAGGTTGTGCTTGCACCCCAGGGTCTCACACTGAGCGTCAGCCCAGCCCTTCGCTGGGCGGGGGGGGGGGGTAGCAGGTGGCCTGGGAAGAGGGGGGCCTTGGTGGGGGAGGAGCAAGAAGTGCCCTCCCTTTGCACTTGGAGGCCATCTGCTTTCAAATCCAGCTGCTCCTCCTCCCCATGCTAGCACCCCGAGCCACCCAGACGCTGCTAGACACACAAATGCTGAAGATAAAAATACTCAAAGGACACGTGCCTTCTGTAAGCTGTTCCACGCCACAGTTTCCCTTCCACCCCACGGCCCTCTTCCTTCCGTACAGCCACCAGGAGGAACAGGCTGGGTGAAGGTGTGTTTTCCAAGGCCTACTGGTGTGTGCTCCGGTGAGCCTGTGGTGTCTGGATGGACGCTGGTGCAGGTGTGTGTCAGCGGGTGCTGGTGTGTGGTATGCACAGCTGTGCCTGCTTGGACTCCAGTGTGTAGGTACAGGGGCCTCCCTTTGTATGTCTAGGGTCCTTGCTATTGTGGGTGCAAGCTTGCACCATCACATGGGCTTGCGTAGCTATGCGTGCATGAGCGTGCTCTTGTTTCATAGTTCTCATCAAAAATGCTTAGCCTGGTGCTGGTGGCTCACACCTGTCACCCTAGCCATTTGGGAGGCTGAAATCTGAGAACCGCAGTTCCAAGCTAACCCAGACAGGGGAAAGTCTATGAGACTCCTCTCCAATTAACGACCAACACCCCTCCCCGCAAAAATGGAGCTGTGGCTCCAAGTGATAGAACATTAATCTTGAGCACAAAAACTCAAGGACAGCACCTAGGCCCCAAGTTCAAGCCTCAGGACTGGCACCAGGAAAAAAAAAAAAGAATATGTACATTGTTGGGTACTAGTGGCTCACTACCTGTTATTCTAGCTACTTAGGAGGCTGAGATCTGAAGGTCACAATTCAAAACTAGCACAGATAGGAGAGTCTATGAGACTTTTATCTTTAATTACCCACCAGAAAGCTGGAAGTTGAGCTGTGGTTCAAGTGATAGAGTGCAGCCTTGAATGGAAAAGCTAAGAGACAGTGCCCAGGCCCTGAGTTCAAGCCCAGGACCAGCAAAAGAAAAAAAAAAAAGAATGTGTGCATACAGTAGCTATATGGTATGCCTGGCTGTTTTTTAATTGTAAGTTTGTATGTGTATGTGTGTGTCTCCTTGGCTATGTGCGTAGGCCTGCATACACATGTGCATGTGCCCCAAATCAAACTTTGAGAAGAGTTTATCCTTGGTCCATCTCCTATCCTGGCAGACTGCCCCCCATAGACACATCCTGTGGGCTGTGTGTGTATGTGTGTGTGTGTGTGCGCGCGCGCACCCATGCGCAGGCCAGCAGCTTCTCCATTTCTCATACCATTGTACACTTAAATCATCCCCAAATGCCCCTGTGATGGGCCTTCCACCTTCTGTGCCCATGTCCCACCTTCCCTGGGGCTCATTGTTTTGTGCCTCTAGACAAACAGGGCCCCCAGCCTAGGTGTGGAAGCCTCCACCTCTAAGTGTTCATGCAGAAGTGGTATATGCAGGAGGATCACAGGCTCTGGGCAAAACTGTGAGACCCTATCCAAAAAAATTACAGTCCAAAAAGGGATTGGGACCCTTTCTTTGTGTGTGTGTGTTCAATGAGGAGAACACCTGCCTAGCAAGCAAGAGGCCTGGAGTTCAAAGCCCTGTCTAGTCATGCTCTCAGTTTCCTGTGCTTTTGGGAAAAGATATACCTGACTGGCCTTCATGGTGCCATGCATGTAATAAAGGTCTCCAGAAGTAATCTGCTAAATTAGCATCACGCATGACTTCCTGGAAGAATTTGATTTCAGAACCAGATTAAAAATGCTGACTCCTTGATGGAACTGGTGTGTCTGCTCCTGCATGTGGGGACATGGGCAGCTTGTGTGGCTTGTGGCTGTATCCAGCTGCTAGGTGTGCTGAGATCGGCTGGGCCCCTGCTCTGGACCAGGGGACAGGAAGAGGGGAGTCCTGTGGCTTCAGCACATACTAGGCTCTCTGCCTCTGTATCTTGTAGAGCACATTCAGGGGCATTTTTCTGAAGGCAACTGAGGCCTCAAACCCAGCCTCTCCCTGACCCCAAGCCTCCAAGCTGGAGGGGGACATGGTGCTTCCTCCCATTGGCCCAAGGCAGGCATCAGAGCAGGAGATGCCCAAAGCCTGGGGATTCAAGCAGGAATCACCGTGGGCTTGGTTTTTGCCCTCCAGGACCCAGAACTGCAGGTCCAAGGGAGAATGAGCCATTCCAGCACTCCTTACACAGACATACAGACCCACCCTGGAGTAGATGCTCACCGCCCAGCATTCACCCTACCACTCTAGGCTCCCTCCATAGTTCAGCCCCAGGGCCTCCAGCAACTCTCCACGGTCAGAAGAGCTCAGAACACAATATTCAGAGCTCTCAACGCCCCAGTCAAGAGTGGAGGTTGTGGTTTGAGCTGATGCCTTCCTGCCAGTCCCACTCCTGATCTGACCACTGCTTCCAGAGAAGGTAGGTCCGGACAGCTTCCTGCTCCCTTGTCTCCCAGAACATCAAAAACAAACTATGCAAATGTCACATAAACACAGACTCTTTGTACATTTCAAATACTACAGTAGAGTAACAGAATGAAACCACCTTTTACCATTTCCTCCCTCCCCTCCCCCCTCCCTGGATTTCCACATCAGAAGTAACACACAAGCTAATAATTCAACACCTTCCCTCTCCACCTTCATTGGTTTTTTGCTATTTGATTTTTTATTTTGAAAAAACACCTAAGTGGAACTGTGTATTTCTGTTTGTGTGTGTGTGTGTGTGTGTGCGCACACACGCTCGTGCAGACTAGGGCTTGAACTCAGGGCCAGGGCATTGTCCCTGAACGTTTATGCTCAGGGCTAGGCAGTTCACCACTTGAGCCACAGCTCCAAGTCCAGCTTTTTGGTGGTTAATTGGAGATAAGAGTCTCCTGCTTGGGTTGGCTTCAAACTGAGATCCTCAGATCTCCACCTCTCCAGTAGCTAGGATTCCAGGCTTGCTGTGTGTTTGTGTGGCTTGCTTTTTAAAAGAAATTTAACAATCGGATCCACGTCAGTGCCTCTTGATCAACCCTATTTTTTTTTCCAATCAGTTACACAGTATTCCATCGTGAAATCCCATTTGATGGCTGCCTAGTTCATCGATGTGTTGCTCTGATCCCCATCTCCCCCGCAACCCCGCCCTTCTATTCCTGAACGCACCATAGTGCTTTAAACATCTTTCTGTATAGATCTCTGGAGGGGTGTGTGTGTGTGTGTGTGTGTGTGCATGTGCGAGAGAGAAAGAAAGATGGATTCCTGTAACTCGCATTGGGCTGGGGAATCAGCCAGAGTAAAAGACGAGGAGGGTGCCCATCGGAGAGGACACCTGGGAACAGTCAAATCGACAGCGGGTCTCCATCATCTCCTGGACCCCAGGCTGGGCCTTTATCTGCTGTCCTCGTGGCTCTGGAGCTCCAGGGCCAGAGCTCCGCAGGACCCGGCCTGCCCGGGTCTACAGAACTGCCTGCACCGCACAGCACCCGTTCCGACCGCAACCCCGAGCCGCACCCCACCGCACCGCACGGCACTGGGGAGGAACCAAAAAAAGCCTGCGCCTGGTGTGCGCGCGCGCTCCAGCGCGCAGGCGAGCGGGGCGGGCAGCGGGGCGGGCCCCGCGCTGCTGTTTTTAGTGTGCCTGGAGCCCAGAATATAGACTTCATCACCCCCAGGAAACGCGGCCATCATATTTTTGGTTGCATAAGCAAACGAAATTAGAAGTCTGGAACGCGTTCAAGACCTTTGGATGCGAGCGCTCGGTGCGCGAGGGGGGACCAGGGGAGAGGCAGATGGCGATTAGGCGAGTTGAGCATCAGGAGAATAATTTCCTCTTTTAATTTGAGTTCCATCGACAAATAAAACAGCTTTAGAAGGCCCAGTTACGTAATTGGCGCCAGGGCTCGGCTCTGATAAACGGTGGCTCCGAGCCAGCCCCGGGCCCTTCTGTCCTGTCTTCCCCTCCTCCCCTTGCCAGCCTGTCCCAGCGGGAGGCATGGGGCGGGAGAGCCTGCGGGCACCCCACACCGCACCACACGTAGCTAGCAGCCCTGGGATTGCTAAGCCCAGCTGTCCTAAGTCCTGCTCTGCACAGGCTGAGTTCTAGGGAGCTGGCCCAGGCCACACAGCTTGCAAATCTGACAGCGTTGCAGTCAGATTTAAAAGAGGCTCAGATTGGATGCGATCCTGCAACACTGGAGGCCACCAAAATGTTGGGACAATGTGAAGAAGGGTCCAAGAAGCTCGGGAACATCCATGCCAGGATGTATTATAGAGCAGCATAAAAAAGGACGGTGGGCTGGGCACTGGTGGCTCACCTCTGTAACCCTAGCTATTCAGGGGGCTGAGACTAAAGATCACAGTTGGAAGCCAGTCTTCACAGACAAATCCTCAAGACTCTTCTCTCCAATGGACCAGCAAAAAGCTGGAAATGGAGCTGTAGCTCAAGTGGTAGAGCACCTGCTTTGAGCAACAAAACTAAAGGAAGCTGAGCACCAGTGGTTCACAACCTGGTATCCTCACTATTCAGGAGGCTGAGATCTGAGGATCGAAGCTCAAAGCCAGCCTGGGCAGGAAAGTCCGTGAAACTCATCTCCAATCAACCACCAAACAGTGGAAGTAGAGCTGTGACTCAAGTGGTAGAGTGCTAGCCTTGAGCACAAAAGCTCAGGGACAGCATCTAGGCTCTGAGTTCAAGTTTCAGAACTAGCAAAAAAAAAAAAAAAAAGCTAAAGGATAGCAAAACCCTGAGTTCAAACCTCTGTACCAGCACTGAAGGAAGAAGAAAGGATCTCTGTCCCTTCCTTCCCTTTGTATTTTGTATCTGGGCTGACCTTAGAGACTCTTGTCACCAGTAGAGTCCTGTGGGCGTGAGCCTGCCTGACTTCCAAGGCTAGACTAGCCCAGACTTGCAGTCTCCTCCTGGCTCTGATGGAGAGGCTGTGTGAAAAGTCTGATCAACTTGACATCCCAGTGCAGTGAAGCCAGCCCAGGCCTCTTACAGCTCTGGGCATGTGCTGTCTTGGGCATCCAGTCCTCAAGAGCTGTGTATGGGGTCACCACAGCCCATGGCAGACCCTCAGAGAGAGACCTACTTGGTTGAGCTTTTTCTAAATTCTGGCTCCACAAAACCATGATTAAAATCAAATGGAGGCTGGGAATATGGTTAGTGGTAGAGTGCTTGCCCAGCATGCATGAAGCCCTGGGTTTGATTCCTTAGTACCAAATAAACAGAAAAAAAAAAAAACCAGAAGTGGCATTGTGTCTCAAGTGGTAGAGTGCTAGCCTTGAGCAAAAGAAGTTCAAGGGACAGTGTATACTCAGGCCCTGAGTTCAAGCTCCAGGTCTGGGGAAAAAATAAATAAATAAATAAAATGGTAATAATTGCTGCGGGCAATTCTTTACAAAGCAGCAGAATTTGAAAAAGGGGCCCCTGTATCTAGATAGGGTAAAACAGTGAATAATAGTGGGCACTAGTAGCACGCTCCTGTAATCCTAGCTACTTAGGAGGCTGAGATGTGAGGATGGGCATTTAAAGCTAACTGGGACAGCAAAAGTCTCTGAGACTCTTATCCACACTCTTCTTTGTTTGTTTATTTGTTTGTGTTTTTCGTTGCTGGTCCTGGGGCTTGAACTCAGGGCCTGGGCACTGTCCCTGAGCCTCTTTGTGCTCAAGGCTAGCACTCTACCACTTGAGTCATTGCCCCACTTCCGGCTTTTTCTGTTTATGTGGTACTGAGGAATCGAACCCAGGGCTTCATGCATGCTAGACAATCACTCTACCACTAAGCCACCTTCCCAGCCCCTTATCCACACTCTTATTGCCACCAAAAAGCCAGAAGTGAAACTGTGGCTCAAGTGGTAGAGTGCCAACCTTGAGTGAAAAAGCTAAGGGACAGAGCCCAGGCTCTGAGTTCAAGCCTTAGTAGCAACATGGGCGCACACATACACCCACAGAGTAACATAAGCTTGGCCTCTGTCCCCAATAAACCAACTGCAGTGGAGAAACCAGACATAGAAGTAGATGATTATAAAACAACGACGTGACAAGGAGAAGGAGGTGTCGTGCACAGGTAATAGAAGAGCGGCGCTGGAGAGTCTGTAATCTAGGCTGGGCAGGGTCTGAAGAGTCTTCCTGGAGCAGATGACATTGAACTGGCTTTGAAAGGTGATTAAGGGTTGACAGAGTGAAGGCGTGAGGGGAGGAAGGAGAGGCATTTCAGGCAGGAGGCGCCAGCCTGGAGGTGAGAGAGAGGCCAGATCATGTTAGTCAGGAGATGACCCCCATGTCTTGAGAGCCAGGGCTCAAGGGGTTGTGCGAGACCAGATGTGAGAAGCATCTAGAAGCTAAGAGATCAGGCTTGAGGAGGGAGGGGCCTGGCTGGGTAGTTCATGGACCAGTGTGTGTCCTGGGTTTCCTTCTTGTGACCAGGCAAGGCAGTGACTTAAGGAGCCAAAGGGGTGACCTGGTGTTTTACAGCCTGGGGCAGGTTGAGGTGGAGACTCTAAGAGCCCATTAGACTAGAGCAGCAGAGTTGGAGAGATGCCCAGGGAGAAGGCGGGGAGGTACAGAGACTGGTGCTACAGGAGTGCAGAGCAGCAGGTGGTGGTTGAGTTCGTTAGTATAGATGAGGTGGCCATCACGGGACAGGCCCTGGGGCAGACTCTGCTGTTGAAATGGGCCAAAGAGGGAGGAGGGGGAAGCCAAGTGTGATGACAAAGCCCTGCTTGACCTGTGGTCAGAGTTTCTGGGGCGTGCCTCAACAGGTAGGCCACGAGAAAGGGCAAGATGGAAAAATGTTCCAAGTCCACAGTGTCAACTTCAGATCCAAGACACACTGCTGGAGGGCCTGCGGTGTGCCATCTCTCCTGCCCAGCACCAGAGGATGGGCTTTCACCTTTAGGCCAAACCACTTAGTAACCTGAGAAACGTTTACTCAGCAGCTATTATGTCTATTATGTGCCAGGCACTGCACTAGATGCTTGGCATTACCAGGTGGATAAAGCCTATGTAGAGTTTAGGGTCAAGAAGAGCTATTCTCATTTTAACAGCTCCCAGAGATTGAGTAACCCACCCAAGGTCATACCGAAGGGAGGATTTTGCTGTCTAACTCCGAATCCAGAATGTCTGGGGCGGGGGTAGGGGTGAGGGTGCTTAGGGCAGGAAACATTGGATGGAATAGGACAATAATGGGGCTGAGACTTGAGAGCAGAGGACCACCTGACCCAGTGGGCCTAGCCTGCAGGGAGCCAGAGAACCACCCAATGTACTCCAGCTGGGCCTGACCCCATTTCAGGGAGCTTGGGCTTTATTGGAAGCTGTTGCATCAAGAGCTGCAGCCTACCCAGGCTTGAGTCACTCATGCCTGTAATCCTAGCTACTCAGGAGGCTGAGATCTGAGGATCACGGTTCAAAGCCAGCCCAGGCAGGAAAGTCTGTGAGACTCTGATCCCCAATGAACCACCAGAAAACCAGAAGTGGTGCTGTGGCTCAAGTGGTAGAGCGCTCGCCTTGAGCTGAAGAGCTGACAGTGCCCAAGCCCAGAATTCAAGTCCCACACAACCAAAAGAGAGAGAGAGAAAAGAAAGAAAAAAAAGCCAGCCCAAGCAGAAAAGTCTGAGAGAATCTTATTTACAATTAACCACCAAAAGTCAGAAGTAGAGCTATGGCTCACATACTACAGTATTAGCCTGGAGTGAAAAAGCTAAGGAACAGTGCCTAGGCCCTGAGTTCAAACCCCTCCCCCGCAACACACACAAATGCATCTTGTGCTGAGATGTGGAGGATGAACAGATACTCTCCTCTTCGGAAGGACGGTGGTAGTGGCCCACAGGGCTTTGTGCTCTGTGGGAAACATCTTCTGGGTGTAGCTCAGTGGATCACCAAGGCAGCCATTACAGGTCCGTGTTCTGTGTGGGGATATTGAGCCAAGGTGTGTTGATGACCTGCCAAACCACATGGCCAGGAAGGTAGCAAGGCCACAGCTGGTCCCGCGGGGCTGGTGACCTTGAGGTGCTGCCACCTCTGCTGATGGCTGGTGGAGTTGGTACAGGAACTGGGAGGGCTGAGTCTCTGGGTGGGGACTCGGGGCCCAGCTCTGGAGCCTATGGTCAGGCCAGGCACAAGTTGAGACTTGGTGTTGGCCCACACCCAGGGCACCCCTGCTGCCTCCTGCCTGAGGCCTAAGGTCTTTCCCAACCGGCTGCTGCATAACCAGGGAGCCCTTTCTCCCTGAGACAGGAAGCGTAGGGGACCACAGAATATTCACCTTTCAGATGTCAGCCAATGCCATCTCAAGAGTCAGCAACAGAGCCTGGGTTAGGCTATAGGTCTTCTGAATCTCAGATTAATACCAACCTTCCATTTATACACACAGACCTTTCTCCCATTTAAAGGAAGGGCATGGCCGGTACATGATGCCAAACAGCTAAAAACCCAGGTGTGGAAGGTGCTAATCCACAAGGCTTGGTGGGGGCAGCCGCCACACCCAGCTCCAGGCAGCTGAGCCATGAGGTCCGGAAGCTGTCCTGAGAACACAACAGCCTGTCATCTTCTGCTCAGACAGTGACAGGTCTGTGTCTTTCCCAGTGGACAGTTCCTGCGGTTTCAAGGACAGATGAGAATAAGGCTTCCCCACACCTGTCTGAGACTCTGTCCAGCAGGCTCCGATAGGAAAGGAGACAGGAGGCTGCCTGTGAAATCCCCACCGCCAAACCCTGTCTGCCGGCTTCCACTCAAAGCCCAGTGCTTATTAGAATCCTCTGAGCATCAGCGATCCCCAAGGCGGGCTGTACCCAGACCAGTTAAAGCCGGTAGGCAGGCAGGCTGGTGGGAGCCAGGTACATACCTTCTTAAGAGCCTTCCCAGGTAAGTCCCAAACAATCAGTGGCTTCCGTGGTCACCAAGTAGCTAGTTAAAAATGCAGATTCTCAGCCCCACCCTAGACCTGCTAAATCCCAGGCAGGGCAAGACCAGCATTTTTTCACAAGGGGTGTGTGTGTGTGTGTGTGTGTGTGTGTGTGTGTGTGTGTGTGTGTGTGTGTGTCCCCTCCAAACCCAAGAGATTGGAGGCTAAGTAATAGCTGCTGGCTGGGAATTTCAGGCACCTGGAAATAACCAGCTTAATGAGGCACTTTCAATTTGAAGACATTTTTAAAAAATAAGAATGAACATTTTTCTCGAACTTCTGAATTACCTAGGGGCCCAAAACATTTTCCCCTCCCCCTAGATCTTGCTCCCTTGCCCAGGTTGGCTTTGAACTCTTAGGCTCAAGCTCTCCTTGAGAGCTTCATAATGCTGGGACTATAGGCAAGGCCACCACACACGATCCTCTTTTCAATATTGGATCAGAATTCTTCCTAGGCCTCAAGCCCCACAATATAGTCAGGCAAATGTCAGCACAAGGGAGGCTGAAACAAGATGATGATGATGATGATGATGATGACAATGATGATGGTGATGATGATTTTGTTTGCCATGCTACATAGGCTCAAGAAGCCAAAAACAAATACTGCCCCCCCAAAAAAAACCCCACAAGACTGACACAAGTAGGTGCACACTAAAACATCACTTTATTTCCTTCTCATTCCCACTTAGAATTTCAGAGCAGTGGCTTACATAGATCCTACTGTGGTATTGATTTGTATTAAAGTTAGCCTCCTTCCTTCCCAACTGCCCTATATGGGTGTGGCCAGCTGGCTGGAGATTATGATTTACTGAATCTCATCCAATAAGAGCTGCCCCTCCTTAAACCCCATCCTCATGCCCAGGGACATAGGGTGTAAGGAGGGACGTAGGAGGCAAATCACGTGGCTGGCTTTTATTATATCTCTGCAAATGACCCGTTTTATTTCCTCTGTTCAAAATAAGGAGGAATCAGATGTGGATATGCCACCTAAAAGATGCATTTGTATTTTAGATATGTGAAGAATTGTATTTTAGAACTTGGGTTGTCCTATGAACCAAGAGTGAAAGGAAGTTTGGGGGAATACACTGGAATACTGTTCAAGGGTTATGCTTTGTTTCCTGGTTTGAGAAGGTTTTTGTCTTGGGTACTACCATGGAGTTTGTGTAATAATTAAAATATAACCACCAGGTGTGGTTCCAGCCCTTGGTGAACTGAGACAAGAGGAATGTTTGACCCCAGGAATTCCAGGTTGGCCTGGGCAACGTAGCCAGACCCCATCTCAAATTAATCAGTTATGAAAGGGAAAGAAAGGCCACAAAGCAATCCTGGGAGAGACTATCAGAAGATGTGGTCTTTGGAAACTCTGGTAGAAAGTAGCCCCCAGGTGTAAGGGTTTGAATTTAGACCGTGGGACCTGGGGGGCGTGGGCTTTGCCAGCTTCTGACCTTGGAGAATGGCCTGGTTCCTGTTGGGTTAGAAAATCAAATGTAAGAGATGATCAAATGGAAGAGCAGGTGGGAAGCCTAATCGGTTAAGCCTCAGAAGGGGGTGTTTCTGGGGTGTCTGCCCACATCCCAAGCCCACAACCTATAGGAAGATCTTCCCTCTACAACTACAGAGCACAGATGATACACTCTGCTTCCAGCTAGGCCTCCATTTTTATCTGCTAGAAAACAAAACAAGACGCAAAGGGACCACATTGCCTAAGTCGCAGGGCCACTGGTTCCTGAGAGGGGACAGGCATGGCTCCTGTCTCAGGACAGATGCCTAGTGCCACCTGAGGCTGGCTGTGGGTCCTAGATGCCCACTACTATGGTGGCCTTTTTATTTTTTTGCCAGTCATGGGGCTTGAACTCTGGGCCTTGGCACTGTCCCTCAGCTCTTCAGCTCCAGGCTAGCACTATACCACTTGGGCCACAGTGCTACTTCCAGCTTTTTCTGCTTATGTGGTGCTGAGGAATCGAACCCAGGGCCTCATGCATGCAAGGCAAGCGCTTTACCACTGAGTCACCTTCCCAGCCCCCTTTTTTTTAAATGCTAGTACTGGGTTTTGAACTTAGGTCTTGGGCACTGTCCTTTAGCTTTTTCACACAAGGCTGGTAGCCTACCACCATAGCTTCATTTTTTACTTTTTTTTCTTTTGTTGGTGGTAGTAAAACTTGAACTAAGGGCCTGGGCACTGTCCCTGAGCTCTTTTGCATGAGTCTAGTACTGTACCACTTTTGAGTCACAGCGCCACTTCCAGTTTTCAGGTGGTTTATTGGAGATAAGAGTCTCATGGTCTTTCCTGCCCAGGCTGGCTTCTAATCACAAATCTCAGATCTCAGCCTCCTGAGTAACTAGGATTATAGGTATGAGCTACCAGCGCCCAGCTTAACTTTTTTGGTGGTTGTTAATCGGAGACAAGAATGTCATAGACTGGGCTGGGAAGGTGGCTCAGTGGTAGAGTGCTTTGCCTTGCATGCATGAGGCCCTGGGTTCGATTCCTCAGCACCACATAAGCAGAAAAGGCCAGAAGTGGCGCTGTGGCTCAAGTGGTAGAGTGCTAGCCTGGAGCTGAAGAGCTGAGGGACAGTGCCCAGGCCCAGAGCTCAGGCCCCATGACCGGCAAAAAAAAAAGAATGTCATAGACTTTCTTTACATGGACAGCAATTCTCAGACCTTAGCCTTTTGGATAGCTAGAAGTACAGGCACAAGCTACTGGCACCTGACTATGATAGCCTCTGTGTGTGTGTGTGTGTGTGTGTGTACATTAGTATTGAGACTTGAACTCAGGGCCTTGTGCTCTCCCTACGCTTTTCTGCTCAAGGCTGGTGTTCTACCACTTGAGCCATACCTCCATTTCTCAGTTCCCTATTTTATTTCCCCTAAATACCTGTGCAAGAGCTATTCTTGTCCCCATTTCTAGATGGCTAAATGGAGGTTAGGCCAGCTCACAAGGGTGCTCTTCCCTCATGCAGCCTGTACTTCTGTTTCTTCTCCTCTGCTTTCCAGATTGGCTGGGCCAGGGAGTGGGGGATAAGACCCGAGGGAGGGTTTCCCGTTCATTGCCTTGGCGTGTAGATGCTCTCACTGGGATCAGATGCCCCAGGGGTCCCCTAGAGCGGGGCTGTTAGCCCCTGGCAGCCTCATCCACCTTGCAGAAGTGGGGCTGGGGAACTTGCCACTGGTTCTGGAAGTGCCCCAGTGGGAGGGGAAAAGGAAGAAACGGATGACTTCAGCCTTTTCCCTGATCCCTGGAAGCGCTCAGCATGCCTGAGGCCCATCGGCTCACCAAAATGATATCTTAGGGGTATCATTAAAAAATGACAGTACTGTGGCTTGAACTCAAGGCCCTGGTCCTATGCATTAGTTTTGTTTTGTTTGCTCCATGGTTGGTCCTCTACCACTTGAGCCAGAGCTCTACTTCCAGCCTGTTTGGTGGCTAGTTGGAGATATCAATCTCACAGACTTTCCTTCCCCAGCTTGGAACTTTGATCCTCAGGTCTCAGCCTCCCGAGTAGTTAGGATTAAAGGCTTGAGGCACTGTACTTGGCTGGGGCAAAGGTATTTCAAAATCAGTCACGGTGCCTCCCACTCCAGATGACCATTTTTGGTACTGGAAAAATACTTCCACAACTAAACGCAATAACCAGATTTAGTTCAGTTTTGTTTGAAATAAATTCTCCTCCATCTTTTTTCTTTTTTAGGGGGGGGAGGGGAAAAGGGAACTTTAAAAAATGAAACACAACAAAACAAAAACCCAGCCCTCCTTAGTATAGAGCATAGACTTCAGGAAATACATGCTTCGTGAAGGAATGGCTGGGGCAGGACAGTGGCCAGCATTGGGCGTGCCCCAGTACAGGCTGGGAAATCCCATAGCCATTCACCCTGCAACCATTGCTGGTATCTTTGGCATGAGTTCGGCTCTCATCCACCTTACATCACCAGTGTTTGCTGATGTGGGGTGAAAGAAAAACAGGTAGAAAGGGGAGGAGGCCAGGGATGGAGGCTGCAAATCCACCAGCCAACCCAGAGTTAACAGGTAGAATGGACCCCAGGGCTCAGGGCAAGCTTCCTCTCTGCAGCCTTGGGTCTTTCTGAGATGCTAAGATGGTGGTGGTGGCGAGCTTCAGAGACAGCAAGGAGGTGTGGACAGGACCCAATGCAACCCTGGCCCACAAAGCTCATATAGATTGCTTTCTTGGAAAAATAGATGCTTCTGAGAATGGGAGTAGGGGTGGGGAGGAGGAATCTCTGTGAAGTGGGCCAGGGGCTGCCTGCCCACAGGCAGGGCACACACCAGGGTATCACCAGGAGTCTCCAAAAGAAGCAAGGACCCCACAACAATCTATAGGAAAGAGAGAGGTGTGGCTAGAGGGCTGGGATGGGGCCAGAGTGAGACTTTGGTCAAGGCACAGGTTTCCTTACTAGAGTAGGGCGGGCTCCTGAGCCCCGCAGACAGGCAATGGCGAGGGTCCCAGCTTTGTGGGTCTATCTCTACTTAGTCTGATCCTAAAGCTGGTAGGAAGCTTCAGAAAGAGCTGACCCACCCTCCAAGGGCACCATGGAATGCTTCCTGGATACAATAACTACTCAGGAGGCTAAGATTTGAGGATTTGGGTTGGAAGCCACCTCAGGCTGGAAAGTCTTCAATTAAGCAGCAAAAGCCAGAAGTAGAGATGAGGGTCAAGTGGTAGAGTGCCAGCCTTCAGTGAAAAAACTAAGGACTGGAGCTGGGAAGGTGGCTCAGTGGTAGAGTACTTGCCTTGCATGCATGAGGCCCTGGATTCAATTCCTCAGCACCACATAAGCAGAAAAAGCCAGAAGTGGTACTATGGCTCAAGTGGTAGAGCACTAGCCTTGAGCTGAAGAGTTGAGGGACAGCAGCACCCAGGCCCAGAGTTCAGGACCCGACAAAATAAATAAAATAAAATAAAAATAAAAGCTAAGGACAGTGTCTATGCCTTGAGTTCAAGTCTCAGTACCAGCACAACACACACACACACAAACACACACACACACACACACACACACAGGAGGAGGAAGAAGTGGAGGAGGATGAGGAGGAGGAAGAAAAAAGAAAGAATTCTTCCCGGAAGAAGACAGCTGGGCCAGCCTGCACTGAGAACTAAAACCTGGGACTCCTGTATTTGAACCCAGATACGTCCACATCTGTGCTCAGTGACCTTGGACATGCTGAAGAATTAAGCTTTCTGAGTTCCAGTGTCAGCCACTGTGAAGATGAAGATTGAAAGAAAACAAAACAAAACTGGGCAACAGAGGTGGCTCAAGTGGTAGAGTGCTTGCCTAGCAGGTCCCGGATTCAGTCCTCAGACGAAAAAATGAATTATACAACCTGTGGGTGAGAATGGGAGGGAAAACCTGGGAGACAGCACGGGAAGGGGTGACATTGTCCACAGAGAAATGGACTATTTACCTGACTTACATACCTGCAACCCCTCTGTACATCACCTTTACAATAACAATAAAACCATTTAAAACAAAACATTATGTTGTTTCTTTTGTTCTTCCCGCCCTCCCCCGCCCCCCAGGGTTACTGAGAAGATTTACAAGATGAAATCAGCCAAAGGGCCAGACAGATCTAGGGGCACAGTAAATGTTACTGTCCCCCCAATAGGTGATTCTCAGAGCTGATCACAGACTTGGGGCTTTATTTAAACCACCAACTCCTACTTCCCCCTGCCAGAGCAGGTCTGTCCTTTCCACAAGACCCAGGCCCAAGGGAGACAGGGGGTCCTGAGTGGCTCCCCCCCACCCCCCACCCTCCGCCTTGGCCACCAGCCCAGCAGGCTCCGCCCGCAGCTCCTCCCTCTCCACGCTGTGAGCTGTTGGTTGCTGGGATGCCGGTGTGGGATTTTTGTCTGCTTTCCCACCCCGTGCCAACCCGCCCAGCAGGCCCCACTGCCTTGGCAACACATTGCAAAGTCCACACAAAAGGAGACTGCTCAGGGGAGGCTGGTCCTGCCTGCCGGGCTGGGAGGTTTCCATGGCAACACTGACATCACTGGGCTTACTTGGCTGCAGAGTCAGGCCCTGAATGGAGGTGTTTACAATGCAGTAACAACGACAACCACGACGGACGTAGAGGAGGAAGAAGCAGGACTCAGCTAGGAGGCTGGGCTGGAATGGGTGGTTCCAAACCCCAGCCCAGACCCTGACTTGCCAGGTAGCCAAAGGAACCTGTCTCAGACTCATTCTCCTCCTCTAACACAGAATTAACACTCCTTTATTTTGCTAGGAAGACTGAATGAAGTCAAGAATAAGCTCCAGGTAGGGGGCATATTGTAAAGACCTTTGCCAGCTCTGGCAAGTTTAGGGAAGCAACCTGAACCCCTGCTAGCTGGCCCCTCGCTGTGAGAGCCCCTCCTCCCTAACTACCCCCCCCTCCTCCCTCATCTTGGAGAAGAAGGAGGTGATGTCTGACAAGAATCACCGATGGTGATAGTCTAGCAGCCAGATGGTGGCTCAGGGCTATTCTAGTGTCTCCTCCTCATTTTGATGATGGCAATTCCAGGCCCAGGTAGCAGGTGGGCTGGCGCAAGTCACCCTCTGTGTGATGAAGAGCCAAGACGTGGATAAGGGTGTGGGCCTCCTGTGCCTGTGAGTGGGCTCTTGGGTAAGTGGGTTCTGCAGGAAATAAGTAGAAGTACAAGGCTAGGGGCGTGGCACCTTCTGAAGTCAGTGTGGCTGATCGACCCACAGTGAACTAATCAACAGAGAGGCCCAGTAGTCGGGGTTCTGAGAAAGGTCACACGAGCCTCCTCTTGGCAGGAGCAAGGCAGTATGTCCAGAAATAATCTCTCTTTCTCTTTCTCTCTCTCTCTCTCAACAATACTGTGGCTTGCACTCAGGCACTGAGCTGTGTCACTTAGCTTTTTTGCTAAAGGCAAGCACTTGACAATTTGTGCCACACCTCTACTTTTGGCTTTTTGCTGATTTAATTGGAGATAAGAATCTTACATGAAACAAACAAAAAAAAAAAGATGATGCTAAGTGAAATGAACCCTTAAAAAAATAAAGAAAAGAATCGCACATGAACTTCCTACCTGGGCTGACTGGGCTGGCTTCGAACCTTGATCCTCTCACCACAGACACCAGCGTGGGCAGGACCCACTCAGACTTTCCATGTCAACTGCATTGCCCCACTTTCTGCTCAATTTCCTCCCAGAACTGGTGCCCAGCCCTCTCTCTGGCCCCAGGGGCCCCTCAGCTCCCAGAGAGGGAGGCAGACGTCAATCATCTGGCGCTGAAGGCAGCCATTCTGACCTAGAATGCTCCCTGCTCCTATTCGAAAGGCCATAGACCTTGCCATGTCTCCTCCCCATCCTTGGGGAACCCCTTTCTTTTACCTCCGGGGCCAGAGAGGGCATCTGTTGTTTGAGGGAGGATGAGGGGGAGGGGCTGTGTACCCTGGAAGCAGCAGGTCAGCCATCAGGAAGGGAAGGGAGCCTTAGTCCTTGTTTAAAAATGCTTTTCTTTTGTGGCTTTTTCCACGCTCTGTGGGTACTCTACCACTTGAGCCATAGCTCCACTTCTTTAGTAGTTAATTGGAAATGAGGCTCTTGGATTGGTCTGCCTGGCCTGACTTTGAACTGCGAGCCCCAGATCTTAGCTTCCTGAGTCGCGAGGATGATAGATAGGCGCTACAGCACCTGGCCTCTTCTGGCCTCTGCCGAGGCAAGGAAGAGCTGGCGGGCACCCATGATGCGGTCTGCCCCTGTCCTAGGCCTTTGCCCCTCTTGGCCAGGAATCTGTGTGTACCTAGTCTGTGGTCAGTGCCGGCTCAGCTGGCTTGCCATTGTTTGGCTTCAAACCGGTTCTGTTGGGTGGCTCCCGGCCTGTGTCCTGGGGTGGCAGTCTCTCAGGTGGAGAAGGCAGGCATCTGGGGACAGGCAGCACAGGGAAGGAACGACCCTTCCAAAACCCAGGCCCAGGACCCACCAAAAGGGCACTTCGTGCCTACCCCAGACACATTCTCTTTCCATCAACTGACATGAGTCTCAGTGAGCTCTTGCAGCTGCCGGAGCCCAGGCAAAGATGGAAAGCCAGCCTTGAGCCCCTGGGAGACTGAATCACACCCTTTCCCTTTGCCTCAGAGAAGAAGAAATCAGGTCAAAGGTTGGGAATACCTGGTAGGAGGTTTCCTCCCTACTCATCTGGTAATGGGCATGCTTCTACCTCCAGCCGCCTCTCAGGCTGGTGGCCCCACGTAGCAGAGCCCTGGCATCCAGGAAATATCTGGAGAAGTATGGAGGCCACCTGCTCTGGCCTTAGCAAGGGACAGAGCTGGCTAACTGGTCACCTGTATGGGCCTGGGTCTCAGACATACATTTGTATACCCGCATGTGCGTGCACATGTACACACACACACACACACACACACACCCCCCAGAGGAAAAGAGGGAGGGGCCAGCACTTGTTCCAGTCCCAGCTCAGTCAGTGCTGATTTACATAATGTGGTTTCACGTGACAACCAAGCCAACCCCGCAGTGTGGGGGAGAGACCAGCTGTGGCCTGCTGCGGACAGCTGTCCTTGGCTTGACCTCTCTGTGGCCCCCACTCCTGCCTCTCACTGACCTCTGAGGTCCCCAGTAAGGGACCTCTCCCCCCCGCACTGCTTCACATGTCCCCACCTTGAGAGCTGAGGACACCATGCTGCCTCCTAGCGAATCCGTGGTCTCCCCCTGCTCTAGGGTTTAGAATCATGGCGCTAGGAGCCATGGGCCTGTTGGACAGACACCTCTCTTGCTTGGTTTGGCATCTCTGGCCAGGGGCATTGTCCTCCACATGCCTCAGGGCTCATGTCCACTGTCGGGAGGGGTGGATGAGATACTCTCTTCCCCAATGTCTTCAGACACTGGGGAGGGTCTCTATGCCCACCTGGGATTTGTGGGATGATAGGGATGTCCTTTTTATCTCCTCATCTCCCTAGAATATTGGCACCAGACGAGGCTGGACAGGTGGGTACATGCTGGCAATCGAGTCCTGACAGAGAAATGGCTATGCTCGCAACAATAAGCAAGCTTGGCCCTGGTGCGCTTGGCATGTACATGCCATCTTGGTGCCCAGCCAGGCCAAACTAGCCCCAAATAAAGTGAAAAAAAGCCCTACTCTTTGAGTGACTATCTGTGTCAAGAAAAGGCCTTCTAAGCCGAGCATAGTGGTGCAGGACTATAATCCCTACACTCAAGAGGCTGAGGCAGGAGGATAGAGTTCAAGGCCAGCCTGGACTATGCAACAAGATCCTATCTTAAGAAAGAAAGAAAGGTGCCAGGCGCCAGTGGCTCATGACTGTAATTCCAGCTACTCAGGAGGCTGAGATCTGAGGATCGAGGCTTGAAGATAACACAGGCAGGAAAGTCTATGAGACTCTTATATCCAATTAGCCAGCAAAAAGCTGGAAGTGGAGCTGTAATTCAAGTAGTTGAGTGACAGTGCCCAGGCCTGAGTTCAAGCCCTAGTAATGAAGAAGAAGGAAAGAAAGAAAGAAAAGAAAGAGAGGAAGAAAGAAAGAAGCAAGGAAAGAAGAAGGAAGTAAAGGAATATGAAAGGAAGGAAGGAAAGAAAGATGAAAGGAAAGACAGAAAGAGGAAAGGAAGGAAGGAATAAAGGAAACTTTCTCAAATTCTTAGGCCTAGAGGGGTCCAGGAGCCTCAGACAAGCTTGGGTCTTGTACTGCATTTACAGGGCCATTCCCACTGGGGCTGTGACACTTGGAACAAGTCCCCTGGTTTCTGCTGATGCTGTTTCCTTGTCTCTTGAAACCAGTCCTGATATTTGCGAGGGTGCTTCAGGCTTCGATGGTCCTGTGGCTGGCTCTTCAGTCAGCAGGAGGGGTGGGCCTGGCCACATAATAAAGAACCAACAAGGACCTTCATGGGGGGCTTTAGAACTAGAGTTTGTCTCCCAGCATTGTCCCCCAGCCATGCCTGCTCCACCTCCTTGACTCAGCCATGTTGAGCCAGGCCTGCAATGACTCAGACTGACCTCAATCTACTTGGCCTCAGTTGTTCCTCCTGTAAAATAGGTACAGCGGCTCTTGGTAAAGAAATCACCCAATGAAAGGCCTTGAGTGGCTGGGGTACTCTGTCATTAATATCACCACTCCTTCTTGCCCTGACTCAGCTACCTGGAGAGCTGGGAAAGGGGAGGTGCAGAAAAGAAAAGGAAGGAAGGAAGGAAGGAAGGAAAAAAGAAAAAGTAGTACTGTGAGCTAGCTGGGTTTCACTTGTCTCTGGGACCAGCCTACCATTTTGTTCACAAACAACCAAGACAAGTTACCTTTTAACCAGCCATGGGAATGGGGCCCAAACTCTCTCTCCAAATGGCAAAGCAGCAGGACCTGTTTCCCAGGGTGACACAGCCCCACAGAGCCTGGCACATGCTGCCTTTCCACAACCATCCACCTCCCACCAAACATGCCATTGCCAGTCTGCACTTACAGTGATCTGGTACACTCCTAACCTTTCTGATCTTTGGGCCTTGGAGGTAATGGGGGAGGGGGGGCAGGTGGTGATTGGCAGGAACAGACCCTGGGTTTAGGGAACCACTTAGATATTTGAAGTGGGCCAGCTGGACAATGCTCTCAGACTTGGTCAGATGAATGCTGAGCAATTCATCTGATGGGAAGGGACGCAGCAGTCAGGAGGGAAAGGAAGGGGCTTCTCTTTGGGCTGGTAGGCTGGGGATAGGAGGAGAAGATCTGGCCTGTGTCCTCAGTCAGCTCTGAGGTCAGGTGGACTGTATTTGTACACACACACACACACACACACACAATACACATACCTGTGCCTGTACCCTCGGGGCCTGGACACTGTCTCTTAGTGTTTTTGCTCAAGGCTGATGAGTCACATTTCTACTTTCAACTTTCTGATAATGAACTGGAAATGAGAGTCTCACAGAATTTCCTCCCCAGGCTGGCTTTGAACTGTCATCCTTAGATCTCAGCCTGCTGAGTAGCTAGGAGTGCAGGGGTGAGCCACCAGTGTTAAACTGCAGGTGGGTCTTACTCCCCCTAGAACCTTTTCATATCTGATACCCCAAGGCCCAGTTGATGTTTGTTGCATAACTTATGGGATCAGGTTCAATTCCTGAGGACCTCCAACCCTTGCTCAATTAAGATAATCTCTGGCTGTCAGAGCTCAAGGAGGGCAGAGGCCTTAGGGATTATGGTCTGTGCTGGGGGAGGGATTACCCTTCACTGTTGAATCAGGTGGTGGCTAACGTAAGATCAGATCCCAGGTATTTACCCTCCTTATAGTTTCCCCCAAGTGTAAATGTCAAAATATTTCAAACATACAACAAAGTACAGTGACACCTTTGGTAGCTCCGTACCCCTTGAACAAAGGACAATGTTTTGCTATGTTCTTTTTAGGCTCTCTTTCAGCCTGGGCTATGTAGTGAGACCCTGTTTAAAGAAAGAAAACAAAATAAAAGTTCTCATTGACTTTTTGCATTGATTTCATGCTGAAACAATTATTCTAGATATATTAGATAAACCAAATCGATTCTGAAAAATTAATTTCTGTTTATGGGTTACTTTGTAAGAATGCGGCTACTAGAAAATTCTACACGTAGTTTGCATTAACTTCCTGTTGGACTGCACTGCATGGGATGCCCAGGGGTCATAGGCAAAGCAGTCAGAACTTGGGCTTGGGCTTGAGGAGAAGCAGGGTCCCCAGGAGCCCTGAGATGGGGACTCCTGGGCCACATGCAGAGGCTGCCCCTGCTTAGGAGGGTCCAGAAGCGGCCAAAGCCTTCCTTTTCTGCCTCAACTGTTGCCAGAGGCTTCTCTCCCTGGCCCTCCTCATCCAGGCTTCCCTTTGGGGCTGACTGAATAAGACACGCTGTCTCCACCTGTACCCTGACCTGGGGAAGGGAGCTCAGCTGGCCACTCCTCCTGCAGAGTCAGGACAGAGTGATTCCTCCTCTGGCCTCCATTTTGGTCATGATGAGAGGGGTCTCCAGCTGAATTCTTCCTCCTAGCCCCCCATGGCACAGGACCTCAGAAGGAGGATCATCCATGGTACCGGGACACTCTCTCTCTCTCTCTCTCTTTCTCTCTCTCTCCCCCCAGGACAGCAGGGCACAAGAGGGTTCCTCTCCCCCTGCAGGGTCTGAGCCCCTGGTCTGGCATGGTAGGAGACCAGTCTCCCACTAGCTTACATTTTCTGGCTCCATTGCCCAGGTGGTAATTCTAGCCAATTATTATCTTCCCAGGAGTTGGCAAAGCATGTCACCTCCCTATTGGAAATGCTGCCTCTGTGTGTTGCCCCCTGTGCCAGCAGCTGGGAGCCTCCGCCTGGCAGCGTCTCTCGCTAAAGGCAGGGAACAAAATGCCAGGCACCAAAACACACATGGTAAAGGACAACTCTTTCTCTATGGACCCTGGATGGAATGATTTTGGAGTTTTCCATGAATTTGGGAGCAGAACTAAAAGCAACACAACAGCATAGTTCACAATCACAAGGATGTCACAAAACCCAATCCAGATGCACATAGTAACATAGTCCAAGAATACAAAAGCCCTAAAGGTTGCAAAAGATTGACACCTAATTCATCCATCCCCATTGGCTTTTGCAAGCCCAAGGTTGGGAGGTGCCAGGGAGCGGAGGTCCTCCATCCCACCTGGCCGCAGCTGGCTTTTGAGGCCTCCAGATAACAGACTTTCACTGGCTGGGAAGGTGGCTCAGTGGTAGAGTGCTTGCCTTACATGCTCAAGGCCCTGGGTTCGATTCCTCAGCACCACATAAGCAAAAAGAAAAAAGCCAGAGGTGGCGCTGTGGCTCAAGCGCTAGAGCTGAGGGACAGTGCCCAGGCCCAGAGTTCAGGCCCCATGACCGGACCCCCCAAAAAAAACAAAAAACAAAAAAAAAACAGACTTTCACAAAATCCTTCCCTGGAAATAGGGAAATGGAGAAAAAGGTTGTCAACAGAGAAACATTACTCCCTCCCCCAACATACACACACACACACACTCCCCAAACCTCAGCTTGTGAAGAATGAGAATCCACATGGAGACAGCGATGTTTTAATCAAATAAAGCCTACAACAAAGTTAATCTGCCACCGAGTTAATAAGATAATCATTGTTGCGCTTCATGGGAATCAGCCATTAATGGGAAGGCGTTTTTTATAAATGATGGTAATTATATCGTTGCCTTTACTCAGCCAAAATGGAGAAGTTGTTTTTTTTTGCGTGTTTTGGTTTGGTTTTTTTCCTTCTCAAGTGCTGCTTCCCTTGATCAGGACATCAGTCTCTTCGATGAGGTTTCCTGTGGGATTCTATGTCATTTCTCCCAGCCCCCACCCCATCCTGACCACAGCTGGGCTGGGGACTACCTTTCTTTATCACCCACCATGAGCCATGAAAGGAAGTGCTTGGCTCCATAATTGCCTTGGTTCCTCACCAGGACATCCCCTCCCCCATAGGCATTTCTTGGCATCTTGGTCCACAAAACAGAAACTCAAGGTTCAGGCTGGCATCCTGGACAGATGAACGTTGGAGGACTGAGCTGGCCTGGGACTCCAGGGAGGAGCCAGAGGCTGCCAGCCAGTCTCCTGCCTGACCCAGGCTGGCCCTGGCTTGCCCCAGCCTCTGGGGACACTGGTGTCCAGAATTTGAGGAAGACAAGTTGACAAGCTCTGCTGGCTCTCCCGAAAGGACATTGGCTACCCAGGGGGGAAGGAGGGTCCTAGCAGAGGGCCCTGCAGCAGCCACATGGACCAAGGTTCAAATCCCAGAAGTTGACATTCTGGTGGGGTGGCCTGCTGAGCTTCAGTGGGAAGAGAGGTTCAAGGAGATTGATTTCTGTGAAGGCCAGTGCTGGGACTGGGTTCCTTGTGCCCTTTCAGAAATGGTGGCAGAAACAGGAGGTCGAGCAGCCCTGGGACCTGAGGGCCTGGACATTGGGACCCACCAAGGGGAGAGAAAAAGGATTGAGGATTTTTTCATTAAAAAATAAAAATTGTAGCCAGGCACCGGTGGCTCACGTCTGTAATCCTAGCTACTCAGGAGGCTGAGATCTGAGCAGCACAGTTCAAAGCCAGCCCGGGCAGGAAAATCCGTGAGACTCTTATCTCCAATAAACTACTAGAAAACCAGAAGTGGTGCTGTAGCTCAAGCTGTAGAGTGCTCACAAGGACAGCACCCAGGCCCAGAGTTCAAGCCCCAGGACTGACATAAACAAAAGCAAAACAAAACTGCCAGTCCTGGGGCTTGAACTCAAGACCTGCACACTGCCCCTTAACTTTTTCACTCAAGGCTGATGCTCTACCACTTAAGCCACAGCTCCACTTCCAGCTTTTTGGTGGTTAATTGGAGATAAGAGTCGCACGCACTTTTCTGCTGCCCAGGCTGGCTTCAAACCGTTGATCCTCAGATCTCAGCCTCCTGAATAGCTATGGGTGTGAGCCTCCAGCCCTCAGCTTGCTCCCTGAATTTTGATTAAGGGACACTCAAGCTCCCCTTGGGACTAGCCGTGGTGGGGGTGCAAGTTTTCATGCTCAAGAAACTTCACCTTCATTCCTAACTTCCTGACAAGAGTCTGAAGCCCCCCACTTCCCCACCCTCTGAGCTAGGACAGAAAAGCTCTGCCCAGCCAGGAACTCCAGGCAAAAGGGAGTGAGCCTAGCAGTCCAACACAAACTCCTGTGGCATTACTGTTTTGCCCTTGGCCTGCCCTCCTCCAGCCTGTCCCCAGCAGGGGACAAAGGGGAGGTTATGTGCAAAGGTACACTGTGTTCCTGTAGCAGGGCGCCAGCAGGGAACTCTTGTCACCTGGCCTGCTTGGGATTCAAACTACCTCTGAACACAGCGGGGTTGCAGCAAAGCAGGCCTGGAGGGGCCCTGTCCTCAGGCCCTGGAGCCTCAGAGGTCATCAGGTGGGAGGACCAT
Source organism: Dipodomys ordii (assembly GCF_000151885.1). Taxonomy (NCBI): domain Eukaryota; kingdom Metazoa; phylum Chordata; class Mammalia; order Rodentia; family Heteromyidae; genus Dipodomys; species Dipodomys ordii. The sequence continues at coordinate 16,845,833 of NW_012267223.1, forward strand.
CAGAGCTAGGGAGTCCTGGCTTCTCACCAGGACCTCAACTGTCCTTCAGGTGTTCTGCCACCTGGCTGCAAAGAAAGCTTAAAGACTAAGAGTCACAATTGTAGCCTGGCATGGTGGCACATTCTTATAATCCCAGCACTTGGAAGGCAGAGGAAGGAAAATCTTGAGTTCCCTGCCCACTTTTGTACATAGAGAAACTATCTCAAAACACATACAGACAGACAGACAGACACAGACACACAGACAAACACACACAGCTGCCTTCTGATTCTGCTTGAGTTCCAACTCTGGCTCCTTCCAGCCCAAGCTGGCTGCTGATTTCCTCTGGGCAGGTTTCCTCATCTGAGAAGTGGAGCCAATGAACAGGTCTGCTGTGTGGAGGCGGGAGCTCTGACCGGCCCACTGAGCTCAGTGGTTGACTCAAATGAAGCCTGTCATCACCAGCCACTGGTAATGACAATATCAATATCACAGTAATGCTTTCCAGAAATACCTGTTCAGCACCCAGGCAAGGTGCAGGGCACTCTTGGAATTCTGAAGGTAAGGCAAGGCCCACCTTCAGGAGGATGAGCACAGAAGTAATGATAACCCAAGTCTGAGGATGCTGGGCGATGGAAAGGGAGGCGTTTAGGGAGGTCACAGGCATTCAGGGCAGGCTTCCTGGAGGAGGTGACACTTGAGCCGGGCATGGACAGGACTGCAGAGGTGGGAGAAGGGAGTCAGGGTGTGATTGCACAGAGAAGGAGGCTCAAGGGTGAGGAGGGTGCAAGTTCAGGTGGTGGTTTGAGCAGGCTGGATGTGAGCTCACTTCAAGCCCCCCACCCTCCCAGTGCACCCCCTCAAAGGCAGGAGCACAGATCAGGGAGTCACCAGCTGGGCTGGCCATGTCCAGTTCTGGGCTCTTCCTCTATTCCACTGGGACCCGAGTCCACCATGCAGGGATCAGAGAGGACAGAAGGGAACTGAACATCTCCCTCCCCCCACCCCACTCCCACCCTCCCTGGGCCTACTTTTCCTCCTCTTTGGGATTGGAAGTGTTGACCACAGGAATCTCTGCTTTGGACACCCTGAGTCAGTGGGAGAACAGTGGACCCCCACCCCCACACCTCCGTGTGGAAGTGCTTACCCCCTGCCTGGGTCTCTCCCACCCTTGGAAAAGGCCTCCAGGGTCCTCAGCTTCTGCTGCTGTTATTAGCACTGATCACGCTGACTTTGGGTGCTAACTGTAGGCTGGACTGGCAGGCTCAGAGAAGCAGTGCTGGTGGAGATCGGTGAGCAGGCAGGGTCCCCTAGCCAGACCAGGCATGGGGAGGTGGGGCCTGATGATCGACTGATGTGCTAGCCAATGAGACACAAGCAGACCTCTAAGTCCCTCCACAGGAGAGGTCATTAGTTTTTATCCTACCCCCATAAGGGGGTCTTAAAGACCACCGATTTTCCTAGTCCTCACTTCACACCCTAGGCCAAGGAGCCTGGAGCTGCTTTTTATTTTTCTAAAATCCCATCCGAAATAGGACATTTCAGCCTAGGGGTGGTGGCTCATACCTGTAATTCTAACTACCTAGCTACCCATGATATAAGGATTATAGTTCAAAAACAAGCCAGTTAGGAAAGTCCATGAGACCCTTATCTCCAATTCACCAGCAAAAAACCCAGATGTGGAAGCATGGGTTAAGTGGTAGAGTACTAGGCTTGAGCGAAAAAGCTAAGAGACAGTGCCCAGGCCCTGAGTTCAAGTCTCACTACATTTATCCATGTGAAGATTACATTTATTTCTGTGAAGACTGTATGGGCTTAACTAAAATGTGCAAGTTTTTTTTGTTGTTGTTGGTGGTAGTCATGGAGCTTGAACTATAGGCCTGGGCGCTGTCCCTGAGCTCTTCAGCTCAAGGTGCTCTACCACTTGAGCCACAGTGCCACTTCTAGTTTTCTGAGTGGTTTATTGGAGATAAGAGTCTTATGGACTTCCCTGACTGGGCTGGCTTTGAACCGTGGTCCTCAGATCTCAGCCTCCTGCGTAGCTAGGATTACAGGCATGAGCCACCAACGCCCAGCTTTAAAATGTGCAGTTTCTTTGCAGCCTTTTTCACAGGGAGTATGACAGAGGTACATTGATTCGGTAATTATTCATTCAGGAAATGAAACCATAACATGTTGTTCTGAAGCTGATTGGTTTTTCTTCATACAAAATCAGCTCCTGAGGGCTGGGAAGGTGGCTCAGTGGTAGAGCACTTGCCTTGGATGCCTGAGGCCCTGGGTTCGATTCCTCAGCACCACATAAGCAAAAAGAAAAAAGCTGGAAGTGGCGCTGTGGCTCAAGTGGTAGAGCGCTAGCCTTGAGCTGAAGAGCTGAGGGACAGCGCCCAGGCCCAGAGTTCAGGCCCCACGACTGGACCCAAAAAAAACCAAAAAACAAAATCAGCTCCTGAATTACTAATGTTCGGATGAATGTGCTCTGATAGCCCCAACATTTTAAAACACAGAGTATGTTGTGTGTGTATTGTGTGTGTCTGTCTGTGTATTCGTGTGTGCCTGTAAATATGTATGTGTATGTGCGTGTGCGTGTGTGTGCCTGTGTGTGTGTGTATGTGTGTGTGCCTTGCGTGTGTGTGTGTGTGTGTGTGTGTGTTGAGGAGGGGATGCAGAGCTGGGATAATAGAAGCAGATGCATGGAGCTGTAAGGTCACAGGGTGACTCAGGCCCTGGCCTACCCCCCTTCCTACCCTCCTCCCTCTCCGCCCCCCCCCCCAGCAGGCTATCCTGAGCTCCACCCCTGGGCTCTCCAGCCTGCACTGGCTGCTAGGGCACACAGTGCATGGGAAAGAGAAAGGTTAACTAAGCCTGTGCCTCCAGGGCCTGGCCACAGCTGTGTGGGAGATAAGAGGAGGAGACCCCTGGGAACAAACAGCCTGTGAATTGAGAGATTGAGGGAGGCCAGAACAAAAAACAGGTGCAGGTGACATGGGGGAGGGGTGGAGAGAGACAAGAATGGGCAGAGCTTGAGCCCTCCCCCTCCCCCCAGGACCTGGCATGATCAGAAGACCCTGGTGAGGCCAGATCCTAGATTCTGGCCACAGGCCATCCTTGATGGAACCAGAAGGTTCCGAAGGGTCTGAAGGGTGGTGGTCCACAGCAGGGGCGAGAGCTGCCCTTCCACAAGCCTCCAGCCTCTGCATAGTCACGCACAGGCTTTCTGGCCCCCTTAGAGGACCTGGGCCTTTTGTGTCCCAGGAAATCTGCCTCCCTCAGCAAACCTCCAGAGTTCAGGGCACGTGGGGGAAAGAGAACTGGGCCAAGAGTTCAAAGTCCGGGGCTTTGGCCTGGTTTGTGCTGTGCCCAGCTCTGGGGCCCTCTCTGGGGCCTGTAAAGCCATCCTCCCTGGGAGGAAAGGCCCCCATGACTTAGGCCCTGAGTTCACACTGTCACCTGTGAGGCAGCTGTGTTGGCACAGGCCTGCCTGCCACAGACTGCTGCCTGGGGACAATGTGGCACCAGGCTATCTCCTTCTGCTGTCCAGGGGCATGGGGGCTGTGGGCACCTGCCAGATCTACCTGGTCCTGAACTTGGGCAGCAGCTCGCCACCCTGTGTGAGGGGTGACTGGGTGTCCTGGCCTGCCAGAGCTGAGAAGCTGACCCCAGCACCATCCCAAGCCTTCTCGTTCAGCCAGAAATTCCGGCCTCTGAAGGCCCAGGCTGGAGGGAGGCTTTTCCAGGCTGCCAGGGAGCTGTTTTTCCAGCTTGGCAGCATTGCCCAGGCTCAGGAAGGCCTCCCCCATTCTACAGCTACCTTTCTGGAGAGATATTGGCTGCGGCTACTTCTGACAAAACCAGGCCGTACCCCCTCATCTGTGCTCCCAGAAAGGAATTATTTGTTAAGTCAACTTTATAGAACCGGGCACCAATGGCTCACGCTTGTCATCCTAGCTACTCAGGAGGCTGAGATCCGAGGATCACGGTTCAAAGCCAGCCTGGGCAGGAAAGTCTGTGAGACTCTTTTTGTTGTTATTGTTGTTGGTCATGGGCTTAAGCCTGGGCCTGAGTGCTGTCCCTCGGCTCTTCAGCTCAAGGCTAGAACTCTACCACTTGAGCCACAGTGCCACTTCCGGTTTTCTGGTAGTTTATTGGAGATAAGAGTCTCATGGTAGCCGGGCGCTGGTGGCTCACGCCTCTAATCCTAGCTACTCAGGAGGCTGAGATCTAAGGATGGCGGTTCATAGCCAGCCCGGGCAGGAGAGACCGCGAGACTCCTATCTCCAATAAACCACCAGAAAACCGGAAGTGGTGCTGTAGCTCAAGTGGTAGAGCGCTCGCCTTGAGCTGAAGAGCTGAGGAAAACAACCAGGCCCAGAGTTCAAGCCCCATGACCGACCAAAAAAAAAGAGTCTCATGGACTTTCCTGCCCAGGCTGGCTTTGAACCATGCATGATCCTCGGATCTCAGCCTCCTGAGTAGCTAGGATTACAGGCATGAGCCACCGGCACCTAGCTCTGTGAGACTCTTATCTCCAATTAACCATCAGAAAACTGACAGTGGCACTGTGGCTCAAGTGGTAGAGCGCTAGCCTTGAACTGAAGAGCTCAGGGACAGCACCCAGACCCAGAGTACAAGCCCCACAACCAACAAAAAAAACAAAAACAAAAAACTTTATGGAGATCTGACTTGCATGTAACACAACATCCTCATTGAGGTACACTGCTCAATGAGTTGATTAACATACGTGTCTATGTACTTATCACAATAATCAAAGTAGGGACCACTTCCAGCCTTTGAAAGGTTTCCTTGCATCTGGCTTTAGGGAGCGGCGCCCCCAGCCACCCATTGACTTTTTCCTCACAGCATAACTTCAAGATTCTTCCATGAAGCTGAATTGGTTCGTAGTTGTATCCTTTTTATTGCAGAATAATATTCCACTTTCTGGAGATATCATTGTTTGTTTTTCCATTTATCTGTGTTTGGACATCTGGGCCATTCCCAGTCTGTAGCTGTTATAAATGAAGCACCTATGAACATTTGCATGAGTCTCCCTGGGAATGGATGGTCTCTCTCTCTCTCTCTCTCTCTCTCTCTCTCTCTCTCTCTCCTCTCCACGGTGGCTTTGAACTCTCAATCTTCCTGCTTCCACCTGCAGGACGCTGGGCTGTATGGTTCTTTCTCAGAAGTTGTCCCACTTTTCCCTGAGGTACTTGTCCCATTTACAGTGTACAAGTGGGGAAAGATTTGAATGCATCCCATCTCTGCCCTTCAGGCCTGGCCTTTTCTCTCCCTGGGGACTGGGCAGGGTTGTCCAGAAGGGAGGCTGGAGCATGTGATTGGTGGAGAGCTTTTCCTCACTAGCAATCATCCCCTGCTGCCCCCTCCAAGTCACTGCTCCTGAATGAGGCTGAGGTGGCCTTGCTAAGCAGAGGAGGGCTTAAGGAGCTATTTATATCTGAGTTTAAGCAGATACAGTGTTGGCTAAAAACACTGTCATTATTTTCCTCTGGCTTGTTCTTACCATCCCCTGAGAGTGTTTTAAACACAGCTACTGCCATTCCACAGCCGCATCCTGATCCCACAGCCTTACCCACCCCCACCACACACCCAGGAAGACTGTCTCCTCCCCCTCTCCTCCTCCTTCTCTCCTTCTTCCCCCTCCATATTCTTGTGCCAGTACTGGGGCTTGAACTCAGGGCCTCAATCTCACTTGGCTTTTTCTTGCTAAGGGCTGGTGCTCTACCACTTGAGCCATAGCTCTACCTCTGGCTTTTTACTGGTTAATTGCAAATAAGAGATAAGCTGGGCAATAATGGCTCACGCCTGTAATCCTAGCTACTCAGGAGGCTGACATCTGAGGATCACAGTTCGAAGCCAGCTCAAGCAGGAAAGTCTGTGATACTCTTATCTCCAACTAGCCACCAGAAAAATGGAAGTGGTGCTGTGGCTCAAAGTGGTAGAGTGCTAGCCTTGAGTGAAAAAGCTCAGAGACAGCACCCAGGCCCTGAGTTCAAGCCTCATGACCAACACCTCTTCTATCCCCACCCCCCAAAAAAAGCTATTCAAAAATTGTTTGTTTTTTAAGGGGGAAGAAAAGAAAGAGTCCCAACAGACCTCCCTATCTGTAATGGCTTCAAACCTGGATCCTCAGCTCTCAACCTCCTGAGTAGCAAGGATTACAGGTGTCAGTTAGCAGTGCCCAGCCTTGCGCTTCACTCTTATCTTACCTGGGGCTTAAAAAGAAAAACAAGAACCTCAGAGATCCTGAGTTCCCCCCAGAATGCATCTGCAACCCCAAAATGATACAATGACACAGAATTTAAGAGAGTAGAGAGCCAATGTTAGTCCAAGCCAGAATGGATCTGGAAGAGAGATGTAAGGAGGAGAGAGACAAACAGAAAAACAGAAACACACAGACACACAGACACGACACACACACACACACAAATCAGGTAACCCAGTGAGAAAAACGAGAGTATAATTTCCCGTGGAAGCAGTGATAATGGCCCAAGGAATCAGTTGAGAATCATTAGAGGAGTTATTTGGATGGGGTCTTGACAGGTGCATAGACGTTTTCTATGAGACAAAAACCAAAACAACAAAAAAAAAGAATTACCCTGTGTAAATTCTTGAACTGTGAGGGAGGGAATGCCTGTATTGGGGACCCTGATGGACATGATGGCAGGAAGGTGGGGGCGGGATCTGCAGGAGAAAGAGGACAGACCTCTCTCTTTGCCATGCTAAGAGGGAGCTGATTTATCTTGAAGCCCTGGGAGGCTTATAAACAGGGCAGGATATGGCTGCTTTGCACTTTAGAAAGATCACTTTGGAGACAGCAAGATGGGTAACCTGGCTGACCAGTTGGGAGGACCGCAAAAAATCCAGCTGGAAAGTGAGTCATCCTGAACAAAGGCTGCCCAGCGCGGGGAAAGGAGTGGGGAAAGAGCAAATGAGAGGGTCTTGTGGTCCAGTGTACCCAAGGGCAAGGGTAGGAATATGCCGTGTGCTTGGGAAGGTTGTATTTCAGAGGAGGGACTTTGGACACCATTTCATGCCATGGGCTCTCAATTCTAAAGATGTCTACTTGTCAGGCATCAGTGGCTCATGCCTGTAATCCTAGCTACTGAGGAGGCTGAGATCTGAGAACCGTAGTTCAAAGCCAGCCTCAGCAGGATAGTCTGTAAGACACTTTTTTTTTTTTTTTGTCAGTCGTGGGGCTTGAACTCTGGGCCTAGGCACTGTCCCTCAGCTCTTTAGCTCAAGGCTAGCGCTCTACCACTTGAGCTACAGCACCACTTCCGGTTTTCTGGTGGTTTATTGGAGATAGGAGTCTCACGGTTTCTCCTGCCCCGGCTGGCTTTGAACCTCGATCCTCAGATCTCAGCCTCCTGAGTAGCTAGGATTACAGGCGTGAGCAACCAACGCCCGGCTGTCTGTGACACTCTTATCTCCAATTAACTACCTTAAAATATGGAAGTGGAGCTGCAGCTTAAGGTGGTAGAGGACGAGCCTTGAGTAAAAGAGATCCATTCTAGCCAGGTATGAGTCCTTCATGCCTGTAATCCTAGCTACTCAGGAGGCTAAGGAGGATCACGGTTCAAAGCCAGCCCAGGCAGAAAAGTCCTTGTGAGACTCTTATCTCCAATTAACCACTCAAAACTCAGAAGTGGCATTATGGCTCAAGTGGTAGAGTGCTAGCCTTGAGCACAAAGAGGCTCAGGGACAGCACCAAGAGCCTGGGTTCAAGCCTCACAACTAACAAACAAGAGAAAAAACTGAGAAATGAAGTGTGGCTCAAGTGGCAGAGTGCCAGGCTTGAGCAAAAAGTGCTAAGGGAAAGTGTGAGGTGCTGAGTTCAAGCCCCAGTACTGATTCATGCATGCAAGCATGCGTGTATGCGGGCGCACACACGTGCACACACACACACACACACACACAAGGTTCCTACAATAAACCTCAGCCTGGATGTTCTCTAGAAACAGAGATGTGAGGATTCTTTGGGGCCTTGGCAGCCCCTTTGAATCAATGAGGGAGCAAATGTACCATTAGAAAATAGAATTCCCGGGCTGGGAAGGTGGCTCAGTGGTAGAGTGCTTGCCTTGCATGTCTGAGGCCCTGGGTTTGATTCCTCAGCACCACATAAGCAAAAAGAAAAAAGCTGGAAGTGGTGCTGTGGCTCAAGTGGTAGAGCGCTA
>NW_012267223.1:16855217-16857027 GCF_000151885.1 Dipodomys ordii
TGCTTATGTGGTGCTGAGGAATCAAACCCAGGGCCTCATGCATGCAAGGCAAGCGCTCTACCACTGAGCCACCTTCCCAGCCCTCCCTTCTTTCTTATCTTTTTCCTTCCTCCCTCCTCTCCTCTCCCCTCCTCTCTTTTACCTTCCTTTCTTTCTTGCTTGCTCTCATTGGGACTGACATTTTTAATTCATGGCCTGGCACTGGCTCAGCTTGCTTGCTTGGCTGGCACTATACTACTTGAGCCATACCTCCAGCTTGCTGGTTATTTTGGAGATGGAGTCTAGTGGATTTTTCTAACCAGGCTGACCTAGAACTATGATCCCCCAGACCTCAGTCTTCTGAATGCCCAGTATTACAGGTGTGGGTCACTGGTGGCTGGCTTTCCTTTTTTCTCTTTAAAGAAAGGGAAAGAGACAGACAGAAGCGAGGACTGTCCTGTCCTCGCAGGGGCCTGCTGTCTGTGCCCTTGGCTCCTCTTTAGATCTCCTCTGTCTCCTGTAACTTGCCTTCTGCCGGTACAGTGAGAACCAGTCTTGCTTGTCATCCATAGGATGCCCAGTTGAGCTGGTTTGGGCTCCCCAGGAGGTCCAGCTGTGCTCTGGGGCCTGGAGGAGAGGCACACTACTTGGAGCCCCACCTCTGACCTGCCAGCCCCCAGCAACCAACACATCTGACACATCCTTCAGGAGTTGGAGCAATCATCGCTGCACTCTGCCTTGTTCTTGTCTCTATTCATCCAGCTCCACTGGGCAGATAAAGCAGAGAAGGCGAGGCCTCAGCTGTGACAGACGGAAATGTTTTCTGCATGAATGACTGAATGAGCAGACAGAATTGAACATAACAATTTTTCACCAATAAAGGACACTCAGAGGGCTGGGAAGTTTGCTCAGTGATAGAGCTCTTGCCTTGCATGCATGAGGCCCTGGGTTCTATTCTTCAGCACCAGCTAAGCAAAAAGAAAAAAGCCGGAAGTGGCGCTGTGGCTCAAGTGGTAGAGCGCTAGCCTTGAGCTGAAGAGCTGAGGGACAGCTCCCAGGCCCAGAGTTCAGGACCCACGACTGGACACCCCCCCCAAAAAAAAAGGACACTCAGAGCCAGGTGCCAGTGGCTCCCGCCTGTAATCCAAGCGGCTCAGTAAGCTGAGATCTGAGGATCAGTTTGAAGCTCATCGGGCAGAAGTTTGTGAGACTCTTACCTCGAATTAACCACCAAAAAGTCAGAAGTGGAGCTGTGGCACAAGTGGTAGAGTAGCAGCCTTGAGAGAATCGCTAGAGTGAGGACAGGGCCTTGAGTTTAAGCCCCAGTATAAGCACAAAAAGAAAAAAAAGAAAGAGGACACAGCAGGAGAGCTATGTCAGGGTTAGATCTCTTGGGTGGAAACCAGTTTCTGCACCCAAACAACAGAAGTCCAATCATTGCCTAGAAAATGATCGTGACTTTGACCTTCGTTCAAATTCTGGTGCTGTTATTCACTGTTTGCAAGATCCTGCTGTGTTCCCCAAGCGTACTGAGCCTGTAAAGCGTATCTCACACCACCCTATCAGGAACTGGAACAACAACAAATGACACGCATCTTCTAAGCAGCGGTTACATTAAGCAGCTAATATTTCTCATTCTTTCACTCTAGTCATCAAAAAAATAACTATTTTTGAACATATATTGTGTATCAACCATGCTGCTAGTAACTAGGAAACATAATTACAAACAGCATTTAACTGGTGCCCTAAGGTGCTTCATCACTTAGAGGGAAGTGGAAAACACGTGTGTGTGTGTGTGTGTGTGTGTGTGTGTGTGTGTGTGTGTGTGTGT
>NW_012267223.1:16857077-16858209 GCF_000151885.1 Dipodomys ordii
GTGTGTGTGTGTGTGTGTGTGTGTGTGTGTGTGTGTGTGTGTGTGTGTTCCGGTACTAGGACTTGAACTAAGCTAGCTGGGCCCTGGGCCCTCCCTTAGCTTTTTTCTTTCTTTTTTGGTCATGGGGCTTGAACTCTGGGCCTGGGCGCTGTCCCTCAGCTCTTCAGCTCAAGGCTATCGCTCTACCACTTGAGCCACAGTGCCACTTCTGGTTTTCTGAGTGGTTTATTGGAGATAAGTGTCTCACCAACTTTTGTGCCCGGGCTGGCTTTGATCTCAGCCTCCTGAGTAGCTAGGATTACAGGCATGAGCCACCAGGATCTGGTTTCTTTCTTTCTTTCTTTCTTTCTTTCTTTCTTTCTTTCTTTCTTTCTTTCTTAGGGCTTGAACTTTGGGCCCACGCACACTGTCGCTGAGCTCCTTTTGTTCAAGGTTAGCACTCTACACCATGAGCCACAGCGCACTTCCACATTTTTCTGTGATTAATTGGAGATAAGAGCCTTACAACTTGCTGGCTTTGAACAATGATCCTCAGAGCTCAGCCTTCTATATAGCTACGATTACAGGTATGAGCCATGGATGTCCTTTTTCTTTTGTCCAGACTAGGACTAAAACTTGTTGTCTGACATTTTTGCTCACTGGTTGGTGCTCTACCACCTGAGCCATGCTTAACCCTTAGCTTTTTTTTTTTTATCAAGGCTAGCATTCTACCACTTGGGGACATGGAAAAGAAGAAAATCTGTCCTTATGAGGGCTCAGGTAGGAGTCAGAGCCTTTCACTGTCAAGGGAGTCTGCATTCCTGAAGTGACTGTCCCCAGTGAAGTCCGGGATGCCAGCCAGCCCAGCCAGGCATTTGCTAGGGGACTGGTCAGGCACTCAATGCACAGATTTTCAGCAGGTGGCCAAAAGACATGCAGGGAATAATTGTGGAACTGAGCTGTGAGTGAGGAGAAGAATGGCCGATAAGCCAGGTGCTGGTGGCTCACGCCTGTAATCCTAGCTACTCAGGAGGCTGAGATCTGAGGATCACGGTTCAAAGCCAGCCCGGGCAGGAGAGACCGTGAGACTCCTATCTGCAATAAACCACCAGAAAACCGGAAGTGGCGCTGTAGCTCAAGTGGTAGAGCGCTC
>NW_012267223.1:16858259-16865222 GCF_000151885.1 Dipodomys ordii
TAGCTACTCAGGAGGCTGAGATCTGAGGATCACGGTTCAAAGCCAGCCCGGGCAGGAGAGACCGTGAGACTCCTATCTGCAATAAACCACCAGAAAACCGGAAGTGGCGCTGTAGCTCAAGTGGTAGAGCGCTCACCTTGAGCTGAAGAGCTGAGGGACAGCGCCCAGGCCCAGAGTTCAAGCCCCACGGCAGACCAAAAAAAAAAAGAATGGCCGATAAACAAATACAGGTTCGGGGCTGGGAAGGTGGCTCAGTGGTGGAGTGCTTGCCTTACATGCATGAGGCCCTGGGTTCGACTCCTCAGCACCACATAAGCAGAAAAAGCCAGAAGTGGGGCTGACACTCAAGTGGTAGAGCGCTAGCCTTCAGCTGAAGCGCTGAGGGACAGCACCCAGGCCCAGATTTCAGGCCCCACAACCGACCAAAACAAAACAAATACAGGTTCATATTCGGGTATGGGTCTGCAGGAATTTTCAGTGGAGTTCAGTGACTGGTTGTGGGCTGTCTCCTGGGACTGAGTCACTGAAGGATGGTGTTCACCCAGTTCTGCCTCCACTGCCCAAGCACCTGCCGACAACAAAGCTTCCAACATACCCCATTGGCTGAGCTGTGCTCCTGATAAGGCCTCGGGCTTGTCCCATGGAGGAGAAGACAGCTGGCAGCCTCATCAGTCATCCCTGGGCTAGCCACATCTCCTCTTCATTTCTCCCACACAGGCTTTGCAGAATTAGGCACGGCAGGGAGGCAAAGGTTAATCCACAGGGCTCACAGCACAGGCTGCTAGGTCTGCTCCACAGCGGCTGTGCTCATCAGGAGAAAGCCTGGATTTGCAGGAGTGCATCCATAAGGCTGGACACTGGTGGCCAACCGCAGGCATGTTAGAAAAGGACAGAAGAAACCACTAGGAGAAATAGAAGCCACACCTGGTAGTTTACACTTGTATTCCTAGTATTTGAGAGGCTAAAGGTAGGAGGACCAGAAGTTGGAGACCAGCCTAGACTGCACAGCAAGAACCTGTCTCAAAAAGAAAAGAAATAAGCCAGGTGCTGGTGGCTCATGACTGTAATCCTAGCTACTGAAGAAGATGAGATCTGAGAACTCTGGTTCGATGCCAGCCCAGGCAGAAAAGTCCATGAAACTCTTATCTTAAATTAACCACACACACACACACACACACAACCTGGAGTGATGTTGTAGCTCAAGTGGTAGGGTGCTAGCCTTCTGTAAGAAAAGCTCAGGAGCTGGGTGTTGGTGGCTCACACCTATAATCCTAGCTACTCACAAGGCTGAGATCTGAGGATCGTGGTTCAAAGCCAGCCGAGACAGGCAAGTCCATGAGACTCTTATCTCCAATAAACCACTAGAAAACCGGAAGTGGTGCTGTGGCTCAAATGGTAGAGCACTCGCCTTGAGCTGAAGAGCACAAGGACAGTGCCCAAGCCCAGAGTTCAAGCCCCATGACTGACAAAAAGAAGAAAGAAAAGAAAAGAAAAGTTCAGGGCCAGTACCCAGGCCATGAGTTCAAACCCCAGGGCCAGCACCAAGAAAGAAAGAAGAGGGGGGGAGGAGGAGGAAGTGGAGGAGGAGGAGGAGGAGAAAGGAAGGAAGGAAGGAAGAAACAAAGAAAGAAACAAAGAAAGAAAGGGCAATGTCAGCCACGGAACTAAGTCTCTGAAGTTCAATTCTGGGTCTAACTGTAAAATCTGTGAGACCGAGGGTTCCTCCAGCCTCCTGGAGTCCTGGTTTCTTTTACTGTAAAATGGTGGTGACATGCCAGTCCCCCTCTGCCACAGACAAGTCATAGTCCACAAGGGAGCTTTGTGATCCAAGCTCTGTTTGGAGGCCTCCTCTACCATTAACTCTGTATTAGCTCCTTCCTTCCTGCCAAGATAAGATAAGGGAGGCCTGGAGGCTGAGTGACTCAGGTGAAGTAACACACTATGGTGGAGTCTGGACTTGAACCTGGGCAGCTGGCTTCTATAGTCCATGCTTCACAGGACTCTTTTTGTGCTTTCTTGCTTATAGCACTGGCAATGGAACCCAGGGTCTCAAATGGGCTGGGCCAGAGCTCTACCGCTGAGCTATATGTCACAGGCTTTGCTCCAGAACACTGCTCTATTGCTCTCTCTAACTCCATCAGCAATCAAATGCTTTGCAAAGACTCCCATTCACCCTTTTCTCTTGTGACAAAACTTTCCTGAATGAAGGCTGCATTCAAGATAAGTTTGTCACTGCTATTTCTGTTTCCTTTTTGCTAGTATTGGGGTTTGAATTCAAGGCCTCACACTCTGTTTCTTGCTCACAGCTGGCATTCTACCACTTGAGCCACATCTCTAGTGCAACTTTTAGCTGGTTAATTGGAGACTGCAGATGGAATCTCCAATCTTTTCTGCTCAGGCTGGCTTGGAGCTGCATGTCTCCAGATCTTCCTCTCCTGTGTATCTTGGATTACCGAAGTGAGTCACTACTCACTGTTGCTAGGGTTTTAAAAGGGCCCCCAGGCTGGTGGCTCAAGCATGTAATCTTACCTACTCAGGAGGCTGAGAGCTAAGAATCAGTTTGAAGTTAATCCAGGCAGACAGACCCATGAGACTCATCTCCAGTTAACAGTAAACAACAACAACAACAACAAAATAACCAAAAAGCCAGAAGTGGAACAGCTGAGGTGGTAGAGCACCAGCTTTGAGTAAAAAAGCCACGGGAGAGTGTGATGCTCTGAGTTCAAGCCCCAGTACTGGCACAAACAAACAACAAAAAAGAGGGCCCCCAAACTCAACGATCAAGATGAGTAATGTCTTTTTTTAAAAATTTTTTTTGGGGGGTCCGATCATGGGGCCTGAACTCTGGGCTTGGGCGCTGTCCCTTAGCTCTTCAGCTCAAGGCTAGCGCTCTACCACTTGAGCCATAGTGCCACTTCCAGCTTTTTTCTTTTTGCTTATGTGGTGCTGAGGAATCGAACCCAGGACCTCACGCATGCAAGGCAAACGCTCTACCAGAGCCACCTTCCCAGCCCAAGATGAGTAATATCTTACTTTAACATTTTAAATGCATCTAAATGAACGCAAATGAAACCATAATCAGCCGGGTGCCAAGGCTCATGACTGTAATCCTAGCTACTCAGGAGGCTGAGATCTAAGGATCACAGTTCAAAGCCAGCATGGGCAGGAAACTCTGTGAGACTCTTATCTCCAATTAACCACCAGAAGACCAGAAATGGTGCTATGGCTCAAGTGGTAGAGCACTCAACTTGAGCTGAAGAGCGCAGGAACAGCATCCAGGCCGAGTGCAAGCCCCATGACCGACAAAAATAAAATAAAATAAAAAATATATAGATATATGATCATCAAAACATGAAAGTTTTAATAAAGATGGGACTTGTGTTACTGAGATCTTTCTTTCTTTCTTACTTTTTTTGTTGTTGTTGTTGGTCATGGGGCTTGAATTCTGGGCCTGGGCGCTGTCCCTCAGCTCTTCAGCTCAAAGCAAGCACTCTGCCACTTGAGCCACAGTGCCACTTCCAGAGATTTTTCTTTTTGCCTCAGGCTCAGCTAGAGAGTAAAGACAAGCTCTGGGACACGCGGGTATTGGTGACCTTAATTGGGGGCTTTGTAGCCATTGACTCAGGCCCATGGTGAGACCCCTTAAATCTCACCATCTTAAAGTCTCATACAGCAACTTCATGTAGAACCCAGAGGTCCCTCTCAGCCAGGGGAAGCTCAATTGTGAAATATGCAACTGGGAATTGGTAGCTTTGGGACAGTGGAAAATAGAGTGCCTGTGAAAGTTCAGGCAAAAGTAGCCACCAGAAAAATAGCCGGAGTCCACAGAATACTTCCCCCCCACCCCCAGAAGCTAATGGAGTCAATCCAGCCATGGTGGTACAGACCTGCAATCCTCACACTCAGGCAGCTGAGGTAGGATGGTCCAAGGCCAGCCTGGACTACACAGGGAGACAATGTCTTAAGAAACAAAAACAAAGCCAGGCTCTGGTGACTCATGCCTATAATCTTAGCTATTCAGCAGGCTGAGATGTGGAGGTTCTTGATTTGATACCAGTCCAGGCAGCACAGAGACTATGTCTCCAAAATAACCAGCAAAAACCAATGTTGGAGATGTGGTTCAAAGAATAGAATGCCAGCTGAGCAAGCAAGAGAAATAAGCTTGAGTCTCTGAGTTCAAATCCCAATACTGCCAAATAAATAAATCAAAACAAAAATGGCGTCAGTGGGTCAGACTGCCAGATGGAAGAGGAGAATTTTAGCAGCAGTGACCAAGTTGAAGTGGACACTTTTACCTTGGTGAGGAAGCAGTTGTTGGTGCTTGGATCCGTGACTATAGTAGCTAATTTGGTGGTGCCTTCCTATCACATTGGGTAGTTTGACATAGACAGAGCAGGGAGGGTCAGATCAAGACTTGGGGCATCTCTAAGTGGCATGGGGTTGGGAGAGGGAGGAGCTGATTATTTGGGGGTAGGGCTTGGCTTGAAGTTGATCCATCCCAGTGCTCTTATTGCTCTTGATAACCATATTATTTTGGTTGCCAGAATGTATGGATGAGGGAGACCAGATTTTAGTTCCTCACAGCAGAAATAACCAGACTGGATCAGATGCTTTATTAATGTTTTCCTTCAGACGTCTGGGAACCAATATATTTCCAAGCTTTTAATTCAGGCCAGTGAGACCATTCAAACAACCTCAAACCTGTCACCTATACCATCATCAGTTCCAGGAAAGAAAAGCCATCTTATGACCAAAAGTAAACACAGATGAGGAGTTTCAGAACAGGTAGCCACTTAAGTTGGAAATGAAAATCAACTTTACAAAAAAAAAAAAAAAGCTCCTTTACATTCTTTTTATACGTTTTTCTTTTCGCTTTTTTCTTCTTCACCTTTCTTTCTCACTTGGCAGCTAAGGGACAGAAACTTGATCCAATGGACAGAGTTTAGGGTGCCCCTACATAGGGACCTTTGGGGTTTGGGTGCAAGGAACACACAAAGACCTACCTCATAGCCGGATGCAAGGTATCTGTCCTGACCCCCTGCCTTCTGCTACCTTCCTGGCCAGCACCTCCAAAGTCCTGCTGTGGATCCTTCGGGTCACTCCAGAAGCGATGACCTCACTTCTGGCCCAGCCTTTCTCCCACTCCATTACCAAGCCACCTGATTCTCCCCCACTCATGGCCCTTCTCTTTCCATGGGAGCCTGGCACCTGAACTTCCTGCCTCCACTCTGACCTTTGGCAGGCCATAAGGGCTCTGGCTCTGGTTCCTCTTGCTCCTTGTTAGTCTTCCCAGTGGTGGACCCTGCCGGATCTCCACCCTGACCTCAGCCTTGGCCTCAACCTCCATGATTCAGAATCTGCACAGTACGTTAAAGCTTAGAGCTCAGCCCTAGTCATTGCTGCAATAGGGACCAGCATTTTACACATCTTTCATTTTCTTTTTTGTTTATTGTGATTGCTTTTTTAAAAATGATTCTTATTGGCTTACATTAGTTTCGTTGTCACATTTCTTTACATGGGCAGTGCATCTCAAGCAAACTCGACTCTTCTACCCCTCTTCCCTTCTCCCATTCCCCCTACTTCAACCATATTGATCCTCACTCACTGCTCCATCACCCCCTCCTCCTGTGGATCCCTTCCTCCCCTCCAGAGTCAGACTTGTTTTCCTGAGATTATTTTCCCCCTTAGTGTATATTAACTGCACCCGTGATCTCACCATGGTATTTAAGAGGTCCTTCTCAAGCTCTTCTGTCCTATAGTTGGGCTGCAGTGGCCCCTTGGGGGATAGAGAGACTATAGGACAGCAGAATCTCCACTTGGTGACAATTTGTAGAAAACAATGGACTGGGAATGTGGCTGCCTGGGACAGAGCACCTGCCTAGTGAGTGTAGGGCCCTGAGTTCAAATCCCAAAACAAACAAGAAATCAATAGGAACTAAGTGGGTAATTGACCCAGATATGTCTTGGAGACTGTCTCTTGGACTTACATATAAGCTCTTAAAGGTAAGGGACAGCTCCCAATCAGTTTAAAACCTTTTATCTCCTATCTACCCCTAACTCTCCAAGCTCACTCCTCTCCAATGCGCTGACTAGTGGGGTCCTTCATTATATCGTGGATGTTTTATGGGTGATCCCTTCATTCAAGCCACATTTGCTAATCAGTCACCAGGCATGAGCCACTGAGATAGGCATTATGAGAGGCACCAAACAAGATAGATAGAGCACCCTCCCATCCCCCCCTCAGGCACTTTAGCCACACAAAGAGGGGAATCTACACACCCTGGGGAAGCTCGAATGGAAGGCCCTGAGTTCAAGTCCTGGGACAGGCAAAAAAAAAAAAGTTTATCCCTCACATGGCCAGCTAGAAGCATTGGGTTCAAATCCAGTGACCACGAAAAGGAAATATTTATCACTCTAGTCCTCACGCATCGACTGAGCACTCTTCGCACCCCCTTCCCTCCCTGCCTTCATCCCCCACACAAGACCTTTCCTCACCAGCACAGTTCCCTCCCGTGGCCGGATAAGGGAGCTCTGTGCACTGTGGTCCTTGTTCTGTTCCGGAGGACAAGAGACACTGGTAACCAGCCTCTTCGTTGGGATCCCAGATAAGACCCACAGAACCACCCAGAACTTTCAAGGAGCACTGTGGGAAGTGACAGATGACTGTTTTGAGTTACTGCATTTTGCCATGGTTTGTTTCACAGCAGCAGCTGCTTAAAACAGGTTGGACACCTGGAAAGCTGGCTGCCCCACCCCACGCCTCTGGCCTACACTGGGCTCCTGGTCTCTTCTTTTTTGTTGTTGTTGTTGGTCATGGGGTTTGAACTCTGGGCCTGGGCACTGTCCCTCAGCTCTTCAGCTCAAGGCGAGCACTCTACCACTTGAGCCCCAGCGCCACTTCCGGTTTCCTGGTGGTTAATTGGAGATAAGAGTCTCACAGACTTTCCAGCCCAGGCTGGCTTC
>NW_012267223.1:16866097-16879721 GCF_000151885.1 Dipodomys ordii
TGTGTGTGTGTGTGTGTGTGTGCCAGTACAGGGACTGGGCATTGTCCCTTTATCTTTTCCACTCCAGGCTAGCACTCTACCACTTGAGCCACAGCTCACTTCCAGCTTTTTGCTGGTTAATTGGAGAGTCTCACAGACTTTCCTGCTTAGGCTGGCTTTGAACCACGATCCTCACATCTCTTGAGTAGCTAGGATTACAAGTGTGACCACTGGGGCTAACTCGGATTTATATTTGTGGCCAGGGTTGGGGGATGGCTCCGCTGAGTTCCATGGACCCCTTTTTGAACCCGGAGCACTCTGGGTGGCACTTGGACAGCTGGTCCTTTCTCCTGAAAGAAAGCAGAGCAGGAAGGGCAAGAACAGAGAGGGAGTAGCAGGGAAGGTCTCCTGACATCTCCCTAGGTTCCCTCATGGCCTACAGAATAAAGTTCAATCCCCTCTTGGTATGCACAGCCCTTCCCAGGTTGGCCTCACCCACTGTTACAGCCTTATCTCAGGCTCTTAGCCTGACAACCAGTCTCTAGCCTACTTGTGATTGCTGAGATCTGGACCAGCCCTCTCCCCTCCCTGCCCTGGCTGTGGAATAACCCTGTCCACCTCCCTGCAAAGCTCCCTTCATTTCCCCCATGCAGCTGTGCCCTGCCCACTGCAACTTCAGGAGCCCGAGCTCCCGCCCTGCTGAATGTTGCTGTTGGGTAAATAATTTCATGGGAGTTAGGAAAGCAAACAAGGGCCAGGGTAGCTGAAGGAAATAGCAGTGGGGGTTAATGCTGTGAGGGGTGGTGAAAGGACCCGCCCAGCCTGAGCAAAGACCTGGAGCTGGGTGGGAAGGAAGCAGATGGAGTAAAGAGGAAGGTTGTGCCAGCTCTGGGCTGTCCTGAGGGTAGCCAGGAACCATCCCTCCTGAGATAGATATCTGTAGGTAGATTTTGGGCTTCCTCCTCAGAGAAATGGGAGACACTGCTGGGCTGCCCCAGTGAGGGGCAGAGGGGAGGGAGGAAGGCCGATTTACACATAGGCCCAGGGCTTAGCCCTATCACTGACCAACTAACAATAGAAAAACAAATAGACCTTCCCTTCATACACCCCAAAGCTACCTCTCCCCAAGGTAGCCATCTCTCTCTCCCTACATAATGAAACATCTTTTCTACCATCCCTAAGATGAGATTCTTCTGTGGCTTTCTTGTCCTTCCAGGACAGTACTAGGAAGGCTAGAGACGCCAAAGGCCAGAGTCTTTGACTGGGGTTCAGGTCCCAAGTCTGTCCCCAGACAAGGTCTCCCCTCCTTTGTAAAGAAGCACCCATTGTGGACATTGTGCATTTTGTGTGTGTGTGTGTGTGTTAATCCTGGGATTTGCACTAAAGCCTAGGCACTGTTTCTAAGCTTTTTTGCTCAAAGCTAACACTCTATCACTTTGAAGGGTTAAAGTACTTGAGGCAGTGACCATTTGTTGCTTGTTTCAGAACAGAGCAACACGTGGTGCTAAAGCACCTGGTTGGGCGCCTTTATAAGAGCTGCAAATCCTTAGCTGGGGCTCTCCTCTTAGGCTCCACTGTGTCTGTGTCAGAGTGTAGGACGAGGCCCAAGCTGCCGCCCATAAGACCTTAAAACAGCTGTAGAGTCTGACTCTCGGTGGTCTTCTTGGTGGGGGTCCTGCGACCTAGGCATAACAACTTGTGCCACATCTCTACTTCCAGCTTTTTAGTAGTTAATTGGAGATGAATCTTATGGACTTTCCTGTCTGATGTGTCTTCAAACTGTGATCCTCAGATCTCAGCCTGCAGAGTAGCTAGGATTACAGGCATGAGCCACCAATGCCCAGCTCTCCATTATTTTTTGAACATTTACTTCCCACATGTAGTTTACAATCATTGTATCTATAAAATATCCTGCTAGAATGTCATTAGGAACTTGTTTAGGAGAAGATTATATCTTTTTGATACTGAAGCTTTTTATCCAGGTATAAAAGCTGTTTTTCCATATGTTCAGCATTTGAATTCTGCAAAACCATTTTGTAATGTCTTCTTAAGTCATGTATATTTTTCAATGATTTATTCCTCAATTCTTTATATAAAGTCTTTATTATTAATATAAATGGCACCTTTTTTGCTGCCTAATTCACTGTTGTAGAGGAAAACTACTGATTTTTGTATATTTATTTTCTCAGTTGACACTTTATTAACTTTTTTTATAAGTTGTTGGTGCTGGGGATATAAATAATCATATATGTCATTTGTAAATAGAGTCATTTTATCTTTTCTCATGTTGATGTGTACTTTTTTCTTTAGAACCTACTGGAACTTGAACTCAGGACCTTGTACTTTTTATTCTACATTTTCATTCTGCCAATTGAGCCATACTTCCAGTCAGCATTTTGTTTTTTAATTGGAGATAAGAATCTAGAGGACATTTCTGCCCCAGCTAGCTTTGAACTGAGATCCTTAGATCTCAGCGTCCTGAGTAACTAGAATTACAGATATAAGCCACTGGCACCCGGCTCCAAAGCTGTTTTTTGGTGTTTTTGTTTTTTGGTCGGTTGTGGGGCTTGAACTCTGGGCTTGGGCACTGTCCCTGAGCTCTTCAGCTCAAGGCGAGAGCTCTACCGCTTAAGCCATAGCGCTACTTCCAGTTTTCTAGTGGTTTATTGGAGATACAAGTCTCACGGACTTTCCTGCCCAGGCTGGCTTTTGAACTGCGATCCTCAGATCTCAGCCTCCATATCTGTTTTATAATTTACATCCTGTCAAAGAATTGTTTCCTTTTCTTCTATTCCTGGATGGGTAGAAAAATTATTTTTCAGCAAAATCTGTTTCTTTTCTAAAATGCAATGACAATTTTATCTTCAGAATAACCAGATAATTAAGCTGGGCACTGGTGCCTCATACCTGTAATCCTAGCTACTCAGGAGACTGAGATCCGAGGAAGTGGTAGAAGTCTAGCCGTGAACACAAAAGCTCAGTGGTAGAGTGCTTGCCTTGCATGCATGAGGCCCTGGGTTCAATTCCTCAGCACCACATAAGCAGAAAAAGCCAGAAGTGGTGCTGTGGCTCAAGTGGTAGAGCACTAGCCTTGAGCTGAAGAACTGAGGGACAGTGCCCAGGCCCAGAGTTTAGGCACCATGACAAGAAAGAAAGAAAGAAAGAAATTGAAAGAAAGAAAATAGCAAATGATTCCAGCGTGAATTGTACCAAATTGCAAGTGGCTGTGGCATGAAATAAAAATGTAGAAAGATTGAATTAAAAAAAAAAAAAAAAAGCTCAGGGACAGCACCCAGACCCAGAACTAAAGACCACTGTGATTCAACTGTTAGAACACCACCCTTGAGCAAAATAGCTAGTGACAATGCTCAGGTCCTGAGTTCAAGCCCAGTATTAACATGTGTGTTCATGCACACACACACACACACACACACACACACACACAGACACACACACAATGTGAACAGTACTTGTTTATAGCTTAAAAGCGATTTTACATTTTCTTATTTGAGCTGAATCAGATAGATCTTGAGTTTCTGCTACATATAAGAAGCAGAGGAGGAGCAGGAAGGAGGAAGGAGGAAGGAGGGAGTGGGGAGGGAATCTTAGTGTCTACGAGGCCTTTGCACAGGCCTTGCTTCATTTCATTCTCACATAGCTCCAAGGGTAATCACTGCGTCTATGTATTATGCCAGGGCTGAGCAGCCATGCCTAGCAAATACCTGTTAGAGCAAAGCTCCAACACAAATCCTCCCCTTTCCAGTCCATAGTTTCTTTTTTTCTTTTTTCCTTCTTTCTTTTCTCTTCTTCTCTTCCTTCCTTCCTTCCTTCCTTCCTTTCTCTTTCTTTCTTTCTTTTTTGTTGTTGTTGGTCATGGGGCTTGAACTCTGGGCCTAAGCGCTGTCCCTCAGCTCTTCAGTTTAAGGTGAGCGCTCTGCCACTTGAGCTACAACGCCAGTTCTGGTTTGCTGGTGGTTTATTGGAGATAAGTATTTCCTGGCCTTTCCTGTCTGGGCTGGTTTTGAACCTTGATCTGCAGATCTCAGTTTCCTGAGTAGCTAGAAATACAGGTATGAACCACCAGTGCGTTGCTATTATTGTCTTCTTCATTCCCATCTGTGTGTTCCAAATTTCCTATAATTGAGCATTTTCAGTTATATAATGAGAAGGAAGACCTGATATTTTACAATTCATTTTGATCTTTTGAGAATCAAGTTCAGGTTTCCTTAAGGGATGTTAAATTGGTGTTTTGGCTAAGGATAGTTCAGCTGTAAGAGAACAGTTCTCATAGTTTAAAAAGTGAGGCGAACCTAGGCAGTTCCTATCATGGGTCAGAGCCTTGGTGGTCTGACCTTTGTACTTTGTGCTCAACTTCCCTCATGTTTATAAGAAAGCTGCTGGGCTGAGTGCAGTGCTGCTGGCTCACACCTGTAATCTAAGCTACGAAGGAGGCTGAGATCTAAGGATCAAGATCCAAAGCCAGTCTGAACGGGAAAGTCCATGCGACTCTTATCTCTAATAAAACACCAAAAAGCCAAAAGTAGAGCTGTGGCTTAAATGTTAGAATGCTAGCCTTGAGCACTTAGGGACAACAACCCATGTTCAACCCCCTAGTATCAGCACGTACATGTGTATGTGCATGTACACACACACACACACACACACACACACACGAAAGCTGCTGAAACTCTTACCTTCAGATCTATGCTCAAAGCAGGAAGAAGGTTGAAAGAGTCTTAGTGGTAATTCTAAAACATGGCCCAATTTCTGTGACCTCTTCCTTAGAGAGGTGAGGGTTATTATATCTTCCTCTCTTAATGTAGCTTGTGATTGTTTCGGCTAAAAGAGGATGGTGGAAATGGTGTGTTTTGTCTTCTGAGGCCGAGCCATGAAAGGTCACGTAGCTTCCACATGACGCTCTTAGGACGTTCTCTCTCCAGAGACTGCCTCCTGGGGCCAGTAGCCATGCTGTGCAGAGCCTGGATCACAGAGAACAGAATCCATGTGGCAGTACTCAAGCCAAACAGAGCCCAGGGTGTGAGTCATCCCAGCCCAGGTGCTAGACGTGTGTATGTAAGTCTCCAGACCTGTGCTGTCCAGCTCAGCATCTGCTGACCACATGAGCTTATTTAGAGTGAAATTTAATTAAAGTGAAATAGCATTAAAACTCCAGTCCCTCAGTCCCCCTGGCTACATTTCAAATGCTGGGCAGACCCATGTGGCTAACATATTGGGAAGTATGGATGTAGCTACTTCCCATCTTTGGAGAAAGTTCTATTACCCACAGTGGCTCCAGATGATATGTGAGTACTCAAGACTCCCCAGATGCCATCCAGATGTCCTGGGGCAGAGATGAGCCATGCATTGCATCGTCCTGGACCCTGGGCCTTGCCTGAATTCAGCTCTTAATCATTAGGTGGTAGACATAATACAATACACACCCACATCCCCACACTCCCTACACCCACACCCCCCACACACACTGAGGGGTACTGTGGGGCTTGAATTCAGTGCTTGGGTACTGTCCCTTAGCTTTTTCCACTCAAGGCTGGTGCTCTACCACTTGAGCCACAGTTCTACTTCCCACTTTTGGTTACTGGAGATAAGAGTCTTATATACTTTCCTATCCAGGCTGGCTTCAAACCATGATCCTCAGATCTCAGTCTCTGGAGTAACTAGGATTACAGGCATGAGCCACCAGTAACAATGGGTATGTACAATTGTGATAAAAGACTGTTTGGGACGGTTTGTTGTGCAGGAATCCGAACTGGAGCGAATCCCTTTGATCAGAGGAATCAAGTTTCCCTCAAATCCATCCCAGCTGACATCTGCTTACCTGTCAGTATCCCAAGAACACCTGTGCAGCAGAGCAGCCTGGGGAAGCACACCCTTAGCCCTTCAGTCAGGAGGATTAGGGAAGAGGAGGGGACGAGGAACAGTGAGCTCACAACAGTGTCTGCCACAATGGGAGATATTCTATTTCAAGCTGCATAATAACATATGCCACCCATGCTTTAAATGTAAAGTATTCTAATAGCATTCACTCACTGCGAACCTTAAATAAATGTTCTTTGTACTTAAAATGTCAGGATCTTGGTATCCCTCCTGGAAATCCACTCCAGAGTCTCTTGCTAGAATCATCATCCTCGTCCTTGGTGAATGGAAACGAATTTCAAAATCTGGTTTGGACTTTTGAGTTCATCTGATAAATGGGGACAAGAGAAGTTTCTAAGGACACAACCTCCTTTCCATCCAAGATGCTTCAGTAGAATTGCTTGTTCCTTTGATAAATGGTTTGTGCAATATTATCTGGTCATTTTTTAATTACTCGAGTCTCTGAACCAGTGTGTTCTACAGCTCTCATCCGCAAACTCGGGTGGAAGCCACAGGAAGCTACACTGAGACTGAATGTGTTGCTTTCCTTTGAGAAATGATTAGGAAAGAACTGGTTTACTTGGTTCATGATAACTTACATTGCTTTATAATTGTATTATTAATTTAAAATGTGTGCACTCATCCATGTTCATTGCTGCACTATTCATGATAGCCAAGTTATAGAAACAGGCCAGATGATGGGGCTGGGAAGGTGGCTCAGTGGTAGAGCACTTGCCTTGCATGCCGGAGGCCCTGGGTTCGATTCCTCTGCACCACATAAGCAAAAAAGAAAAAAGCCGGAAGTGGCGCTGTGACTCAAGTGGTAGAGTGCTAGCCTTGAGCTGAAGAGCTGAGGGACAGCGCCCAGGCCCAGAGTTCAGGCCCCAAGACCGGACCCAAAAAAAAAAAAGAAAAGAAACAGGCCAGATGTCCTACAGCAGATGAGTAGGTCAAGAAAATGTGTGTGTGTGTGCATGTGTATACATACATATATATATATATATATATGAATTGTACTCATATATCAAAAAGAATATCATTTGCTGCGAAATGAATAGAACTAGAAAACATTTTGTTAAATGAAATTAAATCAGGCTCAAAGAGCCAAACAACGCATGTTTTCTCTCATAGGTGGAAGTCAGATCTAAAATACAAACGGTATAACTCCTCTGAAAACTAAGAAACTATTTAACAAAATCAAGACCCAGTGAATACATGTTGGAGGGGGGTAGGGGTAAGGAGGCACACAAAAAAAGGGAGGAAGGGTAAGCAAATACAATCATTATATGCAATGTATATTATGTAAAAATTGAACTACTTGAGGGTAGGCATGGGAAGGGGAAAATGGGGGCGTATGATGGAAGGGGTTAGACTGATCAAAATGTATTGTACTCATAATCTGACTTGTGGATTTGAGATCTCTTTGTACAACTATTTAATACTGATTTTAAAAATAAGGGCTGGGAAGGTGGCTTAGTGGTAGAGCACTTGCCTTGCATGCCGGAGGCCCTGGGTTCGATTCCTCAGCACCACATAAGCAAAAAAAAAAAAGAAAGAAAGAAAAGAAAAAAGCCGGAAGTGGTGCTGTGGTTCAAGTGGTAGAGTGCTAGCCTTGAGCTGAAGAGCTGAGGGACAGCGTCCAGGCCCAGAGTCCAGGCCCCACGACTGGACCCAAAAATAAATAAATAAATAAATAAAAATAAAATAAAATGCAGGGGCTGGGAAGTTGGCTCAGTGGTAGAGTGTTTGCCTTGCATATATGAGGCTCTAGGTTCGATTCCTCAGCACCACATAAGCAGAAAAAAGCCAGAATTAGTGCTATGGCTCAAGTAGTAGGGCACTAGCCTTAGCTGAAGAGCTGAGGGACAACGCCCAGGCCCAGAGTTCAGCCTCCACAACTGGCAAAAATAAATAAAATAAAATAAAATGCATAGCTGGGCATCGGTGGCTCACACCTGTAATCCTACTCAGGAGGCTGAGATCTGAGGATTCAGTTCAAAGCCAACCCAGGCAGAAAACCAGAAAACCAGAAGTGGCGCTGTGGCTCAAGTGGTAGAGCACTCACCTTGAGGTGAAGAGCTGAGGGACCAGGCCCAGAATCCAAGCCCTACGACCGACAAAAATAAAATAAAATGCATACACTGTGACTGGTATGGCATAACTGTCTAAAAAGAAATGAATAAAAAATGGATGACAGGAACAAGAACATGATATGTATGTGACCTTATTTTGAAATAAAGATGAAAGGTTGCTCCTCTGGCAGGGCAACCTCAATCCCATCTCCAACTACCAGAAAGCAGGGTAAAAAATAGAAAATTTAGGATGAGCTCTCTTAAAATCAAGGTGAGGTGAGGAGCTGGTGGCTCATTCTTGTAATCCTATCTGCACAGGAGGCTGAGACCTGGAAGACTGCAGTTTATTGGAGAAGCCAGCGTGGGCAGAAAAGTCTTTGAGATTCTAGTTCAACTAACCAGCAAAAAGCTGGCCTGGAGGTGTGGCTCAAGTGGTACATCACCAGCTTAGCAAGCTGAGCAAGCATGAGGCCCTGAGCTCAAGCCCCAGAATGGGCACACACACACACACACACACACACAAGATAAGGAGCTCATTTTTCCTGCAAAAGAGTTAATTTTTTAAATTAGGGACATTGAATTTATAATTTGTATTTTTTTACTTTTGTAACAATGTGTCACTATAAAGTCCAGGCTGACCTTGAACTCTCTCTTGCTCTGGAGTACTGGAATTACAAGTATGTAAAATGTGAAATTTCTTTTAATTGTAAAGGTGATGTACAGAGAGGTTACAGTTACATAAGAAAGGTAATGAATTCATTTCTTTTTGAACAGTGTTACTCCCTCCCTCATTTTCTCCTGCTTTCCACCCCCCACACTCCCTTCCCACCAAGTTGTAAAATTCATTTCCAACATAGTGTCTAGTGAGTATCACTGTTGCAATTGTTCACTCTTTGTCCTGCTGTTTCTGTGATTCCCTTCCCTTCCCCAAATCAGATAAACTTATATACAAGACAAAGGGCATAGAAATCAAAAACAGTGACAACAGGTCATAAACCAAAGGAGAAAAAAAGAAAAAAGAAATAACTGCAAACAGTATGTTATAAAAACTAATGTTTCCATTTTTTGAAGTTCATTTTGATAAACTTCATTTTATATGGTCATATGCACCTAGCTTTTGAGCTTTTGTGATTCTCGGCTGAGGATATCATGGTAATATTCTAGTTATTACAAATGAGGGAAACCATACAGCCTGTGTTTCTTTGGATCTGGCTTGCTTCACTTAATATACTTTTTTCTAAGTCTTTACATTTCCTTAGAAATCGGGCAATGCCGTTCTTTCTGATGGAAACAGAGAATTTCGTTGTGTATATACACCAAATTTTCTTAATCCATTTATCTTCTGAGGGACATCTGGGTTGGTTTCATATCTTAGCTATGGTAAATGGTTGTGCTGGTAGGTTTAATGTGGTCTTGATTATAGTCATTTGGGTAAAAATAGTCATTGGGAGTGGGATTGCTCGGTTGTAGGGGAGCTCTATGTTTAGTCTTTTGAGGAACTTCCATACTGCTTTCCAGAGTGGCTGAACAAATTTACATTCCCACCAACAGTGTAGTAGCATTCCTTTTTGGCCACATCCCCGCCAACATCAGCTCACAGATTGGGAGAAGATCTTTACTAGCTATACAACAGACAGTGGCCTCATATCTAAAATATACTTAGAACTCAGAAAATTAACCTCCCCCAAACAAATCCTCAAAGAAACAACAATCCTATTAATAAGTGGGCTAAAGACTTAAAGAGAGACTTCTCCGAGGAAGAAATAAGAATGGCCAATAGACACATAAAGAAATGTTCAACATCTGGCTAAGAATGTGGCTTAGTGGTAAAGTGCTTGCCTAGCTTGCATGAAGCCCTGGGTTTAATTCCTCAGTACCACATAAATAGAAAAAAACAGAAGTGGTGCTGTGGCTTGAACAAAAGGAGCTCAGGAACAGCGCCTAGACCCTGAGTTCAAGCCCCAGGACTGGCAAAAAGAAAAAGAAAAAAAAAAAAGATAAGAAATGTTCAACCTCTCTGGCCATAAAAGAAATGCAAATCAAAACAACATTGAGGGGCCGGACCGACCCTCCCCCCAAAAAAGAAAACTAATAGTAATAGATGTGGATTTTTAAATAAAAGACTTACAGAAGATTTAACATTATTCTTATTTCTTTTTCTTTTCTTTTGGGTCCGGTCGTGGGCCCTGAACTCTGGGCCTGGGCGCTGTCCCTCAGCTCTTCAGCTCAAGGCTAGCACTCTACCACTTGAGCCACAGCGCCACTTCCAGCTTTTTTCTTTTTGCTTATGTGGTGCTGAGGAATTGAACCCAGGGCCTCAGGCATGCAAGGCAAGCGCTCTACCACTGAGCCACCTTCCCAGCCCTATTCTTATTTCTTATAGGCAATAAAACTAAAAATTGATAGAAACTGAAACTCCTAATTTGCCAACACTTTTTCCCCCAGAAAGGGATAGGGCTTCAGTGTGTGTGTGTGTGTGTGTGTGTGTGTGTGTGTGTGTTCATAATTATATTTGACTTCATACCTGAAATAGGGTCTTGTTACATAACACAAGCTCTCCTATAACTTTTCTTTCTGCCTCAGCCTTCCAAGGGCTGAGATGAACTCATTAAATTTTTTTGGGGGGGTCCGGTTGTGGGGTTTGAACTCTGGGCCTGGGCACTGTCCCTCAGCTCTTCAGTAGTGCTCTACCACTTGAGCCACAGTGCCACTTCCAGCTTTTTTCTTTTTGCTTATGTGGTGCTGAGGAATCGAACCCAGGGCCTCAGGCATGCAAGGCACGCATTCTACCACTGAGCCATCTTCCCAGCCCATTCATTAAATTTTTTATATCCAAATTTCTGATTTTCAGGTTTGGTGGCATACACCTCTAATCCCAGCATTTAGGAGGCTGAAGCAGGAGGATTATGAGTTCAAGATTACCCTGGTACTAAATAGCTAGAGCCTGTCTCAAAAATGCAAAAAGAAAAATTAAGTTTACTGTTACTGCTATTTAACCAGTACCTCGCAGGTGACTGTTTTAGGATTTTTATATCTGGGATTATATTTAGGGACATTTAGGATGAAAAGTTATGCTTTTTCTTTAGAGAATTCTTTAAAAGTACAGATTAAATGAACAGAATTATGAATCACCTATTTTTAGATAGACATTTTAATCTCAGCCAAGCCTAATACACTCCCCCCTAATTATAGTGATATATTTTCCAAACTACAAATCAAGACACATGTCCCAACACATGGTCCTGGAATTCTGAGTGTTTACTACAATAATGTTATTTGCTTAAATGGTAAGAAATTAGCTTCTGGGCACGTGAACAATCAAATGTTTCCCTTTGGAAAGCCATTCCCAAAATACCTTACCTAGTTCTTTGCCATATCTGGGCTCAACTAATTATAAAATTAAAAATAAGTCATTTTCATTACAAATAGAATCAATGTTCTTTACATAAAGCCAAAAACATACAACTGGGCAAAAAAAAATACTAAACGAGTAATTGCCAGAATAAAATATTCTGGTGAAGAGAAAGAAGACATCTTCATTTTAAATGATTGCCATCTATTCCCAAATCCAATCTCACTCTTCTCGGTTTGCAATTCAAACACCCAAATACCGAAACGTAAACTAGCATTTCAAGAGTCAGTGACTAAAACGTCTATGTTCTTAAAACAAAACTCACTGCCCAGAGTTTTAGGAATCTTTGCAAGAAAACATGAAATGGGTCACCTGATCAGACCCCACCCTCCACCCTTTTCACAAACCCATCTTCCCTTGGTATACGGATTGAGACTTTAGAAACATCCTTTCTCAATGCAGTTCCCTCGTAAAGAGAAGGAAGGAGGGCAGGAGAGTCCATCGGTTGTCGGAGGCCACCTCCAGACTTTGCATTCGGATGAAACTCCTATACAGATCCCAATG
Source organism: Dipodomys ordii (assembly GCF_000151885.1). Taxonomy (NCBI): domain Eukaryota; kingdom Metazoa; phylum Chordata; class Mammalia; order Rodentia; family Heteromyidae; genus Dipodomys; species Dipodomys ordii. The sequence goes on from NW_012267223.1 coordinate 16,877,939, forward strand.
CCTAAGGCGGGTTTGTGGCCAAGGATCGCAGCGGGTCTACACTGGCCGGTGCCCCTAAGCACCGCACACCTTCCTGATAGCAGGTTTGAAAATTCAGGCCCTGCAAGTTTTGGGGGATGACAGCAGCACCCCAATGGGTGTTTCCCCAAGCAGCGCTCCTGGAGTGGAGAGGACCGGGAGGGGAAGGGGAAGGCCAGGCGTGGGGCGTTTCATTCATTGCTTTTCTTTCATCCCCCCCCCCTCCACTCGGCTCCCCCTAGATTTTCTCTCCCTTTTCCCCAGTCCCAGTTTGACGTCTGTCTCCTGGATACCAGGCAGCCAATCGCCTGGTTGCTAAGGGCCAGCGTGGCCAATCAGGCGTCGTTGCTACCTGTGAGTAATATTTTTAGCTGGGAGGAACGCCCCATTCCACGCCCAGTGTAGCTCGGGGTATTTCTCCGCCGCAGGTTGTGAGAAGGACGCTGGCCGCCGCCCCCCCGCGAGTCCCTTCTTTTCCCCTCTCACCAGATACCCACACATAGTTCAGCCGAAGACGATCTTACACGCACCACGGGAAGGCACCACGTTTATTGTGTAACCTGTGTTAGCAATCCCTTGAAATGCATGTAAACATAAGCGTCGATTTACTGATATAAATATTCAGATCAGCAGTATGGCATCGTTTCGCCCACACCCTGGGCACGGAGGCCTCGACCGGGATATCTGGGATACAACTCTGGTTCTTCTTAGGGTCTCTCAGGCAACCCCATCTCCGAGCTGCTTGCTGGGTGACCCGGGGAGGTCTGATGGACAGTTAAACTGTCACCGGGGCGGGAGGTGCGACGAGGTGGCCTTCCTTCCCCACCCCCAGCCCTGCACGGCGGCTTTGGGTTCTGCAGTTGCCACTCTCGGGGTGGCAGTTGGCCTAGGCCCTAAGGGTATTAATATTCAATCAATCGGGAGCACGAGTCCCAGTCCCCAGCTCGCTCCTTCTCTAGCCCCCCCCGCGCCCCCGGGGTGGGCTTGAGACCCGACTCGGTAGCTCGTCCCTGAGTGGGATTCTCCCCAGTCACACTCGGGTAAGGGCATTTTCTGTACACTCTCCCCACCCTCTCCGAGCTTTGGGCCTCTCCCGGTTCTACCCAGCCGCTTCGCCACTTGCTCCGCTCGGCTCCCCTTCCCCCCCCCCTCCCCGCCCCCTTCTCGACGCTCTAGGCTCAGACTTAGCGTCGGCCGCCCTGCCCCACCCCTTTCATCCAGCCTGGCACGTCTCTCCTCCAATCGCCTTTCATATTTTCTCTTCATCCCGCCCACAGTCTCTCCAGATCGTAGGCTCATTGGTCATCTCGCACCCTGGGGGTGTGGCCTTCCCTAGGGGGCCATCCTGCCTTGGGCAGCCAATGGCGTTGGGGGGCAGGGCAGGGGCGGAGTCAGCCAGCGAGGACCCGGGGTGCGGGGCGGGGCGGGCGGGGAATGGCTACGCCGCCCGGAGCTGTGTGACGCGGACGGGCGCGTGCACCCCCACGGAGAGGATGGGGGGCAGGGAGGAGGATATAAAACGAGAGGCGGGGCGCGCGCCGCGGCAGAAGGAGCGAAGCTCTGGCCCGGCACGGAGTGGGCACGGTACGGGGACGCTGGGCCGGGGCACCGGGCTGAAGGTGGACCAGTGAGCGCGCTCGCCTGACCTCCGTCCCCGCCACCCCGAGCCAGAAGCGGCGAGCTCCCCGCAGCCCGTCCGAAGGCCTCGGTCCCCCGTCCGGCGGCGGCGCGCCCCGTCTTGCACTCTGTCTGCTCGCCGCGGCCG
>NW_012267223.1:16880569-16916625 GCF_000151885.1 Dipodomys ordii
TCGGCTGCACCTTCAAGCAATCGAGAGCTTCACCAGCTCCCTTCTGCCCGACATCCATGGCTTTTTGTTTGTCTGGTTTTTTTTTTTTTTTTTTTGCTTTTTTTTTCTTTTTGCTTGGAAAGTGTTTTAGGGGGTGGTGGTGGTAAACGGGTTCTTTTCCTATTGTCACCACGAATTTGGAAAATGGAACAGACGGTTCAAGGCCGGCTTCTTTTTTGATGTGGTGGTTGTTTAATGCCCTTTTATAATCAAACCTCAGTGTACAAACAGATCTCCTTTGGAAATATCTTCTGTTTGCCCTTGATCTTTTCTTATCCCCACCCAGTGCTGATCCAGCAAACGTTTAAAGGTCGCCCTAATCGTACCAGTCACTCTTTCCGAGCTGTTCTTTGGTCGTTGGGGGTGGGGCCGGAGGGGGGGGGCTCTTTAAAATCCAGTGCAGCTAGGAAACATGGCCTTTTAAATACAATAATCAGTAAGAGTTTTTAAAAAGTGGTTGTTGCTTTTGTTATTATACTGGCTGCTGAAAAGGAAATGTCCGATTGGGGAGGGGAAGAAGAAGCTGAGAAGATAGCTAGAGAAGAAGGGCAGTTATTTGTGTGTGTGCGCGTATCCTTAGTATGTTTAGGATCACAACTACTTAGAGTAATTTGGCTCATTTATGAGGGCGACAGTTCTTTTGGCACTTTTCATCTCAGCATCGTGTACTCCGAAAAATCCAACATAATTCTGCTGACTTGCAAATGTCTAAATGTTTAACATAGAGCAGATTTAAACCAAGTATGCCCAAAAGTTCTATATATTACAGAATACAGTTCTAAAAAAGTACTATTCACAGGCATCTGTCCAGGAGATTTTTGAACTTCAATAAAGAGCTTACTATTATCTATTCCTGTATTTAGTACTGATTATATTTTCCAGGCTCTCTAACCTAACATTCTCAAAAGAGAAATTACTCTAGGATTAAATTTAAAAAGCCGATGAGACATTCCCTTGATCTTATTTGGACGTGTTTGCTTTTGTTTTGTTTTGTTTTTTCTTAAAGGAACAAGACCACTCAAGGTGAAGGATAATCTACTAATACCAGCACTTTGAATGAGAATTTGTTTCTCTGCCACAAATTGAGCTTTTTTTTTTTTTGTGGAGGAGTTGAAAGAAACTTAACTTTGTGGCATAGCAGCTATGCAGCTTGAAATCCAAGTAGCACTCAATTTTATTATTTCATATCTGTACAATAAGCTTCCCAGGAGACGAGTCAACATTTTTGGTGAAGAGCTTGAAAGACTTCTGAAGAAGAAATATGAAGGGCACTGGTATCCTGAAAAGCCATACAAAGGCTCAGGGTTTAGATGTATACATGTAGGGGAGAAAGTGGACCCAGTGATCGAGCAAGCATCCAAAGAGAGTGGTTTGGACATTGATGATGTTCGTGGCAATCTGCCACAGGATCTTAGTGTTTGGATCGACCCATTTGAGGTTTCCTACCAAATTGGTGAAAAGGGACCAGTGAAGGTGCTCTATGTGGATGATAATAATGAAAATGGATGTGAGTTGGATAAGGAGATCAAAAACAGCTTCAACCCCGAGGCCCAGGTCTTTATGCCCATAAGCGACCCAGCCTCCTCCGCGTCAAGCTCTCCATCGCCTCCCTTCGGTCACTCTGCTGCTGTGAGCCCGACCTTCATGCCCCGCTCCACCCAGCCTTTAACCTTTACCACTGCCACTTTTGCTGCCACCAAGTTCGGCTCTACCAAAATGAAGAACAGTGGCCGGAGCAACAAGGTTGCACGTACTTCTCCCATCAACCTGGGCCTGAATGTGAACGACCTCCTGAAGCAGAAAGCCATCTCTTCCTCAATGCACTCTCTGTACGGGCTGGGCCTGGGCAGCCAACAGCCCCCACAGCAACAGCAGCAGCCAGCCCAGCCCCCACCGCTCCCCCCTCCGCCACAGCAGCCGCAGCAGCAGAAAACCTCTGCTCTTTCTCCTAATGCCAAGGAATTTATTTTTCCTAATATGCAGGGTCAAGGTAGTAGTACCAATGGAATGTTCCCAGGTGACAGCCCCCTTAACCTCAGTCCTCTCCAGTACAGTAATGCCTTTGATGTGTTTGCAGCCTATGGAGGCCTCAATGACAAGTCTTTTGTAGATGGCTTGAATTTTAGCTTAAATAACATGCAGTATTCTAACCAGCAATTCCAGCCTGTGATGGCTAACTAGAGAGAGAGAGAGAGAAAATGTATCGTACACATTAAACATGCACGGGCCCAAGGGGGAATTTTTTTCACCTCCTTGAGATTTTTTTTTTTAAGCTTATAGTAAGGATACATTCAAGCTTGGTTACAAAAATAAAAACATGCATCGTTTTTCCTTTGCCAACCAAGCACAAAGTTATTTTACACTGACTGTATATTTTCAAGTATACTCTCAGATATGGCCTCTTACAGTATTTAAGATATAGCAAGGACATGGCTGATTTTTTTTTTATAAAAAATTGGCACTAATAAGTGGGTTTATTGGTCTTTTCTAATTGTATAATTTAATTTAGTACAAAGTTTGTAAAATATCAGAGGATATATATATATTGTTTCTACGACATGGTATTGCATTTATATCTTTTTACTACAGTGATCTGTGACAGCAGCAGCTTCATGTATTTTTTTTACTGAAATTGTAAAATATCCATCTTAAAGACATCAGCTATTCTGAAAATTGTGTACAGGATATTCCTTTAGTGGTGGAATTAAAATGTACGAATATTTGCTTTTTCAAAAAAAATGTATTTTCTGTTAAAGGTTTAAAGATTTTTGCTATATATTATGGAAGAAAATGTAATCGTAAATATTAATTTTGTACCTATATTGTGCAATACTTGAAAAAAAACGGTATAAAAGTATTTTGAGTCAGTGTCTTACATGTTAAGAGGGACTGAAATAGTTTATATTAAGTTTGTATTAAAATTCTTTAAAATTAAAAGGGCCGAGCGTGTGTTCTTTGTTTTTCAGCATGTACGAGAGAACTGGAGTCTAGTTGTAAATGCTAATAGGGAAGGAAGGTTTGACTCAGAGAGTCACCAAGGAGTAATGGAAAACCGTGGCCCCACTGTGCACCAAAATAGTGTGCAGCATGGCCAGTGCCCTGGGCAACCTTATAACAGTCCTTGTCAGTCCGTGTTTGTTCCCCATGATGAGGCAGGTGTGTTAAGGCCAATCAACCCTATTTTATAACAATGTCATGCTGACATCTGGGAGGGCACCAGGGGATGCAATGAGATTCACTCGTGTAAGCTGAGAGCATTTGTTTGAAAAGGAGTATGGAGAGAGAGACAACGTAGGATCATTTTTCTGTTTTTAATTGGGAGATGAATCGCTCAGAAACTTGCTTAGACAAAGCAAATGACATAACTTGAAAATATTTAGATCTGTTTCTTAATCCCTTGTTTTTAAACAAATACAAACCCCTTTGTACAACTACTTAATAAAAGAAAAAATAGAGCACCCTAAGCTATGCATAATAATATTTCCATATATAGGTATATAGTAGATGTTGGTTCTATTCACCTTGTGTTACCAATCTTCACACTTGAAGGTTCAAGTGTATGTAGTTGGAGAAATTGTGATCAAGACCCATTCACATTTGGACTAGTCAATAGATGTTAGGATTTGTCTTCATTTCCCCAAAGTGTGTGTTTGTTTTTTTCTGCAAGTGATACCCATTTTACTGCTTTTTGGGGTCTTGTTGATTAGTATAGGGTCTTGGTGGATGTTGTGTTTTTTTTTAGGCCAGTGAATTTTAAGAAACATCTTTAAAGTAGAATGAGTCACTTCACTATTTAAATGTCCATTGATATGGTATTGACAGAGCATTGGTGGGAAAATTGTCTTGAACAAGAAATAACAAATAATTCTTGTACTGTTAGAGTAAGAAACCAGCACTGCCTGGGTTACCAGTGAAATAAATTTGGTCCCAAATGAGGTTTTTGGACACCAGTTTACAAAAGCCTTTTGTTCCTTACTGATGCAGTGTAGAGCAATAAGAAGTTTTAAGGAAACAAGCACTGGGAATAAGCAAGCTGAACTGCTCTGTTAGCTCCATGGTGAGGCTTTTGTCCCTCAGTGGACAGAATGAGGCTAGGAAGAAGTATCAGAACCACGGGCCCGGTTGAGATCTGGTCTGCCAACACTTACCAGTTCTGAGCTTTGGTGATCATCAGGATTGAACAATGGTTTGGGTCTTGGGGAAAGGTTGAAAGAGCTCTTGTTGCTACAGACTGGCAATAAGCATAACTTTGAAGAACACTGCCCATAAATGAGAGTCTGCGTGAACATAGTTGTTCTGAAAACCAGAATAAGATAGCACGTAACCAATAGATGTACTTGAGACTAGTACATCTTCAGATTCCAAATTCGGAGCTTAATAATGTGTGAGATATTAGGGAAATTCCTTCTTGTCGATTTGTCATTTGGGAACTAGCAACTCAAAATTTTCTCTTGATTGGTTTTATGAAAACTCAGGAGTTGGAGTTTGGTATTCTTGAGGACTTTTTTTTTAAGAATGAACAAAGGCTCTTTTTTCATGCCTGTTTTGCTCATTTGGAATGGAAATTGTTCACACAAGGTGCTTTTGTCTAGCAGGTCTAAAGGAAAGCTTATGTCTTACTCCTAAATCGTCTTCTCCCTGTCATCCGGCTTTGGTCCTTTGCATGAACACTATTTTTGGTTGACAGTTTGAGGGGTGATTTTCATAGACCTCTGTGGCTCTGGTTACTGAACACTAGCAGCCTCTTGAGTGGCTTGTCCCTGTGTCCACCACAGCCTTACAGGTCCGGAAGCTCACCAGCGGGGGAGGCAAATGAAATACCTTGCAATTTAACCTATTAACACTACCTTCACCTTGCCTTGCTAAACCAAATGCAGAGTGAAATCTTGAGTAGTTGCTATCTACATTAGAAAGCAAATGTAAAAACCTCTGTCTTTACAGAGAGACACTTTGAAGGTGATACTGTAGGATCCCCAGAGTTTTCTAATATGTATTGTTTGTTAAATACCATTCACAAACAGGACCTTAACTGGGAGATTTAATCTAACAAACCTTCCTTCAGGACTTAGGCTATTTTAAAACAAGTTGACTTAAAAGGATAATGTGGCTTAGTGATAGAGTGCTTGCCTTGCATGCTTGAAGCTCGCATAAACAGAAAAAGTTGGAGGTGGTGCTGTGGCTCAAGTAGTAGGGTGCTAACCTTTAGCAAAAGAAGCTCAGGGACAGTGCCCAGACCCTAAGTTCAAGCCCCAGGGTTGGCAGAAAAAAAAAAGGCTGGTTGGAAACCCTATGTTCTCAAGCATCAATAGCAGAGGCACAGTATATCAAATACAGAACCGTCCCTAGAGAACCTGGGGGAGGGGCTGTCCACATCCCCTCTGCCCATAGCAAAATGTGACAGTGCTCATCTCCCTAAAATAAAATGGTGTAGTATTTGCATGCCACCTATGTACATCTTCCTGTATGCTAGCTCCTCTGTAGATGATTTATAGTACCTGACACAATGTAAATCCTACATAACTAGTTAAACTGAATTGTTGAGGGAACAATGAAAGGAAGAGTTTGTACACACTGAAGTGCAGACAGGGTTTATTTTCAAATATTTTTGAGTTGCAAAACCCACAGATAAAGAAGGCTTGATTATATCCTTGCTGGGCTGAAATGCATGCCTCCTGACCCTACCCTACCCTAGTAGGAGAAAAGAGAAGGAAGTGACGTTGTGGTCAGTAGAGCACTCGCCTTGAGCTGAAGAGTGCAGGGACAGTGCCCAAGCCCAGAGTTCAAGCCCCACAACTGACAAAAGAGAAAAAAAAGAGAACAGAGGAGAAAAGCCTTGTGTAGAAAACATGTGACCAGGCATGGAGGTTTACACCTGTAATCCCAGCACTAGAGCTAGGCTGTAGCAGGAAGAGGCCAGAGATTCTAAAAAGTGAAACCTGTTTCAAAAGAAATGAGCAAAATGACACATATGTGAATAAATTGGTCCCAGAGGTCACTTGAGGGTCAGAGTTCTTTAATTGTTGTAATATATTGAGAAAATAGTGTTTAAAGGATCACAGATCTGTGTAAGAGTAACTTGTGTTTGCTGAGGCTTTTTTTCCTATTGGTGTAAATTATATAGGTAAATACTCATCTTGCACACTGGGAAGACAGAGACAGAAAAAGCTCAATTCATGCATTGCCTGGCCAAGAAGTGGCAGTGTGGGATTCAGACTCAGGTAGTGATTGCCAAGTTTATGCTCTTCAGCGCTATGCCTTGTCTCCTCAGAGTTACTTTACTTTTCTGATTTGAAGCCCAGGGTTCTGGTAGGGGATAAAACCATTTTTGATCTATTAAGACTCAATTTAAAGAATTATTTCCTTCCTTTTTTCTTCCTTTCTTCCTTCCTTTCTTTCTTTCCTTCTTTTCTTTTGTCGGTCGTGGGGCCTGAATTCTGGGCCTGGGCGCTGTCCCTCAGCTCTTCAGCTTCAAGGCTAGTGCTCTACCACTTGAGCCATAACTTTTTCTGTTTATGTGGTGCTGAGGAATGGAACCCAGGGCCTCATGCATGCAGGGCAAGTGCTCTACCACTGAGCCACCTTCCCAACCCCCTTCTTTCTTTTCCTTCCTTCCTTCTTTCTTTCTCTTTCTTTTCTTTCTTTCCTTCTTTCTTTCTTTCTTCCTTCCTTCCTTCCTTCCTTCCTTCCTTCCTTCCTTCCTTCCTTTCTTTCTTTCCTTCTTCCTTCCTTTCCTTTCTTTTGTTAGTCATGATGAACTTGGGGCCTGGATGCTGTCCCTGAGCTCTTTTGCTCAAGGCTAGCACTCTACCACTTTGAGCCACAGAACCACTTCTGGTTTTCTGGTGGTTAATTGAAGGTAAGTGTATCACAGACTTTCCTGACCAGGCTGGCTTTGAACCACAATCCTCAGATCCCAGCCTCCTGAGTAGCTAGGATTACAGGCGTGAGCTACAGGTGCCTGGCACAACTTAAGAATTCCTACAACAGTTTAAAGAGAAGGGTATAGTAAGAGATTGTATATTGATCGTGTATATTAGTTTTATACTACTAAGATAAAGTACCTGATTAAGAGAAAATGTTTCTTTTGCTCACTAAATTACCCTTACCAGTTCTAAAGGTTCTAGTCCAAGATGGAGTGATTTTTACCCCTCTGGTGGGGCACCAGATGGCAATAAGGAAGAGTGCCTGTGGGGGCAAACAATTCACAGTAAGAAAGAGACTTGATCCTTCACCCACAGCTGCAACAACTTAAGTACCTGCCAATGAGCCTCACCCACTTCTTAAAGACCCACAGCACCTCCCAATAGGTGACTCAGTCTTTTAACGCATAAACCTTTTTTTTTATTGTAAAGATACTATACAGAGGGTTACAGTTACATGAGTAAGGTAATGAGTACACTTCCTATTGAGCATTGTTACCCCTCCATTGTTTTCCCCCTACCATCCCTTCCTTCCCCGAGGTTCTTTTTTTTTTATTGTGATTAAGTGATTACATAATTTCCCGAATTTCACAGTATTATGGAATAATGATGCTCATTTAAAGTCACAAGTTCATTCTAACTTTCCTGGAGCAAATTGTCTATCACAGTCTATAACATATAATGGTGTACACGTGTTATACACCATACATGTGATCAGCAGCATGGGGATATTTAGTAACGCATAAACTTTTTGAGGTTACTATATTTAAAACAGCATCATGCTCAGAAGTCATGATTTTTGGGGGGAGGGGCCGTAGGTCATGGGGCCTAGGTACTGCCCCTGAACTTTTATGCTCAAGGCTAGCAATTGACCACTTTGAACCACAACTCCATTTTTGGTTTTTGGGTGGTTAATTGGAGATAAGAGTCTCATAGATTTTCCTGCCCAGGCTGGCTTTGAACCACAATCCTCAGATCTCAGCCTCCTTGAATAGCTAGGATTATAGGCATGAACCATCAGTGCCCAGCAAGTCACGATATTTATGAGAGAGCTATTTAATTCTAATTTCCATTTGTCATAAGCTAGACTATCTGGAAATGTTCTTAGAAATCATTAAGTTATATCAGTGCTATAATTTTGATGGTTTTCTTAATTCAGTCATAAATTACTTCTCTCATTTTAGAACCACTGGAGGATTCCCTGGGGTTAAAAATGTAGATTTAATGGCCACATTACTTCTAAGTAAAATTAACCACAGACTCCCCTTCACCCTCCAGCCTGGTTTGTTGTGTTGTGTTTTGTTTTAAGGAAGAGTTTGTTTTGCCTCCTGACTTTGGAAGTTTCAGTCCTTGCTGGCAGGCAGCACTTCACATTCCAGCCTGTTTTTATAAATATTGCTTATCTACACTTATTGATAGATATCAAAGAAATGCCAAGTATTGACTCACCAAGTAACCTTCAACAATATAAGTCTTAATACCTAGAGACAAGGTCTTGCTATGATGCCTAGACTGGCTTGGAACTCAAAGTCCTCTTGAGAGCTAGGGATTACAGGTATGAACCACAGTATCTGACCCAATCATTTCTTTTTCTTTTTCTTTTTATGTGTATGCCAGTCCTGGGACTTGAACTCAGAGCCTGGTTACTATCCCTGAACTTGTTTTGCTCAAGGCTAGAGCTCTTATCACTTGAGCCACAGCCTTGAGCTGTGGAGACAAGAGTCTCAGAATATTTTTGGCCTGGCTGGCTTTGAACTGAGATCCTCAGATCTCAGCCTCTAGAGTAGCTAAGATTACAGGTGTGAGCCACCAGTGCCCAGCACTATATCTTCATTTTTACATTACTTTGAAAGGTACCTTAAGGCAAAACTTCGTAAAACATGACAAATGGTCTTTTGCTTTTAAACCAAATGACTTCTCATTTAAGCTTGTTCTGAAAGTCTTTCCTAAAAACACTAAAAATACATTTTGATTTAAAATAAGCAATAACACTTTAGAAGCATAAACTATATAAACTTCCATGCCTTTCATTGTTGCTATTAGTTTTGTATATGTTCAGATTGACAGAAAGCCTTATTTTTAAAATGGCCCTCAAGAATTTCTTTAGTTTCCGTATGAATTAATTCCTTTTTTACAAAGTTGCATACTATTTAGATTTTAGGGTTAGTTTGAATTTGCTTGTACTGAATATGGTTGAATCCTAAGATGGGCTTTTGAAAGTTTGGGCTGGGGATATTCTTGTTAGTAATGGAATTTGACTTATAAATAGAAACCTCTATAATTTCTCAATATTTGAATTTTAAGATTTTATATGTATATATACTTTTATATGTATATATACTTTTTGTCAGCATATATTGTTCAAAGTAATTTCATTGTGGTATTTCCAAGCATACTGTATATGTATATATAATTTATTATATATGTGTATAGTTTACTACTGTTTTGGTGGTACTGAGGTTTGAATTCAGGGCCTCCCACTTGCTAGGCAGGTATTCTGCCTACAATGTAAGCCAAGTCCCCAATGTTTTTCTCTATGTCTGTCTCTCTCATTTCATTTCATAGACTTGCTTAGGCCAGCCTGGACTAACATTTTCCACTTCACATCTGCCATGTAGCTTGTTGGTTAAGATGGAGACTCGCTTAACTTTTATGCCAGGACTGGCCTTGAACCTTGATCATCCAGCTATCTATGTCCTGAGTGGCCAGGATTATAGTCATGAACTACGTTTTCTGACCTATTTCCTATTTTTTCTTTCTTTTTTGGGGGGATTGAACCCAAGACATTACAGTTGTTAGGCAAGCACCTGACTAAGCTACATCCTAGCCCCTCTTTCCTTTTTTTTTTTTTTTTTTTAATCTGCCATGGGGCTTGAACTCTGGGCCTGGATGCTGTCCTTCAGCTCTTCTGCAAAAGGTGAGCACTCTACCACTTGAGTCACAGCACCACTTCCTGGTTTTGGGGGTTTTTTATGTTTTTTTGTTTGTTTTTTGTTGTTTTTTTTGGGGGGTCCAGTCGTGGGGTCTGAACTCTGGGCCTGGGCGCTGTCCCTCAGCTCTTCAGCTCAAGGCTAGCATTCTACCCTTGAGCCACAGCACCACTTCCGGCTTTTTTTCTTTTTGCTTATGTGGTGCTGAGGAATCGAACCCAAGGCCTCATGCATGCAAGGCAAGCACTCTACCACGGAGCCACCTTCCCAGCCCCAAGGGGGAGGGGTTGTTTTTTTGTTTTGTTTTTTGGTTGGTCATGGGGCCTGAACTCTGGGCCTGGGCACTGCTCCTCAGCTCTTCAGCTCAAGGCTAGTGCTCTACCACTTGAGCCACAGCATTACTTCTGGCTTTTTCTGCTTATGTGGTGCTGAGAAATCGAACTCAGGGCCTCATGCATGCAAGGCAAGCACTCTACCACAGAGCCACCTTCCCAGCCCCCCACTTCCTGTTTTCTAATGTCCTATTTTTTAATTTAATTTAATTTTATTTGTGAACATACTGTACAGAGGGGTTACAATTACATGGACAGGATAATGCGTACATTTCTTACTCCTCCTTTGTTTACCCTTCAGATCCCTTCCCAGCCTCCCCCCCCCCCCCCCCCCCCCGCACCGATGTTGTAAAGCTCGTTTTGGACTTGACAACTTGTACTTCTCATTGTTGCAACAGGTCCACCTGTATCCTTAAACAACTGGTTTTTCCCCATCTCCTCCACAAGTTATACTGACATCAAATATAGTGAAAGCAGGGGTTATACTGTGGGGGAGGGACATACAAAGCAACAAAGAAATAATCTTATAAATGCATTAGAAACACATGCATGAAAGAAAAAAACATTAAAATACATATCATTTTCCTGACATCACATTATCTGACCTTTTCTGCTTGACTCATACATATACTAGATATTGCATATAAGGGAAACCATGGGATAATGTCCTATTTTTTTGAGACAAGGTCTTGCTATGCAATCCATGCAGGATTCAAACTCATAATTACCCTGCCTCAGCCTCCTGTATGCTAGGATTTCAGAAGATTTTATATTTTAGGAAACTTGCTTTCTATTAAAAATTTGAGATTATTTCACAATTGGGCAAACATCACAAAAAAAAATAAACAGCTCCTGTCTGGGAGCTATTTGGAATTATAGGTCCAGTTCCTTGCTTAGTCACATTAAGTTGTTTGGTCCAGATGGCCCCGCAAGGGGAACAGTGATATACTTCCTTCCAAGCCAGGTGCCTTGTGTCACTCCTCTCCTGTTATCCTAGCTACTCAGGGGGCGAAGATCTGAAAATCAAGGTTCAAAGCCAGCTGGGACAGAAAAGTCTGTGAGAGTCTCATTTCTCATTTACTACAAAAAAGCCAGAAGTACAGCTGTGGCTTAAGTGGTAGAGCACCAGCCTTGAGCAAAGAAGCTAAGGGATAACAGAGCCTAGGCCCTGAGTTCAAGCACTAGTACCAGCACCAGAGATTTGGGGGGGGGGAGGGCAGGCAGGGCTGAGGGAGAGATCACTAAGTTATTATTTCTGCTTCTGAGGCACTGAGGAACTAGGGTTCTTTCTTGTAGATGGACAAGTTGACTTAGGCCCTCCAAACTAGCTGACTCCTTCTTGGGATGGGTCAGACACATTTGCTAAATTAACAGTATGAAGAGTGTGTTGGCGGTTCTTATTTCAGCAACACTGAGTCCTGGGAGTAGTCAGAAAGTAGCTGGGAGGTGGCCATGACACCTGGGTAATGGTGCTAGCCATGTTACTTTGCAGAAGGGAAAAACATTGAGGCCTTGGAAGGAAAAACACATTCCGTCTAGCATTATAAGTACTTACTTCACTGGCAAAATATGACCCGTGTGAGATCAGAGAACAGGTGTGAAGTATTTTTAGACAAACCTTGGCGGGCATATGCCATAGGGCGCATCCCTTCTGTCGGCATACCCCTCAAGGGTTTCCAAAATAATTGTGGAAAAACCACATTGACAGAATGAGCTAGACTCTTGCTTCTATGTTTTGTTTTTGTTGTTTTACACTGAATATTAAAATCCAACCTAAACTTTCTTCCCAAGCCATCAAGTTGCAACTTCTTTTTTTTTGGTCCAACATGGGGCTTGAACTCTAGTCCTGGAAGGTGTCCCTCAGCTCTTCAGCTCAAGGTGAGCTCTATACCACTTGAGCCACAGTACCACTTCCGGTTTTCTGGTGGTTAATTAGCAATAAGAGTCTTATAGACTTTCTTGCCTGGGCTGATTTTAAACCTGGATCCTTAGAGCTCAGCCTCCTGAGTAGCTAGGATTATAGGCATGAGCCACCAGCTAAATTGCAACTTTTTTTTTTTTTTTTGGTCGGTCTTGGGCTTGAACTCTGGGTCTGGGCGCTGTCCCTCAGCTCTTCAGCTCAAGGCAAGCATTCTACCACTTGAGCCACAGCGCCACTTCCGGTTTTTTGAGTGGTTTATTGGAGATAAGAGTCTCATGGTCTTTCCTGCCCGGGCTGGCTTTGAACCATGATCCTCAGACCTCAGCCTCCTGAGTAGCTAGGATTGCAGGCGTGAGCCACCGATGCCCAGCTGCAACTATTTTTTTTTGGGGGGGGGTCCAGTCGTGGAGCCTGAACTCTGGGCCTGGGCACTGTCCCTCAGCTCTTCAGATCAAGGCTAGTGTTCTACCACTTGAGCCACAGCGCCACTTCTAACTTTTTTCTTTTTGTTTATGTGGTGCTGAGGAATCGAACCTGGGGCCTCAGGCATGCAAGGCAAGCACTCTACCACTGAGCCACCTTCCCAGCCCAGCTGCAACTATTTTTAAACACTGGATTTCTACATGTCCTTCTCTAGTTCTTGAGGTCCTTTTTTCTCTTCCTTCCTCAGAGCTATTGAGAGAACCAGAAAATGTGGCACCACTGACTCAGGGATATGTGTCTTCCTAACGCCGAATTAGGATTTTGAAGTATTTCCTAATTCATTTAGGCCAGGAAGTATGAAAGATGGACATGTACCATTTCAGTCTCAGTTCTAGCAAATGAGTGAAAACCTATGACTTCCTGGTGCCGATGGAAGAGACACCTGTAGTATGTTCTCATATGACTTAAGAAATTGATTCAGCTTGGTCTCTGGTGACTCACGCCTGTAACTCTAGATACGCAGGGGGCTGAGATCTGAGGATCAAAGTTCAAAGTTCATGGGCAGAAAAGCCTATGTGACTCTTATCTCCAATTAATCATCAAAAAAAACAGAAGTGGAGCTGTAGCCCAAGTGGTAAAATGCCAGCTTTTAAGTCCCAGTATTAGCGTGCACACACACACACACACACACACACACACACACACACACACACCATGCAAATATTGTTCATTTTAGGACAGGGTCCAGTTACCTTGTGACACAGGTTCAATAGTTCCTAGGCAAAGTCCCTTTTTCTGTTTTTCCTTAAATACAAGAAGTTGGATCAGATGACTTTTCCTCTCCATCCCTTCACCAGGCTTCAATTTATTTCTGGTCACAGTAGAGGTTGGGTTCTATCTGCCCATGAATGTGCCTGTTCTTTTTCTACTCTGATTTCCACATCTGCCAACTTGCCTGCAATGCTCGCTCCCCACCAAAGCATACTGCCCACCTGCCTCTCTAAAGTTCTGTGGAGCCCAAGTCCCTCCTTCCTCCCCACATCCTGTTTCAGCACTAAACCATCCCATACGATGCTTAGAAAGCTGCGGTCCCTGGGCAGTCTTTCTAGAAACTAAGATGTCACCAGAGGCTCTTTAACCAGACTTTGAGGAAACAGTTTGTACACAGCTCTGAAGGATTTTACCTGGGGAAATTGCATCTTTCTATTAGGAAAGATTGGAAGACGTGAAAAAAAATGTTTCATTTGTTTATTTTTGTGACTCAGGAGAAGAGGCTCTTGTCATCTGAATACAAAAGTCCAAAGAACTTTTCAGGTTCCTAAGGAGTAGAGAGATGAAAGGAAAGATCTGGTCTTTGTCCTGGGTGCCAAGGTGAAAAGGGAGCTAGGTCTGGTGCCAGTGGCTTATGCCTGTGGCCAGACTGGGGCTTGAACTCAGGGCCAGGGCACTGTCCCTGAACTTCCCCCCCCCCAATCCTGGGGCTCGAACTCAAGGCCTAGGCACTGTTCCTGAGCTTATTTTATACAAGGCTAGCACTCTACTGAAGGCTAGCACTCTACTTCTTTGAGCCACAATGCCACTTCCAACTTTTCCAGTCTATGTGGTACTGAGGAATCGAACCTAGGGTGTTATGCATGCTAGGCAAGCACTCTACCACTGGGCCACCTTCCCAGCCTGTCCTTGAACTCTTGTGCTCAAGGTCGGCACTTTACCACTTGAGCCCCAGCAAAAGTGTTTAATTGGAGATATGAGTGTCACAGACTTTCCTGCTTAGGCTGGCTTTTAACTGTGATCCTCAGATCTCAGCTTCCTGAGTAGCTAGGACTACAGACATGAGCTACTAGGGCGCATCTTAGATGATCAGTCTTTGAGAAGAAACTATAGGCATTTCACTACTGATGTTTGGTCCTGGCTTAATTTACTAGGGTTATGGTTGACTCAAGAGGCTCCTCTGGGCTAGGATTCCATTGTTGTTCCTATCTTCTTGCTCAGGTGAGATGTGATTAAGCAGCCACTCTGTTCATACCCTCAATGCTTCATCAAGCACTTGTTGGTTAGGAGCTGATGATGACATCCTCTAGCAGAGGATAACACACAAGCCCAAGTAGCCACAGTACCCAGGGCATACTAAGACCAAAAGAGATACTGGGCTTGTCTAGATAGCCTAGACTGAGCAGAGAAAACAGTTCATCACTAAAACAGTTCATCAGTTCACTGAAGTTCTTGGGGAAGCCTGGAGCCCTGAATGCCCAGCTCTGGAGAGGATCAGCCTACTGAGAAGTGCTCTTCCATCTCATGTATGTGTGGTAGGAGGATGTGAGCTGCTATTCCATGAGAGAAAGGCAAAGGGAAGCAGATCCGGACAGACTGCTGCCAGTCCATGATTGCTGGAGGGTGAACTGGGACATTTTTTGGGGGGTTGGATCTTGGGTCCAGTGCATCTTAGTTGATGTCACCTCATCTATCATCCTCCCCATTCCCCCTCCCCCATCCCTACCCTCAAGTTATATAATTGTGTCATTTTTCTGCACACTTTATCTTCTGGGCTTTTGTTCCCTTTTGAAATATTGAACAAGAGATCACTTTTGTCCCATGTCATTTTTTTTTTCTGACTTAAATTCAACTTCAGTCTTCATCGCGACCTCGGGTTTTTTGTTTGTCTTTGCTCATTTTCTTTTTATGTCAGTTGTAGGGCTCGAACTCAGGCCTAGACCACAGTCTCTGAGCTTCTTTTGCTCAAGACCAATGCTCTGCCACTTTGATCCACAGCTCCACTTCTGGTTTTCTAGTGGTTAATTGGAGAAAAGAGTCTCATGTACTTTTCTGTCCGGACTGGCTTTGAACTGTGATCCTCAGATCTCAGCCTCTTGAGTAGCTAGGATTACAGGTGAGAGCCACCATGCCCAATAACTTGGACATTTTAACTTATTTTTCCCCCTCAACTCCAAGCTTTGTATAAAAATTATGCAAGAGATGGTTTAGAAGCCCAAGAGCAGAAGCAGCTGCAGTGAAAGAAGGATCAAGCCAGGAGTGACTCTAAGTCCTGTCTTTCAACACAGGTTTTCAGTTTAATGTCTTAGGAACCTCCTCAGGCTAGAAGCTCCCTCTAGGGGTCATCTCATTTCTCATTTGTTTTCCTACCTTTTAGTGACAAAGACTGTTTGGCTTTGTGATGTCAGAGTTGACAGTAGGTACCACCCTTCCAGAAGCTGCTGTTGCTGGAAAGTATGTGCTCATTGCACAAACTCGGACACCTCAGGCTACTCCGGTGTGCCACTCATATCACCACACCCTGCCCTGGCAAAGACAGCCAGACTTTGTGGAGTTCAATTGCTCCTTCTGCCACTTAGGCTATTTGGATGCCTGAAAGACTTGCCAGTTTGAGCATAAATCAAAGAACAAGACTCTGACAGAGCATGGTAGTTCACACCTGTAATTTCATCATTTATGATGTAGGGAGGATAGAGAGTTCCAGGCTAGTCTAGACTGATTCTCTCTCTCTCTCTCTCTCTCTCTCTCTCTCTCTCTCTCTCTCTGTCTGTCTCTCTCTCTTTCTCAAAAAAAGGGGGGGGGAATCAGAGACTATAGAAGGAAAGCTTTGTATAAAGCACATCCAGAAATTAGTTCCAAATCACTTTTGTCTTTATTTATTCCCTCTGGACAAAGCTGCTCTTCCCCGAGGTCTGACATCCTCTGTGGCTAATGCTGTCATCCACTGAAAATACAGCCACAAAGTGGCCAGTTCTTCCACATGATCTGGGGCGTTCTCGGGGTCCCAAATCAACAGCAGCTATCTCAGGTCTCACTCTAGCAGACTCCCCGATAAGTACTAACAACCAAAGAAGAAGGCTCTGCGGTAGAGCAAAGGGCTATGGTAGGCCTCCATTAATAACTCCTAGTGTTCCTGGGTAAACAGAATAGGAGCTTTGAACCAAATCCCCAACCTCACCCTCTCATTGCTGTGCCCTGCCAGTTAAACCTACTCAGCTCTGTAAAGGAGGGTTGAAAATTCTATCGGTTAGCACTGGGGTGATGACTGTAAAACTATAGAAGGCATTAGGCATGATCCCTCTCCTCATAACCCATAGGGGAGGTCAGCTGACCTTGTACTATTTCATGAGAATCCTGGGAGACAAGACTTCTGATGGATAATCAAGAAGGAAGCAAAAGAGAGAAAAACATACTTGACCCTTATTTTTTTTTTATCTTTTTTCTTTTTTTGGCTGGTACTGGAGCTTGAAGTCAGGGCTATCTCTTAATCTCTTTCACTCAAGGCTGAAGGTCTACCACTTCATCCACACCTCTACTTACAGCTTTTTGATGGTTGATTGGACATAAGAGTCCCACAGATTTTCCTGTCAGAGCTGACTTTGAACTGTGATCCTCATATCACAACCTCCTGAGTAGCTAGGATTCCACGTGAGCCACCAGTTATCTGACCATAGTTGTTTATTGTTGAATCTATGCTGGAAGAAATTAGTCATGTGACTTGATGCACGAGCTCTTGACGCACAGGGAACCACCTGGCTTTGACTCCCTGCCAGGTAAAGGACCTGGGCAAATTCTTCCACCTCCCTGCGTCTGCTTCACAATTCTGAAATGAGACTATCATAGGGCGGTGAATAACTCTTGCCTCCAAGGCCTGTAAGTATTTAATGAAATAATGCACATGGGCACATATTAAGGGGTGTTAGCCCTTAGAATGGAGATGATCAACCCTGCCATTATGGTATCCCATGGGAAAAGGGGACCCATTTTTTTTGTTCAGTTGTGGGCTTGAACTTAGGGCCTGGGTGCCATCCCTGAGCTCTTTTGCTCAAGGTTAGCTCTCTACCACTTTGAGCCACTTCTGGTTTTCTGGTGGTTAATTGGAGATAAGAGTTTCATGGGAACTTTTCTGCCTGGGTTGGCTTTGACTGCAATCTTTGGGGCTCAGCTTCCTGAGTAGCTAGGATAACAGGCGTGAGCCACCAGCCCCTGGCAAGACCCACCTTTTGGGAGGTTGGGGACAGGGATGAGTCACCCTCTGTGTAAATCACATCATAAGATCTGAATTCTGCTCATCTGTTCACACAAGCTTCTCCTCTTATTAGTTGTGCTGATTGGAGAGATGACGTCTTCTACTGACCCCCTAGAGCCCTGGGCAGCGGCTCCTGTTGTGTGGTACCTTTTGATGGGGAGAGCTGAGCTCCATGGCAGGGGCATTGGAGCTGGGAATGAAGGGTGGAGAAATGTTCTTAGGGTCTCCTTGCAGGACTCAGGGGTTCCCAACCTTACCCCCTTTCTATACCTTCTCTGCTTGCTTGCCCACCAACTGTCCAACCCAGCAAATCTGAGAGTTGGGGAATGTATGGAGCGTGTGTGGCTCTTTTTCTCTCCTTTCTTCTTGCCTCTCCCTGAATCTCCCTTCTCTTCTCCACCACCCTCCTCCTGGATTCTTCCCTGCCTACAAAAGGAAATAAGGAGATCTGGGGAGCCTAAGCCTAGAGTATCTGGTCTTTGGGTTTTTGTTTGTTTGTTTGTTTTAATGCCAGTACTAGCACTTGAACTCAGGGCCCCGATGCTGCCCCTTAGCACGCTCTCTCTCTCTCTCTCTCTCTCTCTCTCTCTCTCCAGTCATGGGGCCTGAACTCTGGGCCTGGGCGCTGTCCCTCAGCCTCAGCTCTTCAGCTCAAGGCTAGCACCCTACCACTTGAGCCACAGCACCACATCTGGCTTTTTTCTGCTTACGTGGTACTGAGGAATTGAACCCAGGGCCTCATGCATGCAAGGCAAGCACTCTGCCACTGAGCCACCTTCCCAGCCCCAGCTTTTTCTCTTAAGGCCAGAATTTCAGCACCTAACCACAGCTCCACTTCTGACTTTTGTGGTTAATTGGTGATAAGACTCATGTACTATACTGCTCTGTCTGGCTTCAAACTGAGATCCTCAAATCTCAGCCTCCTGAGTAGCTAGAATAACAGATGTGAGCCACCAGTGTCTGGTCAGTTCCTCTTTTAAAAGACTTAGGTGCTGAGTGCTGGTGGCAAGCCTGTAATCCTAGCTGTTCAGGAGGCTGTTACCTAAGGATCATGGTTCAAAGTCAACCTGGGGAGGATAGTCCAATTAAACCCTAGAAAACTGGAAGCAGAGCTGTGGCTCAAAGTGGTAAAGTACTAGCCTTGAGCAAAAGAGCTCAGGGACAGTGCCCAGGCCCTGAGTTCAAGTCCTATGACCAACCAAGCAAAACAAAAGCCTTAGGCAATAAGATTACAGCAGGGATGGCCAGCAACAAAGCAGTTCTTAGGTCTTTAGCCCGCAGGTGCAGGCAGGATACAAGATTACCAGCAGAGGTGTCTACACAGCTGTGGCAAAAGGGCCCATAGTCAGCCCAATTTCTGGAGGCAGCGGCTGCCACAGGCCACTGTGATGTGCCAAAGGAGGCCCAGCACAGGTGTAGTTCCTATACCTCCGTCCTTCCTCCCAGCAACCTGGCTGCCACATTTAGCTAAAGCTTTGGTAATCTCATCTGTACCTATGTGTCAATTCGCATACCTTCTCAGGGACTCTGGACAGTAGGACTGTGAGACCCCAGGCCCGTGAGTGGACATGACCCATCTGAAGTCCTTAGCAGAGCAAGAGCTTAAAGATCATTAAAGATGCCTCTGCCCCTACACAACCTTCTGACAAAATAAGTAAGAACTCTGTGTGGCTCCTTTGTAACAACAGACTTGTCTGTGACGATGGAAATCCTGTGTCTGTGTTGTCTCAGGTCATAGCTACCAGCCATGTGAAACGTGGCACTCAACTGCGGCCTATGCAGATGAAGTTCAACTTTATTTAATTTGAATTCATTTACATGTACTCAATCCTGTCTGCCTTGAGAGTGTGGCTTTCTATTCATTGTGTAAGACCTTCTTCTCCCAGAGGCTGGGGACCAGTTAGAAGTGGCAGATAAGGCCAGGTGCCTGGTGGCTCATACCTGTAATCTGAGCTACTCAGGAGGTTGAGAAATGAGGATCATGGCTCCAAGACCACACACACACACACACACACACACACACACACATAGAAGTGGTGACTAGGGACAGTAAGGATGGAAGCCATTATTTGAGGCCTCAGCCTATAGCTGAAATGATTAAAATATATGTCCCATCCTGGAATATATATACTTGGAAAAGACTTGGAACGCAGACCCCCGGGTTTGATTCTTGGCACTCCCATTTATTAACCTTATGACCTCAGGGAAGCTTTAGAGCCTCTGAGCATCTGTAAAACAGGAGACGTGATACCTGTGTGGGCTTCTCTTCCACCACACGAGGTGCAGGGCTCCATCGTCCATTCCATTCGGACGTGTTGAACACCCCGCATGGCCAGGTCTTGCTCGGGTAAATACACTGAACGAGAACACATTACTTTTGCCCTTTGGACAACTACGGTCTAAGGCACATCTATCATATGAGAGAATAGTAAAAATAGTATCTTGCTTAACGAGATTAGAGAGGGTTAACTTGGACAGCCTAGGTAAAGAGGTTGAGGTAGAGTTGCTAGAACTCAAATATAAGCTCCTTCCTTTTGTCACTGTTCTTCGTATGACCCAGGGGCTCCGCAGTGCCCCAGGCCCCCGCGGCTTCCTGGGTGCACACAGAAAGGACACGAATCACCACCACTCCTGGATTAAAGGCAAAATCAGAGGTATGTCCCTAGGTCATCTCCTTTCTGTTGGCATTCTGTCGGTATTCTCAACACCCAGCGGGGCACCTCACCTGGGAAGAGGCCTGGCCTGGGCCAGTGCTAGAATTGAGTTTGCTGTCTGTCCCTCCTTCTGAGTGGACTCCAAGGGTGACCGATGCTGCCGAAGACTTGGATGCCAAGGTTGCATGTCCCAGGTTAATTGGCGCCTGAATACAGAGCCATCAACTTGACCTTAAAGTAGCAGTGCTGGGGGCGGGGGCTCAGAGGGCTTCTGGGGGTGGGTGGGTAAGTTTGCTCACTTGTCTGCCCACCCTCTTGTGAGAGATGCCAGCTGGAGGCTTGTTTCTATCTTCCTCCTGACACAGCCCAAGAGAGCAGTGTCACTTGACCTCAGGGCACATTCCAGAATGAGGGCACAGCCAAGAATAGGACCCAGGAACCCTGCCACCTATCCTGCCTGCATTAATCACACATTCCCTAGAGGAGGAGGGAGGCTTCAGACTCTTTGTGAGGGAAGAGGAGGAGGGAGAGGTTGAAGGTAGAGCTGGGGACAGGAGAGAAGACACTAGAAACAGCCCCTTCTTGTGGATCCTCTGGTACAGTAACACCTCCTGGCTCCATCTGGCAAACTGTCCATGACCTCTGTGGGCTTTGCCTCTGGCGTCCCCGGGCTGCTCTTCTGATGTGGATCCGTGGACACACACACAGAGATGGGGACTTAGAGATGAGGCTGAGGCAGCCTGGGGAAGCTCCCCTGAGGAGCTGAGCCTTGAAGGATGAGTAGGCACAAGGCTGCGGGCTCGCTCAGGAATCTAGGCCAAGATTGCATGTGTGTGATGTCACGTGACATGTAAACAGCCCTGAATGTGTGCGTGCAGCTGGTTGACTGGACACAGGTCCATCCGAGATATGTGGGTTCCTGATGTCCTGATGTGACTCCACACTGCCCAGTCCACAGCAGGTGTGTGTGTGTGTGTGTGTGTGTGTGTGTGTGTGTGTGTGTGTGTTCCACACATTAGGAGAATAGCACAAACATTAAGAGATCTGGTTTTTTTGGGGGGGAGGGGTCCGGTTGTGGGGCCTGAACTCTGGGCCTGGGCGCTGTCCCTCAGCTCTTCAGTTCAAGGCTAGCGCTCTACCACTTGAGCCACAGCACCACTTCCGGCTTTTTTCTTTTTTCTTATGTGGTGCTGAGGAATCGAACCCAGGGCCTCATGCATACAAGGCAAGCACTCTACCATTGAGCCACCTTCCCAGCCCACATTAAGAGATCTGATGTCACACTGGCAGGATGCAGACCTCGGCTCTGCCACTTGGCAGCCATGACACCCTGGGCACATTTCTTATCTCTTCTAGCTTTGTGTCTCCCACCTACAAAATGGCATTCTGCCTCACACAGTCACAGCTCACTGACACAAGATGGGGCCTGGTGCCTGTCATATCTTAAGCCCTTGCTCAGGCAGATTTTATTAGAACAGGGCAGATGGACAGAGGAAGTTCCCAGACAAAGGAAATATACCACCACGAGGCTGTGGTTCACTGTCATTCTTCTTCCCTAGTCAGGTTCCATCCTGATTGCTTGTTCTTCAGCCTACTGTCCAGGGGGTGACGACAGACCAGAGAGCAGCTGGCCAGACAATGGAGCAGAGTCCCAGGAGGCTGGTAGGGGGACAATGGAGCAGTGTCCTGGGAGGCCATGGCTGGGGACAGGGAGTGGAAGAAAGAGGGGAAGCAGCCAAGCTGCTCTGCGTGGGGAACGCAGGCTGGTCCAGCAACAGGCGAGATGGAATGGGTAACAGGAAAAGAGAGGGATTAGAGAGAGAGACTGGAGGGGAAACAGAGCCAAATGGACCTGAGAAAGGCCAGGGATGAGTAGGCAGCATGGACAGGGAGGTGGGTGACCCTAACCTTGGTGCAGAGGCCTTGGGATCCATGTGCTGGGGCCAAAGCTCCCAGAGAGAGGGGGGTAACTTCTACAGGCCGCCTGGCCACCCAGACTTGGAGCCTCCTCTCAGCCCTGATAGCACCTGCCAGATGCCAGACATTGTCACAGACTAGGGAAATAGAGATGAAAGATGATGAGTTGTTTTGTTTGCCAGTCTTGGGACTTGAACTCAGGGCCTGGGCACTGTCCCTGAGCTGCTTTTGCTCAAGGCGAGCACTCTACCACTTGAGCCACAGCACAACTTTTGGCTTTTTCTTTTAGTAGTTTATTGGAGATAAGAGTCTCACAGAGTTTCCTACCCAAACTGGCTTTGAACCAGAATCCTCTGATCTCAACCTCCTGAGGAACTAGGATTATAGACATGAGCTACCAGCACCCAGCATGATGTGCAGTTTTGAAGATAGAAAAATTGACATTGCCAGATGCTAGTGGTTTACACCTGTAATCCTAGCTACTCAGGAAGCTGCGATCTGAGGATCATGTGTCCAAGCCAACCCAGCAGTTTTTTTTTTCTTTTAAAAATCAGGACGTGGAGCTGTGGTTCAAGTGGTAGAGTGCCAACCATCAGTGAAAAAGTCAAGGGACAGTGCCCAGGCCCTGAGTTCAAACCCCACCATTCACACACACGTGTGCGCACGCACACACACACACACACACACACAATTGATGTCACAAAGTAGGTCAGAAATTGTAATCATTCTTTCAGTATCCAAGTTATCTGAGCTCTGAATCAGGCTGGGGGAGGTACTCAGTTCAGATTTCTGGGAACCACAGAATAGAGCCTTGAAAGCTATGGTCAGGGTCTCGAAGCGCAAGGGGAGGAGAGACTGGGGCCCTGGGGCTGGTCGAGAAGGGCCCCCAGAAAACCACTGTCTCTGCACAAGGCTCCAATTTGTTCAGGCTTTCCAGTTTTACCTGTGGAATGATTGGAACCTCAGGCCTCCATAAATTGCTCTTGTTGCCATCTGTATTACATATGAAGACAGTGGCTTGGAGAACAGGTAAGTGGCAGAGCCAGTCTCCAGCTCTGTGGGCTGGATGGTTTCTGGCTCTGCCAGTCTGATGCAGTAGGGGTGGCATCCGGAACCTTCCCCTTCCCCAGGGAAGCAGAACAGGGAGCTGGAGCCCTGCTGTACCAGCCCTGCTATTATCCTGGTCCCATATACACACAAACGAGGCAGGGGGAGGTGACAGTCCTCAACCTTCCAGATCGCCAGGTCACCTGGCCCAGGAGGGGACGGGCCCATGAGGCAGTTTGGTGGCTCAGTTTTGTGCTGTGTGTCTTCCTGTAATGCTATGAGGAGCTCCCACTCCCTGGGCCTCACTTGTGCCTTGGGGAAAGCTCGTCCTGATGCTCTCATTCCCCACCTTTTGTTCCCTCTTCGTGGGTGAGTGCGGCTGCCTGGATTCCTCCTTTGGGTCGTGGCCACAGCAAAACTGCAGGGTGCGGTATCCCCTGGGAACTGGAGGGGACAGACAAGTTGGGAGGGGGGGTAGGACCACGGCTTTCAGGGCCCTGGATTCTTGTCCAGGGGTGTGGAGCCGTCGTGACATTCCCTAAGGTTGAAAGCTCTGCTGCTTCCATTCGCTGAACCATTTCAGGCCCTGAGCCTTCCAGGGACCAGGCCTCACCCTGAGTCCCCTGGGGAATCATAGCCAGGCGGGACTCCCTCCTGCCCGGTAGGTTGAAACATCAGTGTTGGGATCTGGGTTCTGTACCTGACACCTCCATCCCCATTGTTCGAAGACGGAGAGCACTGAGGTTGCAAATCCGGGCCAGAGTTCCACCCCTCTACCTCCCATTCACCTTGCCTGGCTGGTTCTGATTTCTCCAGTTTTGCTCTGAGCTGTGCCGAACGCCTTCAGAACTCACAGCGTCCCTCCAGCATCCAAATGTGGCCCCACTGGACAAGAGGTCACAAGAGCAAGTGTCACAACCACTGTTCCTCCCTCCGCTCCCCGCAGCAGCCCAAGAGAATCACACAAATGCGGTTGATATATGAGTTTTTAATTAGCATTTTCCTCCCTATATTCAAGGAAGAAAGAACACCCCTCCCCCCATCCCCACATGGTCATCCTTGGCTTTGGAGAGGCAAAGTCAGAACAGAGGACTGAGAGAATGGGGACAGATGCAGAATTGGCAGTGGGGCTCCCAAACCCTCTTCCTAGTGGTGGGGTGCCTGGGCCCACACAGGAGTCTAGAAACAAAAATCAACCAGCTGCAATATCTCCCACCTTCCCTCCCAGGCCCCACCTGCAGCCTCCCTCCAGGTCACTGCTGGTTCTGGAGACCACCACCAGATGGCAGCATCGAGCAACCCACGTTCCCTAGATGCCTCTTCCTTTCCCCTTATTCCAGTCCTCCACTAACCCCGCCCCTGCCTGCCTCTTCTCTTTATTTCTCTTACTACCAAAACACATCTTGGGACATCTATTTAATTTCTGTCTAAAGCAGTCACTGAATGTTCCATCAGCCATCAGATGGAAACTGACAGCTGGATAGCCAGCCATGACTCTTGGGGGTTTTTTTGGGGGGTGGGGGCGGGCGGGAGAGAGGGGGTTCTGGGATCTTCGAACCAGGTCCCAACATCTGATACACAGAAGTATTCAGAAAGAGTCCACTGCATGGAATCCAACAGAACCAAACCCACAAGCCCGTGCAGCTGAGAAGAAGCATGGATTCTACTGTGTGTGCCATGGTAGCCTCAGAGACACAGGCTGACACAGCCAAAGGCACCTGTCCTTGGCAGCCAACGCTCACTGCTGTTCACTGGGTTGGACTATGCCTCTGGCTTTCCACTGCTCACAGCCCTTGACAGGAAGCAGCCTCTGCTCACAATGGTCTGGGAGTCTGGAGGGAAGTTATCCTGACGCGTCTCTGGGCTCTTGGTCTCTCCACCTGCACCTGCTTTACAAGTCGACACATCCAACTGTTTATCTCCCAGCCGTCTGCTGACCCCTGGCTGGGGAGCCATGGCTGGGGGATGGAGGGAGGGGCAGCAAGGGTGGGGGGGAGAAGACCTGAGCAGAGTGGGCCTCAGGAGCAACTTACCTGTGTCTATTGACATCTCCTTTTGCCCCCCTCAGCTAAAACAAAAAGGAGATGGAGACACACACACACACCCTCATTAAACCAAAAGACTAGAAGTTACTCTAAGACCCACTGGGTAGCTTTCTTCCAACACGTAGCCTGGTGCTTCCCTGCTGGCCCAAGACTAAGCTGATCTTGCCTGGTTTGTGGACAGGGGCCCTGGGGTTTGGGTAGGTGGGAGAGGGCCAGGGAGGGTAGGCCAGCCTAGTGCAAGCCCGGGAAGTCCTTAAGGACGTCACAGGTGTTCTTGTACATGACCTCACGGAGCTTCCTGACCCTCCGGGTGCTGGAGGCGCCCACAAAGCTGTCAGGTCTTAACATGGCCATGCCACCATCCACCTCCCCCATGATGATGAGCGGCGTCTCCCCCACCGTCACGTTGGGGCAGGGGCAGGCCCAGTCCACGTGGAGCAGCGTGACCTCCAGTGGCTCTCGGCCCAGGAACTTGAGGCCCATCTTCTCATCCTTGAGGACCTCGTCCACAGTCACCAGGGCACGGCCTGAGTCGGGCTCCTCCGTCAGCTCAGAGACCCGGCCTAGGATGACAAAGTCACTCCGACAGAAGCTGGTGACCAGCTTCTGCCGGGGCTTACAGGCCCGGCAGCGCTGATTGCCCCGGGGGAAAGGACATGACTCCTCACAGGCCTCACGGCTCTCAAAGTTGTTGCCGTTGCCCTCACAGCCACCGTAGACAAAAGACTGGCACTGGGCCATCTGGCTGTTGTAGGCCCAGCGTGGCACATAGGCCTTGCACGGCCCCTGCAGGGCGGGCAGGCTGCACACGGCCAGCGGGCCGCTCATGCACGCCAGCATGCAGGCCTCGTAGGTCTCAAAGTGGTTGAGGTTGCGGTGGCAGTGGCCGAAGGTGAAGGTCAGGCAGTTGTTGGCCTGGGCATCGAAGTGCCAGCGGGTCTGCTCCTCGCCACAGTCCTCGCTGTCGGGGGGTTTGAGGCACTCCGCCGTGGGGAAGGCCGTGCCATTGAGGCTGCTCTCTGAGGTGGCCGAAGCCTGAGCCCCCCTGACCACGGACAGGGGGAAGTCAACCCTCAGCACCCCAGCAGGATTCCGGGCCGTGCAGGTATAGATGCCAGCATCCTGGAGCTGGGCATTGTAGATGACCAGCTGGGCGATGTTGGTGACGACCACATTGCCACGTACGTGGTTAGGCCTCATGACCACATTCTCCCGATCCTCCAGCTGCTTCTCCCAAGTGACTTCCGGCCGGGGCCGGCCCACCACATCGCAGAGGAAGCTCACCGTCTCTCCCACGGTGACCGACTGGTGCACAGGGTGGTTGAGCAGGGCCGGGGCTGCCATGTCCAGCCCCGGGGTCTCCGGGGAGGCCGTGGTGGGGTGCATGGTGGTCTCGGGCGGCGGAGGGCTGGTGTTGGGCCAGGTGAAGTGGTAGCGGCAGGTGACCACGGCCAGCGTGATGCCCTTGGAGCAGGCCTCGGCGTCCATGTAGCAGCGGTTGTAGTAGGTGAGGCCGTCCGAGGCGCAGGTGAAGCTGGGCTCCTTCTCGCAGCGGTCTTTGCACTTGCACACGGGCTGGCCATCCCAGATGTCACACTCAGAGCCCTGCTGCACGCACATGAAGTGGTCGCACGTGGCCTCCTTGGGCATGCCCACTGGGCCTTTCTTCCCTTTCACGTCCATGTAACGGGCTGCCACGCAGCTTGTGGTTCCGCAGACATTGGGGCAACACTTCTCATAGGTCTCACACTCCTGAGAGAACCAAGAACACTCTCAACAGAGACAGGACAAGGAAGAAAGGATCGACTCCTACCTCCTACCGAGCGAAACAGTGCAGCCTTTACCTTCCTCTTACAGGAAGGTCCTGTAAGAGGACCAAGGGCCTAAGGCTAGGATTATGGGCCGCCCCCTCCTCTCCCTCCTCCTCCTTCTCCTTCTTTTGGTGGTGGTACTGAGGTTTGAACTCAGGGCCTTACATTTGCTAGACAAGTGCTGTGCCATCTGAACCATTCCTCCAGACCTTGTTTGTTTTTTTTTGCTTTAGTTTATGTTTCAGATCAGGTCTCACGTTTTGCCCAGGGCAGGCTTGGACCTTGTTCTTCCTACTTCTAACTCCAGTGTAGCTAGGATTACAGGCGTGCACTCTCACTCAATAGAGAGGATGTTTTCTTACTACCACTTCACAAAAATACAGAGAAGTAACACCCATGTTGCAGAGAACGAAGGTGGTAGAAAAGAGGTTCACGTTCTCTGTCTGTGTAGGGGTGGATCCTAACATCATCCATCATCTGGTTACCTAAACGAGGCCTAGGGTTGCAGATTTAATCTGCCACCTCCTCCCACGTCTCACACTGAGGTAAGGATTATCTGGCCAACGTGAAGGAGTTGTTTCTGGGACAGCCATTCAAGTTCAAGTCTCTCCACACCTCTCCTCTGAAGGACAGCAGGGTGGCTTAGACCCAAGAAAACCAGGTCTTGTGGCCTGTACTAGACCAGCTCCGCGAGGGACATTTCACAAAGAAAGTACCAAGACAAAAGTCCCCTTGTGTGGCAAAAATCAACAGTCATTGAGGCTTTTTCCGTCTATAACCCCTGCTGGTTTTCTATGGAGCCACATAAGACATTAGGTTAATTCCTCCAAATGAGCAATGCGCACCGGGAGCTGGCATACACAGGATTTCACGTGGTGTTTTCCACAATCACACGTCGTACCCACGGGCAGCTGGGCAGCCCTCCTAATCCGGCACCAGGTAATAACTCCATGAATGACTCCCTACCAGGACCAGCCTCTCGTCCTTCGGCCTTTCATTTCAGTCTCCTTGGCATTCCACACAGGCTCAGAAGGGGAAATATCTCCACCGGGCTGTGGGGAGCCTGACCCCCCTCACTTGTTTACTGTGCTTCTCTCCCTCACCGCCATTCAGTTCAGAACTGGGACTTTGCAGGCTATCTGAATCCTCAGCCCCGCATGGGTATCTGCTCCCCAAGACACAGCTGCAGCAGGTGTCATCGTCCTGCCTGACTTCTTGTAAAGATGCTATCCGGAGGGGTTACAGTGACGTCAGTAGGTAATGAGTACATTTCTTATCAAGCATTGTTACCCCCTCCTTTGTTTTTCTCCTACCATCCCTTCCCTCCCCACCCTTCCCAAAGTTGTACAGTTCATTTCCAACATAGTGCTGCCTGATTTCTCAAGCCAGTCTGGGATAGTGAGGAAAGACTTCCTACTAGCGACATGAGCTCAACCAATGGGGAGAGCCGCCACCCCTCCCTGCTCCTTATCCTCTTGTCCACAGCACTACCTGATGTGTCCTGAGTGGCCAGAGAACTGTCCCCAGCATCTCCACAGAAGATGCTCTTCTGTGGAGATGCCAGGGGTCCTTGGCAAGGCCTAGCTCTTATCATATCAGGAGCCCTGGGAGGCCAGGTGAAGCAGAAAGGGACTGTGGCCAGAGCAGGTGGCAGTACTTGTCCTTTGCCCCGCAGGAGCCTGCAGAGATTGCCTTCCCTCAGCAGCCAAAGGACAACAGCCCTAGAAGTAGCCCTGTCCTCAGCCAGCACCAGTCAGTGGGGAGAAAGGAGCATCTCAGAGTCTACAGGGCTGGGCCCCGCTCGCTTCCCTCTGAGGACACCCAGCACACCTGGACCACAGTTGCTCCTTCTCAGCCTACCTGTCAGCCTGGTTAATCTCTGGGTCAAGATCCAAACCCTGGGGAGGTGGCTGGAGGCTGGATGGTGCCAGTCAGATAGGGGTCCCTCATTGGCCACAGTACAGCTCTGGGTATCCCCGGTGAGCAGGTGGCTGATGCCCCTGTGCTGGTATGTTGGACCAATTTGCACCATTGGGCCAGCACAGGGCTGGCTCATAGCAGCACAGAGGAGCCTAAGGATGGAGTCCTGGTCCCTCCTCATCCAGGCCTCTGCAGTAATGAACAGGCTTCAAGACAGTTCCCTCCAGGCAGACAGGGCTCAGGAACCTTCATCTGAGTTCCTGCAGCTCATCTCCAGTCATCCCCACACCCCCTGATCCCCCCCGCAACTGCCCTCCACTTAGTCACACAACTCACATGGTCCATGTCGGACTCCCCGCTTCCCACTCACCTGGTCTGCCTCACACTCTCGCTTGCAGGTGCTCTGAGCATCCACCCAGAGGTTAGGGTTCATGTCGTTGGGACAGATGCCTGCATGGGAGTAGCGGATGGGCGGCAGTGCCAGGCCTCGCGGAGACACCCCAAGCAAGGGCAGCAGCAGCAGCAGCAGCAGCAGCAGCCCCCAGTGGGACCAGAACCAACGACAGCCCAAAGCCCACATGGTGTGGGCTACAACGGCCAGAGACCTCCCCTTGGATGACACCAGGGGCTTCTTCTCCGAGGGCTAGAGACCCCTGCCTTCTGCACCCCAGCAGGTTTCCTCGCTTGGGCGGCAGCAGCAGCAGCAGCAGCAGCAGCAGCAGCAGCAGCAGCAGCAGCAGCAGCAGCAGCAGCGGCGGCGGCGGCGGCTGTCTGAGCCTCCACCAGCCTGCTGGGCTGCGCGGCTCCAGATAAAAGAAAGGTCTTTGGAAGGCAACTCCGCTCCTGGGTGTGCAGGGAGAAGGAGCCGCAGCAGGGCCCCCACCGAACCTGGATTGATATCCTGGGCGCGCCACCCGAGCCGGAGAGAGCCAACCTGCCGCCCGTGACAGGCAGGCGGCCGGCGCCTCTGTCCCGTGGCCGATCACAGACTTATTGCAGAAGTGGGGGTGGGGGGGGGAGGCTGGGGGTGGGGGGGAGGAAAAAAAAGAGCTGGAAGTAGTTTAGGCAGCGTATCTGGCACGGTGGGACACCTGCTTGTTTTTGACTCCAGGAGGCCTTTAACCCCTTCGAGGGCCCAGAAATGGCCTGGACTTTGGAGGAGAGCTGGCTTCAAGACACGCACGCTCACTTTCACTGCAAAGCAGGGTTTGTTTCCTTTTCCCCCTCCTCCCCAGGCTGGGCCCCCTCCTCCCCTGAAGAACACACAATCGCTTGTTACAAGGAGGGACCTGAGCCTCCGGGTTAGCGTCGCCCAGCGCCATCGTACACTGGAGAGCAAATGACGTGGAAAAACAACAAGTTCACGGCCATTCCAGGGCGGGCCCAGCAGCGCGTGCCTCTGCTGTGGAAGCCGACTCCCACTCCAGCACCGGGTCCCCCTGGAAGGAGGGGGTGTGCACACGCACAAGTCCTCCTCCAGATCTGGGGCCCGGGGCCATTTATGTCTTCAGTTCCGATGTTGGTGATCTCCCCTCCAGCCCCCAATCATTCCAGACACATACCAGATCGGCTCCAGCTCCGGCTCCCCGCCTGTGGGACCTGTCACATTCCTCGGCCCCCCTCACCCCAACACACTTGTTGGCTCCAAGAAAACCTCTTCGGCAGCTGTGTCCCCGGCTGCGCCACACAGCCAAGCTGCCTTTGCCCATGGCCACGGTGGGCCTGCTCTGTGAGCGGTTTCTGAGGACCAGGCATTGGAAAGGTGCTGTCCCCACCCCCGCGCCACCATAGAGAAAATGCTCTGATGGCTGAACACAAGCCACTGACAGGCTCCCAGGACACAAAAGTAATCATATCAGTGGCACGGCGTTCACAACACAGCGTCTCCCTTAATCCTCACAGCACATTTTAGCTTTAAGAGAAGGATGCACAGAGAGGTTACACAGCCTGCCTAAGTCACACAGCTCTAGGAAGCAAGGATACAAACTTGCTGGGTATGGGCAGCAGTCTTTGGAAACCATTGCTCCTCCATCTATCTAATAGAAATGCTGTCAAGGGCCAAGCACACCTCTAATTCTAGCTACTCAGGAGGCTGAGATCTGGCCAGCCCAAGGCAGGAAAGTCCCTGAGACTCAACCACCAAAAAAGAAATAGAAGTGGAGTCAAGTGGTAGAGCCTTGAGCACAAAAGCACAGAGACAGCAACCAGGCCCTGAGTTCAAGCCCCAGGACCAGCACACAAACAGAAACAAGAACAGAAATGTTGTCAAGGCATAGACTCAAGTCTGGTTTGTACAGAATGGACAATAATTTTTTATTTTATTAATTTATTTACTTATTTTGTCAGTCATGAGGCTTGAACTCTGAGCCTGGCTGCTGTCCCTGAGCTCTTCAGCTCAAGGTGAGCACTCTACCACTTGAACCACAGCACCACTTCCAGTTTCCTGGTGATGA
The DNA here is from genome assembly GCF_000151885.1 of Dipodomys ordii. Classification (NCBI taxonomy): domain Eukaryota; kingdom Metazoa; phylum Chordata; class Mammalia; order Rodentia; family Heteromyidae; genus Dipodomys; species Dipodomys ordii. The sequence continues at coordinate 16,912,002 of NW_012267223.1, forward strand.
ATTGGAGATAAGCGTCTCACGGTCTCTCCTGCCCGGGCTGGCTTTGAACCGCGATCCTCAGATCTCAGCCTCCCGAGTAGCTAGGATGCTGGGTGTGAGCCACCAGCGCCTGACTTTGAACAAGAAAAATTTGAAATTCAGGGGTTATATTTGTGGAGATTCTGGGAAGAAGGGAGGTAGAAACTGTCAGGGACCAAGGGTAATTTCTCCTCCATTTGACAGGAAATGGCCTGTATCTAAAATGTCACAAAACAGTCAGCAAGCTGGACGTGTGTGTTGGTCCTTTGATGCTGGAGTGGACAGGTAGGCCCCGGGGGTGGTAGGGTCCTTTAAGCTCCTCAGCGGCTTTGTCCATTCATGGATGGGGAAACTGAGGCTGAGGCCCAGTTCCTCATCTAATTGGACTGTAAAAGGCTGCACAATCTTCCTGCATAGACTCTTCCTAGCTGGGTGGGTGTCCGCTGCTTCCCCTCTGAGCCAGCCCCTTCCTGTCGTGTGGCTCATTCAGCAAGCTCTGTCTTTTCTGTTTATGTCAAGTTGCTAATGAAGGGTGTCAGATCCTAATCCTCTAAATGATTGGAATAAACCTCCCTCGGAGGCCAGTCCCAGAAATGAAGCCAGACAGCGGGCGTCGCCGGCTGCTTTGAATTCCCTGTAATTTCATAAACCATGCTCCAGCTGCTCAGAGCCACCCTAGCTCAGAAGCGGCTGCGCGGCCTCCTGCGATACCACAAAGGGAAATGGGCAGTGACACATTTCTAAGCGGCACTTAGAGAAATTGTCACAGCCTCATTACACATAGACAAACAAGCAGCCAGGGGAGGCTGGCTCCTGGGGGAGGCCGCTGAGCCCATGAGGAGGGGTGGGGGAGAGGGGGCAGAGAAGGGGAAAGCCTGACCATGCTACCCCCTCCTCTTTCAGGGATGCTGGAGAAAGGCCTCACTCGGCTTCATCCCATCCACAGCCTCCTTCCCAGGGCCTCGAGGACTCCTCGCCATGGAGCTGAGAACTCTCCGAACCGTGCTGGGGAATACTGAGGTTCCAGATTGTCCTGTCTTCTCTTCAGCCCTTTTGAGTTCTCCCACCCAAACACACCTCAGAATAACAAGTCACATCTAACCAGGCAGGGCTTGGAGCCCATTCCTCCATCACCACTGAAGCCTAGGAAGGAGCGCTGAGTGACAGAAAGGAAACTGAGTCATGGGGAGGTTAGGCTGGGCTGCCCAAGGGTCTCATGACCAAGAGAACCACATACCCTTTTGGGGGCTTCTAGCCCCTGACAAGGCCTCTCAGCCTGCCTGAGACCAGGCCTAGGCCCAGGCCAGCTTGTTCCTAAGCTGTTTGAGAGCCTGAAAGTCCCTTGGTAGGCCCCTCCCTTCTAGAGGGCCCTGGACTGCCTCTCTCATGATCCCCGTATATTGAAGGGGGATCATGACATTGACCACCCAGTCGTGTGTGTGTGTGTGTGTGTGTGTGTGTGTGTGTACGCCAGTATCGGGGCCTGAACTCAGGGCCTAGGCACTGTCCTTTGACTTTTTCATTTAAGGCTGGTGCTCTACCACTTGAGCCACAGTTCTATTTCTGGCTTTTTCCTGCTTTTTGGTGGTTAATTGGAGATAAGAGTCTCATAGAGGGGCTGGGAAGGTAGAGCGCTTGCCTTGCATGCATGAGGCCCTGGGTTTGATTCCTCAGCACCACATAAGCAAAAAGAAAAAAGCTGGAAGTGGCGCTGTGGCTCAAGTGGTAGAGCCCTAGCCTTGAGCTGAATTGCTGAGGGACAGCGCCCAGGCCCAGAGTTCAGGCCCCACAACCAGACCACCCCCCCAAAAAAAAAAGAAAGAGTCTCATAGACTTTCCTGCCCCAGCTAGCTTTGAATTGTGATCCTCAGATCTCAACCTCCTGAGTAGCTAGGATTACTGACCAGTCTTCCAGTCCACAAGGCCCCCTCTGCAGGCCACCAGCGATGGAGCCTGAGCTGGGCTGCTGTGCAGAGGTCTGGCCTCAGGCTGCTCTGATTGTCTTGAGTAGCCAATCTTCCAGTATTCCCTGCCCATCACCGTTTCCCTAAGGATGTGAACAGCAGCCCGAGAGGTGAGGGAGAGAGCTGGACTGGCCTACTTCAGATCTATTCCCACTGACCACACCCATCATACCCTCCAGGGTGGGCTGGGGGGAAGTCACTCCTAGACAGTGAACTCTGGGTCATCCTTGACCACAGGGTCATATACCCACACCTGGATCCCTAGGGTCTTGACAGGACAATACAGCTGATCCCATTTCCCAAATTAGCCAGCCCTCCCCCCAGGCTTCAGCTGCACGAGCTGTGGGGAGACCCAGAGACCCATCACACTTCGCAAATAACCACAGGACTGCAACAAACCAAACTTCTTACCTCTCACTGTATCTGTTCTCTTTTTCTATCTTATTTCTTTCCACACACACAAAAGTATCTACTAAGTTTTCTATAAGCACATAGAAATCCACAAGTCTGTCCATAGAGAGGCCCAGGTTGGGTAAGAAAGCCAGCATACAAAAACAGTAAGGCCCTCCTGAACCCAGCATGGTGGCTCACACCTGTAATCCCAGCTCTTGGAGGCTGAGACATTAGAATGTTGGGTTTGAGACCAGCCTGAGCAAAAGAGTGAGTTGAAGGCAGTGGAACTAAGGGCTGGGGGTGTGACCCAGTAGTCCAACACTTGCTTAGTGTGCACAAAAGCCCTAGGTTTGATCCCCAGCGCTGCAAATCAACAAATAGGATCATGATGATAAGATGAATCAATGATGAGCAAGGCTGGCTGAGGGGTCCGTGCAATGCTGGGGTGTGTGGGGGGCGGGGTGGGGGGCTGGGCTGGGTTTGCTGCTGCACGTGTATGACAATGGCTGAGGCCAGAGACTTGAGCAAGCAAATGCGAAGAGGCAGCTCCCTCCAATTCCCTGAAAAAGGCCTGGCCTGCAAGCTAGCCTCTGCAGCCAAGGCCCTCCCTCCGAGAGGCCCGGGGCAGGCCAGCAGGTTCGGAGGAGTGGGGGTGGGAGCTGTAGGTCTCCCTTTCGCAGCAGCCGGCTCTGGTGCACCCTTTCTGGGCCCCAGACTGACACAGCTACACTCTCTGCCCCCACACCCCTCCCCGGGGTCCTCCCCTTCCATCCTTGGTCATTTTGTGGGGAGCAGGAACAGGGTTCCCGAGAGGCAGAAAAGCAGCTGTCCTCAATGTCTTACTCAGCTAGGCAGGGTAGCTCCAAGTCAGCTCGTAAGCTGAATTCAATAAAGCCCGAGGCTCATTCCCCAGCTGGGGACCTCCTGCCAGAATGCCCTGGGGCCTGGGTTACATTACAGGGCGGTGTGAGCCCTCCCCGCCAGAGCGAGGCTGCGCCGGGCCCTGCAATCGTGACGGGGCCTCAGCAGATGGTGGAGGCGGACGGACAGGGGGAGGCCGTCAGCTGCGGGACACGTGACCCTCCGCGGGACGGTGGGAGGGCGTGTGCTGGGCTGGGGGGGCGGGGCGGGGCGGGGCGGGGCCCGCATCCAGAGCTGGGGCCTGCGGGGTTTGTCGTCCAGTGCGCATGAGTTAGGCCAGCGGAGGCCCGGGGCAGGGGTGCTGGCACGGCCGTGCAGCACAGAGCTGGGCACCTCTGGGGTCTCCTGCGTCCTCCTGGAGGGAGTTTGGGCCCAGGTTCCACCCCCTCCGCGGTTCTTGGGCTGAGTGCTGGGCACAGAGTCTGGAATGATGCACTCTCATCGCAGTCTTCCAGCATCCTGGAAAGGACTACCTCTGTTTCCCCAGCATCTCCCTCCTCTGTGATCCCACGGCTCCCCAGCCCTGTCCTGATGGGGTCAGCTTCAAAAAGCTCAGAGTCGCCTTCAGCCAAGACAAACACTGCAGCGCAGGAGCCCCAGGGCCCCGGGGGCCGAGGGGGGACGGGGTGAGGGCGTTTCCACTCTTCCCAGGCCCTGGGGTTTCAGCGAGAGCACCACCAGAGAGGCACAGGCTGCGGACCTCTGCACTGCACGTGTCTGAGCTTTGCCTCCTGGTCCTGTATCCTCCTCTCTGGGTGAGAGGCAATGGCAGGGCAGCCCTGGACCTCATGGTGCTGGGCAAAGCGGTCCTGGTCTCTAAAGCCCTCTAAAGATGAGCCTTACTGCTCAGCACTCAAAATGTGCTATGGTGCGCCTGGGGCATGCGTGCAGGTGCCCGCATGTCCGTGTGTGTGTCTGTGTGTCTGTGTGTGCGCGTGCGTGGGGGAATGGGACAAGCATGAGACACGGGCTTTTGCCTCACGCACCATGGCTGTATGACTTGTGGATTCATCATGGAGTCATGATGCTTTCCTGTCTTTCAGAGTAAGGCCAAAGAATTCAACCTGGATCAGGTTTGCCTGTTTACTCTTCTAGTATTATCGCCCCACCTCCCTTCCACACCGATTCAGGTCGTGTGTGTGTGTGTGTCTCCATCGTGGGCTTGAACTCAGGGCCTGGGCGCTGTCCCTCAGCTCTTCAGCTCAAGGCCAGCGCTCTACCACTTGAGCCACAGCACCACTTCCGGTTTTCTGGTGGTTTATTGGAGATAGGAGTCTCACGGTCTCTCCCGCCCGGGCTGGCTTTGAACCGCGATCCTCAGATCTCAG
>NW_012267223.1:16917309-16919695 GCF_000151885.1 Dipodomys ordii
GAACAATAAGAAGAACAAGAAGCCAGAAATTTACTAATCATAGAAGCAGTACAAAATTTAAGCCAAGCTGGGTGCCGGTGGCTCAAGCCTAGCTACTCAGGAAGCTGAGATCTGAGGATTGAGGTTTGAAGCCAGCCTGGCAGAAAAGTCCCTGTGTAATAAGCAAAAGCTTTGAATACACACTTCATCAAAGAAGATGAATGGCAATTACATGTTCAAAATGTTCAAGATCATTAGTCATTAGGGAGATGCAAATTGAAAAGGCAATGAGATCCCGTTGCACACAAATTATAGTGGTTAAAATTAAAAAACCTACCCATACAAAATGTTGACTATCAGATGCTGCTTCAGGAGAATATTAGTATCTTCTGTACCACTACAAAATGTGTGATTATTTGTTGGCTTTTTAAAAATTTGCTGTTAGTTGGCTTGTTACTGTAACAGACTACCTGAGACAAAATACATGGAGGAAAGGTTTATGTTGGCTCCTGATTTCAGAGCATCAGTCTTGTCAGTTGGCTACGTTGTCTGGGTTTTTGTTTTTGAACCTTTGGGGGAGTCCGGACATCACCTCAGGATAGCTAGGAAGCAAGGAGAAAGAGGAAGGGTCCCAGAATCCCTTCAAGGGCACACCCCAAAGACCTAACTTCCTCCCGCTAGATCCCACCTACTAAAGAGTTCACCATATTCAACTAGACCATCAGCTGACGGCCTCAACTCCAATATCCACCTTTCCACCTGTGGGTATTTACTCAAGAGAATTGGAGGGTTATATCCATTCAAAACTAGTCCATGAATGTCCATAACCACTTTCTCTGAGATAGACAGAAGCCAGAAACAACTTCAAAATCCCTCAGTAGTTTCAATAAATTGCAATGTGTCTATTCATCTTACCACTACTCAGCAATAAAGGAAACGCTAATTAAACTTCAAGGCTAAGTGCAGAGGGTCAAAGTAAGAGAATGATGAACCCCACCCATTTGGGTGTCCCCAAGGAAGGGGCCCATTCAGAGGGCCAGGGACCAGAGACATCAGATGGGGCCACATTCATCAAACCCCAGTCTTCAAGGGCTGGGAATGTGGCTTAGTGGTAGAGTCCTTGCCTAGCATGCATGAAGCCCTGGGTTTGATTCCTCAGTACCACATAAACAGAAAAGCCCAGAAGTAATACTGTGGCTCAAGTGGTAGAATGCTAGCCTTGGGCACAAAGAGGCTCAGGGACAATGCCTAGGCCCTGAGTTCAAGCCCCAGGACTGGCCAAACAACAACAACAAAATGAAAACAAGCCCCACCTCAGTTTTCGAGACCCAGGTCCTCCACAGTGCAGAGCACTCTCATCAGATGGGACCAACCATGGCCAGCTGACCTGACACCCAGCCACTGCTAGGGAAGATGGACCAGCAAGCAGAGAGCGTGGCCAGGCCTTCTACCAGTGAACCCATCTTCGGGTCACAGCTCCAGATCTGGCTGCTGTGTGGGAGGGCAGAAGGGAGAGGAAGAGGAAGGGAGATGGCCATGTGAACCCTCCATGGAAAACCCCAGTCAAACCCAGTACCTCCTGCCTCACCCCCTCCATCTTCCTGGGATTTCCTGCATAGGGAGGATCCGTATGTGAGTTTATTTGTGTGTGTGTGTGTGTGTGTGTGTGTGTGTGTGTGTGTGTGTGTGTGTGTGTGTAGGGGTGGGGGTGGGGGCTGAGGGAGCTTTGTGTCCTGGATCCAACTGGTCGTGACAGCAAAGCTTTGCTACAGTTTGCTTGCTGCTTCCAGTAAATCTATCCCCTTTTCTGCGTACTCTGGCTTATCTGGGATTTCTGCCACATTCGATCCAAACAGCCCTGGAAGTGGCCTCATCAGTCTCCTGTTGCCATGGGACATGGAGAGATTGGGCACCCCCCTCCTACCCACAATGCCCTCCACCATGTCATGACTCTGTGGGGGGCCCGAGGTGTTTCATTTAACATTGAACTTCCTGGATGGACTTCAGGGAGTTCCATTCTTCATAAAACTGGACATCTGGGGCACAGTCAGGCTTGTCAAGACCCAGAGGTCAAAGAATGACAGAACTTTCCCAGCTGTTCTTTGGACATTTTTGGCACCTGGTTCTATGACCCTCAGTTTATGGAATTCCTCTCCCCTACTTGTTCCCCCCACCATCCATTTAATAGTTAACGAATGGAACCTTCTGGAAGTCACCAACCACCTGGATAATATCCTTGGGTATACCCAGTGAGGCCCTGAAAGAGCCACTGACTTGAGCAGCAGCCGCCTTGAGCTAGCCAGTCCTGAGTCCTGCCTCTCAAGTATATACACGGGATTACTTGCCTCCTGGCAAGCCCCATGACCAGGAAAAAAAAAAAGGTATATATATACATATACATACACAC
>NW_012267223.1:16920771-16938271 GCF_000151885.1 Dipodomys ordii
CACATCAACACTGTGTGTGTGTGTGTGTGTGTGTGTGTGTATTTTTTTTTAAAGGGGGAAAGCCAAATCTGCAAAACTCTTACCTCCAATTAACCAGCAAAAAGCTGGAACTGAAGACCTGGCTTGAATGCCAGTCATGAATGAAAAAGCTCAGTGACAGCTTGAGGCTTGCTACCAACATTTAAAGAAAGAAGAAAAAGAACAATTATCTGTGTCCTCTCTTCCCTATCCTAACCCACACACACACACATCCAATATCCAGTGGTGGCAGGGCTCAGACAGGAAAAGCATCATCTTTGGAAAAGAAAATGTAAAAGGCACACAGTCCTGCTCATGCTAGTGGCCCCGTGTATCTGGCAGGCTGGGGGAGGCTGGGAGGCCTGGGTTCACGCCTGGGTTCGCGCCGGCTGGGGAATCGCCCTACCCTGCTCTCTGTGCCCTGCTTCCACCCCACCCCAGTGGTCTCACCCTTCAGTGTCCATCTTGTCAAGGCCACGCTGGAAGTGGGTGTATACAACTATGTCTTCCTGGTTGCTGCCCACCTGGGATGCCCACAGCTCCTGCAGGGAGATGTTTTGAGGTCTGAAGATGGTATGAAACTCCAAAGGGTTTTTTCTTCTTTTGTTCTTATGATTGACACCACAATTCCCTCAAAACCTGAAAAATCACCTTAGCTACTTACTTCTGGTCCATCCCAGATGCCAGCAACCACACACAGAGGTCCTTTTCAGATTCAGTTCTCAGCCTGCCCTCAAGCTGTTCCCTCTCAATGTAAAGGTGGGAAGACCAAGATTCCCAGGCTCAGAGGAGGGACACTCCCCAACTCTGACTTGCACAGACTGAGATTTCATGTCACTTTGTGGTTTACAACTTTTTGTTTGTTTTGTGGGTCGTGGGGCTTGAACTCTGGGCGTGGGTGCTCACAGACTTTTCTGCCCCAGCTGGCTTTGAACCGTGATGCTCAGATCTCAGCCTCCTAAGTAGCTAGGATTACAAGCGTGAGCCACCGCACCCGGCCACAACTTTTTTTTTTTTTTCATCAGTCGTGGGACTTGAACTCAGGGCCTGGGTGCTGTCCCTCAGCTCTTCAGCTCAAGGCAAGTGCTCTACCACTTGAGCCACAGCACCACTTCCTGTTTTCTGGTGGTTTATTGGAGATAAGAGTTTCACAGACTTTTCCTGCCCAGGCTGGCTTTGAACCTGAATCCTCAGATCTCAGCCTCCTGAGTAGGTAGGATTATAGATGTGAGCTGTTCGCACCCGGCTTTTAAAAAAAAAAAATTTTCTTTTTGTGCTAGTACTAGAGCTTGAAACTCAGGGCCTCAAGCTCTTGCTTAGCATTCTTCACTCAAGGCTGGTGCTCTACCCCTTGAACCACATCTCTACTTACGGCTTTTGGCTGGTCAATTGGAGATAAGAGTCCTTACGGACTTTTCTGCCTTAGCTGGTTTAAACCATTATCTTCAGATCTTAGCCTCCTGAGTAGTTATTATTACAGGCATGAGCCACCAATGCCTGGCAACTTTATTGTTTTGTTTTTTAACTTTCATTGCTGATAATTGACACCCGCTATGCACATGCTTAGTACTGCTGAGCCAGACCCACAACTCCCTGAACCTAAAGGTCTTTAAGATACAGTTTCCATTTGGCTTCTAGAAACACTTGACTTTTCCAACAATGACTGCAAAGTTTTTGGAGTCTTTATTTCATGTTAGCTTTGCTTGCGGATCTATCCATTCTTGTCTGTGCCTGTCTTCTTCTTGTAAGACTTTGCTAAATGCTGACATTAACAGCCACAACTTACTTCTGCCTTCCATGTGCCAACAAGGTAACATGAACATAGGTAGATCAACCCATACAGCTCAATTTCTCCACATAGTATATTTCTTGCTCTGTAAAAGGAAAATGTGGAGGATGAAAGATGGAGACCTCTCTCTGCTGCTCTGTGACCAGAGAGGCCAGGCCTGTACCATGGTCAACACATGGCTTCTAGAGGAGATTTAGATATCTACATCCACCAGGCAGCCAATGGAAGACACCAGGCTGAGGGCAGGATTGTCCCCGGTAGAGGCAGTTTGGCGTGAAGAGAGTCACAGCCTTTCCGTCTATATTGCTGACAGCTTCCTTGCACTACCTTACAGAATTGACTAGCTGCAGAAGAGATGGCAGGAGCCAGGCACCGGTGGCTCACGCCTGTAATCCTAGCTACTCAGGAGGCTGAGATCTGAGGATCACGGTTCAAAGTCAGCTCGGGCGGGAAAGTCCGTGAGACTCTTATCTCCAATAAACCACTAGAAAACCGGAAGTGGCGCTGTGGATCAAGTGGTAGAGTGCTCACCTTGAGCTGAAGAGCGCAGGGACAGTGCCCAAGCCCAGAGTTCAAGCCCCACAAACGACCCTCCTCCACCAAAAAAAAAAAAAAGAAGTGATGGCAGGGCTTCCATAGCCTATGCTGGCTACTATCTGATTCTTTTCAGAGAAAAATCTTCTAAACCTCCCCCACCCCCTGGAAAGGCCGCGACTGAGCACCCTGGGCACAGTGCACTGCTGAAAACAGAATGGTAATGGCAGGACCGACGCTTGGTTGGACGCAGGAGGGAGAGCAGGACTTGGTACCCAGGTCATGGGTCAAGTGCACAAGGATGTAGCGGTCTCCGTGGGTGCCCTCTACCCCAATATCATCCTCCCCATGTGGGAGGATCTGGTCTCAGCCATGCACTTGCTTTGGCTGGGAGGATGTTCACAGACAGAAACAAGTAGAGGGCTTCTGCCTTTCTGTCTTCAAGGGAGAATATGCCTGGACAAGCCGGCTGGATGAGTAGAGACCTGCAGAAATGAGGGGACGAGCATCGCTGCCTAGGGAACAGCTAGAGCACAGGCCCCCTGGGCAACAGAAAGATGATAGCCATGGGTAGCTGCAGCTCAGCGAGAGGGAACTGAGGTCCACGCGCAGGAGCCAAATCTGGGAGATCCAGGGCCAGCTCAGGAAGGGACCTCATAGACCGCTGACCTAAAGAAAGCCGGGGCATGGTGGGGTCTGACTTGCCTGGTGGGAGGGCTCCAGCACTGATGGAGGGTGACAAGTGGATTGGGATGGTGCTGTAAGGTTAGAGCTCAGAGGATGGCCAGCAAGAACAGGCCAAGACTCTTGAGCTGACTCCTGGGGTACACCCAGATGTCCCCAGCTCTCTGTTTCATTGCTCTGGCCCTTCTTTGTTTTTGAAACAATCCACTCTTCCCTGCCACTTGCTGTCACCTTTTGGCCCTTGCTCTTTGCCTGGTTAAATCCCTGTCATTCCATCACCCTTTAAAAGTTCTGAAAGCCAGGAGCCAGTGGCTCATGCTTGTTATCTTAGCTACTCAAGAGGCTGAGATCTAAGGATCATAGTTCAAAGCCAGCTCAGGGCAGAAAAAATTCTGAGACTCTTATCTCCGTAGCCAGCCAAAAGCCAGAAGTAGAGGTGTGGCTCAAGTAATAGAGCATCATCTTTGAGTGGAAAAAGCCAAGCAAGAGCACAAGGCCCTGAGTTCAAGCCCCAGTCCTGGCACACAAAAATAAAACACTGAAGTTCTTCCTGAGACATTCAACCCTCCCCCCCACCCCGGTCCCCTTATTGGACTGTCTTTTGTTTCTCTCCATACCCTGTTCTTTCCCATTGAAGTAACGTATGTGGTCCTGTTAATTGTTTTCATGTCTGTCTCTGCTGGATCAAGGGAGAGCAAGGCCTGACAGGCCCATGGTCCATTCTGCTCTTTTAGACCTGTGTAAATGTGGGAAAGCCACAATCACTCCCTCCCATCCCTCCATGGAAAACGAAGTATAAGAACCAAAGCAATCATCCACTTAAAGCACTCAGCCCGGTGCCTGGCACACTGCTCCCATAAATGTTAGCTATGACGCTAGCCATGGTGGTGGAACTATCTAGAAGCGTTTGGTCTGTTTGGATGATGTCATTGTACTTGGCCAGCTTATAGAGCAGCATCAACAAGCAGCACTCTAGGTATCTGACTGCGTACGCAGAGCAGGTTAGAAACCGCCTCTTGGCAACTGTGAATTCATGGGAAAGTAAGAGAGATGGATGGTGTTTGTTCTTTTGGGTTGCTTAGCAGCCAAACACCCATGGCAGGGGGTGGGGTGGATCCAATATAGGCTGCAGGCAGGGTCCCCTATGGGAGCCCAGGAAAGGCCAACATACATTTCCCTCCAGTCCCTGAAGAGATTATGTGGTCACTCATCCTGGGCTAGTCCTAGTTGAGAACCTAGGACTCTGACACTGCTAGAGGGACCACTCTGGCATGGGCCCAGCAGCTGAGATCAGCAGAGGTGAGGGTAGGCTGCCCTGAGCACCGCGACGACCATTCTTACCAGTCACTCCCTACGGCTCTGCCCCTCAGCCTTCTGGGTTCCTGCCCAATGGACCACCCAATTATTCTTCCAGAGAAGTCTCTTCAGGTGGCAGTTCATCAGAATTGTTTTCTGTTGTGTGCAACCAGGAGCTCTGACTGTCTACCCTCCCAGAAGGGCTGAACACGAACCCTCAGAAACTTCTTCCATGCTGGGTGCTGGTGGCTCAGGCCTGTAATCCTACTCAGGAAGCTAAGATCCGAGGATCGAGGTTCAAAGCTAGCCTCATCGGGAAAGTCCGTAAGTCTCTTATCTCCAATTCACCACCAGAACATCAGAAGTGGTGCTGTGGTTCGAAGTAATAGAGCACTATTACTTTCAGTAAAAGAGCTCAAGGATAGCACCCAGGCCCAGGCCCAGTTGAAGGCCTACAACTGACAAAAAAAAAAAAAGGAAGGAAGAAAGAAAGGAAGAAGGAAGAAGGAAGAAGGAGGAAGGAAGGAAGGAAGGAAGGAAGGAAGGAAGGAAGGAAGGAAGGAAGGGAGGGAAGGAGGGAGGGAGGGAGGGAAGGAAGGAAGGAAGGTTGGTTCTTCTAGCAGCCTTGACTCCACCCTACACTTAGCCAGGAACACAAAACGTCCCTGGGGTGCTACAAGGTGAGTCAGTCTATACTCAGAAAACAGGGCAAAAGGTGTGGCAGGCTAATGTTCAAAACCAGTAGCTTCTTTCCCTGGTGTGTCATACTATCCTGCCCTGGTACTGATGGCAACAAGGGTGTCCCCAGGGCAGGGGTGTTCTAGAAGAAACAAAGAAACAAAAGGCACTAGGTCCTAGATATTGAGCATCAAAGTTGAAGCCATTTCTTCAGTAAAAATCCTGACCAGTCCCAGTCATCCTCCTGCCCGCCCCGCCCCCCCAGCCCCATTCTCTGGAGGGAAGAGGGGCAAGATGATACTAACCTTTCAGAATACTCTACAACTATCTACATGTGAAACAGATGAGGTGGTGTGGCTTGCCATGACGCCGCTGCTCCCAAGGGTCTCAGGGAAGGGGATGAAAGAAGGTAGAAGAGGGTGAAGGTCAGGATGAGACAGTGGCAGAGAGGCCACATGGACTGTGGACTCCCTTGGGGAGTGTTGGCAAGTGTGGGCACCAGCAGAGGTGGACACTGGCAGCAATCAATCTGTTGTGGCACTACACCAGCCAGGGCTGCCTTGTGGGGTGGGAGACCATCTGTATGGGTGTTGACAGAGGAAATGAAGAGTGCCCAATAGCAGAAGCCCTTACCCTTCCAGCTGGGACTCCACGGAGAAGGGAGAGCAAACCCCTCAAGAAAGTGTTTTTATGCCATGTGGCATGGAGAACTAAGGTGCAGATGAGATCGGTTATGGAAAAATTAAGCACTCATATATTTGACTTCATGGCCTATGAAGCTGAGGTCCACTAAAGGGATTCCATCCCCAAGAATGCACCACTAATGCCCAAGAAAACAAGGGGCAGAGATGGCCTGGATTGGTGCAGTTGTGGACTTTGAAGCCTTGGTAAGGTGATTTGCTTTCATTAGGCACCTGCTGCATGTCATACACCAAAATGAAATATCTCTTTTGACACTTGCTCATCATGGGGAAAATTATTCCCATTTTGCAGATGAGAAGACTGCAGTGTGGTTGTATCCAATCAAGTAGCCAGGACACATCACACGAGGCTGCTTCTCACAAGGCAGCTCCTGTCACTAATGGCAGCTTCAAAGATAAGCTTCTCGGATAACCAGGAATGCTGCTCTGGGGCTTTAAACCCGAAGGTGGTGTTGGGAGAGGTGGGAGGTCCCAGAGGGACAAGCTTGATTAAACAGCAGGTCCAGAGGGAATTCAGGACATAGGGCGACCTCTGGTGGGCATCAGGAGAATGGCACCTTGGTGGCACTTGTCTGCTCTGCCAATGGTCTTGCGTGGGCAAACGGGGACGCAAGGGGGCACTCAGAGACAGGCATGGGTTGTGTGGAGTTGAAATGGGAGCTCAACCCTGTGACTGCAATTACCACTCATGTGGAAGACAGAGTCTGAGGAAGGGCAGAGAGGAATTGGGAAACAGAACTTTCTTAAGTGGTAACTATGCTTAGTAGAAACATATGGAAGAAATAAGTATAAAAGTTAAAATAAGCCGGGCGCCGGTGGCTCACGCCTGTAATCCTAGCTACTCAGGAGGCTGAGATCTGAGAATCGCGGTTCAAAGCCAGCCCGGGCAGGAGAGACCGTGAGACTCCTATCTCCAATATACCACTAGAAAACCAGAAGTGGCGCTGTAGCTCAAGTGGTAGAGTGCTCGCCTTGAGCTGAAGAGCTGAGGGACACGCCCAGGCCCAGAGTTCAAGCCCCATGACCGACAAAAAAAAAAAAAAAAAGTTTAAAATAAGCAAAGTACACACACAGGTACATACAAAGGAGTCCATGACAAAGACAAAGCTGAATTCAAGTCAGAAAAAAAGTGTTGAGACTATACTGACCTCTTGTCCAACAGTTCAAGAGGGGACAAAAGCCCAGAAGATAGTGTGCAGAAAATGACACAACTACCTAACTTGAGAGAACAAATGGGGGGGGGGGCAGGGGGAATGGAGAGAATGCTGGAAGAAGTGACTGATAAAGCTGCATTGAACTCATAAGCCTAATTTATGAAATTGTAACCTCTTTGTACAACTACTTAATAATAAATGACACAACATACAAATACATGTACACCAAGACCAAAATATGATTCACAAGACTGGAATAAGATTTAAATCATATACCTGATAAGAGAAAAAAGAATATGGGTAGGCATTATTATTATTTGCCGTTCTTGGGGCTTTAACTCTGGGCCTGGGCACTACTGTCCCTGAGCTCTTCAGCTCAAGGCAATCGCTTTACCTCTTGAGCCGTGGTGCCACTTCTAGTTTTCTGGTAGTTAACTGGAGATGAGTATCACAGACTTTCCTGCCTGGGCTGTCTTTGAACCTCGATCCTCAGATCTCAGCCTCCTGAGTAGCTAGGAATACAGGCATGAGCCACCAGTGCACGGCTGGAGGGGAGGCGGTTAAAGTGAAGTGGGGTACCAGTGGCTCATGCCTTTAATTCTAGCTATTCAGGAGGCTGAGATCTGAGAATCAAGGTTTTTTTGTTTTTTTTTTTTTTGGGTCCGGTCGTGGGGCCTGAACTCTGGGCCTGGGCGCTGTCCCTCAGCTCTTCAGCTCAAGGCTAGCGCTCTACCACTTGAGCCACAGTGCCACTTCCGGCTTTTTTCTTTTTGCTTATGTGGTGCTGAGGAATCGAACCCAGGGCCTCGAGCATGCAAGGCAAGTGCTCTACCACTGAGCCACCTTCCCAGCCCCTGAGAATCAAGGTTTGAAGGCAGCCCAGGCAGAGAAATCCTCAAAAAATCCAGAACTGGAGACATGGGTCAAGTGGTAGAGTGCTGAGTGAAAAAGAATAAAAATCACAAAGCCCAGAGTTCAAGTCTCAATACCAACCATTTAAAAAAATAAAATGCTACATTCCACCAGTATACTTAGTGGCCAATACAAAGATAAAAGGGCCCACTAAGTGCTCAGCAAAATGAATGAAAAAAGACCCACACCAAGCCCAAATGGCAGTTACTTCAACAAGAACTTCACCTTTTATGCCGATAGGCCCATTTTTAGAATCATTAACATATTTACAACTAGAATTTATGCTATTTGACTTTAAGATTTAAAAATAATGTCCCCTGTATAAGAGAAACACATCTAGTGACCACGTGAAAAAAAATTACATGAGGAGCAGGATGATGAACAGACCTGATAGGTGAGGGAAGAGCAAAGGGCCCGTGCGCCCCCAAGTACCAGGCCTTTCTACCCAGTTTCTCCACTCCTCTGGCCTCACCAGTTTGAGTGAGGTAGTTCAGGACTCCCTTTTCATGACTTACCACACCCTGCAAAATCAGACTGGCCAAAGTCCCAGGTCTTTCCATTAGAGGCAAGACTATGGGCAGGAAGCAGAGGTGGTCATCATGGCTCCTTGTCAGACCTCGAGATGGGGTAGCCAGCCACTGCTGCTCCTCAACTACAGCACTACCCAAATTCTCCTCCAGGCACAGATCTAAGCTTGTCAACACATTCAAGTGATAATGTCAAATCTGACAACACTTATCTAGGTGAGGTCTAAGTCATGGACCATGTTGCAAAGCAAAACTCAAGGAGTTTACCATGGCTTAGTCCATTGCTACTCGTTCTTGGGAGACATGTCAGTACCACTGACCCTCCAAGAGTACAATCCTCTTCTCTCCAGGGATGTGGGAGAAATCACAAGAACCCCATCTCCCCCTCCCCCCCACCACTGGCACATCAGTTACCCAAATGGTTAACAAGGTATAAAAATTGCTACACAGTGCCCCCAGATAATGCACGTATCTACTGCACATTTAAATCCTTGGCTGAGGGCACTTGTCCTAGCATTCATGAAGATGAGACTGTGGAACTGATCCTCAGACTTGAACGGGGGAAAAGCAAATCATCAGCAAACTACTTGCAGTAGGTCATGATGGAGGATCCTAGTTCTGTACCTCGGCTAATGAAATCTGCATGCCTACAAAAGCTCCATGTTTTACTCATTAATGATTTTTTTTAAGTTTTTAAAATCATCTTCATTTTGAGAATACTGTTAACAATCTGTAAAATGAGCATTTTTTAACAAACATTTGAGCCTGCTGGTGATGAAAGAATTCAGAACTTCAAAGAAAATAACTTCTTTGAAATTAAACTGCAATGACAAGAGCTGAGTTATCAAAATCCACTAAGAAGTAGTTGTGAACTGGGGATTAAGCTGAAACAAGTGGAGACTTTAGGAAATAACTTGTTTCCTCATTTCCAACTTCTCTGGGCTGAGAAAAAAAAAAGTTCAGGATTTAACATAGCTACAATATCCACATCAACACTGTGTGTGTGTGTGTGTGTGTGTTGGTGCCAGAGTTTGAACTCAGGGCCTGAGCAGTGTCCCTCAATTTTTTTGCTCAAAGCTACCTAGCACTCTACTCCTTGAGCTATAGCTCACTTCTGGCTTTGTTTTGGGGAGTGGGTGGTTAATTGAACAGTTTCATAAACTTCCCTGCTCAGGCAGGGAACCACAATCCTCAAATCTCAACCTCCTGAGTAGCTAGGATTCCAGGTATGAGCCACTAGTGCCTGATAAGATAAACTCACTTTGTAGTGTTGTACTCAAGTACTGGCACTCTACCAGAGCTATATCCACGGCTATCTCGGATATTTACAGATAGTATGCGGTATTTATTAACTGAGTAATAACTATGTTCAATGGTCAGGCATAGCAAATACCACTGAACTATTAGGTAAGTGTGAGATGGGAGACAGGACAAAGGACTGATACTTGATTACCAAGGCTGTAAACTCAAGGTTGCCTGCCAACACATCCACTCAAGGTTCCTCTACACTAGTCTAGGGGAGCTGTCTAGTTAGACGCTGTGAGCACTCATTAGCTGCTTGCTTACCTAGTTACTCAATGTACCGCCACTTCTTTTCACCACATAGCTCCTAAACCTTACAAGCATCTCTAAGTGTTATGGATAATATATCTCCCAGCGGACAAAAAAGGCTGTGCCCTCACCCTCACTTACAGCTGAGGATTAAAGCGAGGGAAGGGAAACATAGGCATGTGAACCTTTCTTACGCAAAGAGAAAACGTAAAGTTTCAAAAGGACGAGAGCAAAAATGTGTCCCACTGCACTTTAGGAACATACTCTATTATCTGAGTATAATTTGCTTGGTACTCATCACCTCTTAAGCACATAGCATGGCAGCAATGTGGCTTAGTATCTACATCACAAGGCTTTCAAGATAGCATGCTACACGGGAGGCATAAATAGGAGAACCAAGGTCTGAGGGTAGCCCAATCAGGCAAAAAGTAAGATCTATTTGGAAAAATAAAGCAAAAACGGGTTAGTGGTGTTGTTTGAGTAGTAGAGCCAGGCATAGGGCCCCGAGTTCAAATCCCAGTACAGACAAAAAAAAAAAAAGGCAACAAAAGACAACTCCACTGAGTGCTGTGAGCCGAAGAGGAGATTGTGATGACTAGTGGAATCAGCTGTTTGACCACACTTTATTTTTGGTGTCAGTCTTGGGCCTTGAACTCTGGCCCTGGGCACTGTCCCTGAGCTTTTCAGCTCAAGGGGGGTGCTTTACCACTTTAAGCACAGCACCACTCTCGGTTTTCTGATGGTTAACTGGAGACAAGTTTCACAGACCTTCCTGTCTGGGCAGGCTTTGAACCATGATCCTCAGATCTCAGC
The DNA here is from genome assembly GCF_000151885.1 of Dipodomys ordii. Lineage (NCBI taxonomy): Eukaryota > Metazoa > Chordata > Mammalia > Rodentia > Heteromyidae > Dipodomys > Dipodomys ordii. The sequence continues at coordinate 16,931,429 of NW_012267223.1, forward strand.
CTCCTGAGTAGCTAGGATTGATTACAAGTATGAGCCACTGGGCCTGCTTTCCCACTTTCAGTATGAGGAAACTTTAGGCAAGGACTCAGATGCTAGAAACTCTATGATGTGGAAGATGTTTGTGTGCACCATAACTGGGGGCCTGAACTCAGGGCCTGGGTACTGTCCCTGAGCCTTTTTGTTCAAAGAGTGTTCTACCACTTGAGCCAAAGCTCTACTCACTTTTCGGTGATCACACTCAAAGATTTCCTGCCCTGACTATCTCTGAACTGCAATCCTCAGGTCTCCACCTCCTGAGTAGCTAGGATTAAAGGAGTTGATTGGCATCTGGCCAAACTTAGGTGTGTGTGTGTGTTTGCTTGTTTTTCCAGCTGTGGGACCTTAACTCTAGGCCTGGACACTGTCCCTCCGCTTTTCAGCTCAAGGACAGCACTTTATAGCACTCAATCACTTGAGCCACAGTGCTACTTCCGGCTTTTTTCTGTTTATGTGGTGCTGAGGAATTGAACCCGGGGCCACATGCATGCAAGGCAAGCACTCTACCATTGAGCCACCTTCCCAGCCAAATTTATGTGGTTTAAATATGTTTAGTTGGACAAAAATGGAATTACTTTGAGTGAAAACGGCAGAAGCCATAATGGTGCCATCTAGCAGTTATAGCAAGACCACTGAGGGCACAATGGGTCTATCCTAAGTTAGATGAGCTAACCCACAGCTGTTCTAACACAGCCCACATCTACACAGCAGGAAAACAAAGTGGATCCATATTGCAGATCAAGTTAAATTTGAACTAGGTAGCCGGTGGCTCATACCTATAGTTCTAAGCCAGCTTCGCAGGAAAGCTTGTGAAACTCTTACCTCCAAATAACCACCAAAATGTCAGAAATGGAGAGTTCAAGTGGCAAGCACCAGCCCTTCATTTTGCCTTGAACAAAACAGCTGGGAGCTCAAGGCCCTGAGTTCAAGCCCCAGTACTGGCATACATACTCAAAAGTTTCAAAAATGTGACTCATTTTCCCCCTCATATATATTGACTGAAAAATCTAATTCCTGCATAAGGTATAATGCCATTGAAATGTTTTAAAGGTGCTTTAAGTCAAATGAACCAGATAGAATGTGGTTACATTGCACAACCTATGCAGGTTACCATGAAATATGGAATGGACTGGGGTTATTTAACTCGGCACTGCCCCTTCCCAACCTGTCAATCATTGGAATAAGTCTCAAGAGCTCAAACCCAAGGGCACACTAACTCAGTGCAAACAGACCACCAGTTCAGACGTGTCGAAGGTTACCAGAGACATAACAGCTCCTGTGTGCAGTGCTCATGTGTGTGCTGACTGCACTCACAGCCAAGCAAACCCTCAGCTCATCCTGAGGACTGGAGCCTCATCTAGGGAACTGGGGTGTTACAAGGCTTCTGGAACAATGAAGACGACCTTAATCTGTGACCCTTATGTGCCTGTGAATGCTTCCCAAGTTTCAATCCCTTTAGTGTTATCATTGTTTAACACTTCATAGTACCCTATGAGCTTTAGAACAGGACCAACAGGAACAAGCTTGAGCAAGAGGAAGCAGAAGAGTTCGGCAGCTTCTTTGTAAAATGGCATGATCTTGAGGGGGAAAGAAAAACTTCTTGGAAGCTGCCTAGAAAGGTATCTACCCTTTGCTGGCACCTAAATGAAAACCATGTCAAAATAAAACAAGGTATCTCAAAGAAAACATGTATTTTAAGTCTTGTCTTGTAGCCTTTAAAACTACGATCAAGCTGGGCAACAATGGCTCACACTTGTAATCCTAGCTACTCAGGAGGCTGAGACCCTTATCTCCAATAAACTACTCAGAAAAGGCTCCAAGTGGCACTATGGCTCAAGTGGTAGAGCACTGGCCTTGAGCAGAACTTCAGGGACAGCACCTAGGCCTTGAGTTCAAGCCCCAGGACTGGTAAAAAAGTAAAATAAAAAACAAAAAATAAAACCATGATTAAAAATCCTAAGTGTGGCTGGGCTTGGTGGTGCGCCCTTATAAACCCAGCACTTGAGACTGGCAGAAAAATTTTGTGTGAGGCTAACCTGGGCTACATAGCCAGACCCTCTCTAAGTAAAAGAACAAGTACTTTAGAAATTTGCTACATACTATCAAAGGCTAATTTCATGAAGTCCATGATGTAGTCACTCCCCTACATCAAGATCTCTTCCCAACTTTTAAAATTTTATTAGGAATTATATTCATACAAAAGCACAAAAACAGCCTAAAGAAAATGCCCATCCAGCTTTGGAAGCAGAGCACCACCCACTCCTCTGAAGTCGTATGTTTTTGCCCAGACCACATCTCCGTCCAAGCTCCCAATGTCAGTACCAGCTAACATCAAAACTGTGTCACTGGTCCTTTGTTTTGCTTTATCATATACTTAATATTTACCTTCACAAAATAACCACAGTGAATATACTGTGACTTGCACGTAATGTAACACTGTTGAACCACCCACGTCCACATAAAGAGCTGTAGTTCAGTTTTTTCTGTGAATTCCGTGGTAGAAGTGTAGTGTACTATTTACCCAACATAATGTTAACTGGGGTCTTCACAGGTTTTTTTCCCCCGTTTGTATTTCCCCCCTTTTTAATTTTTTTCTTCCTATTACAAATGATGCCATTATGACTTTATTTTCATTTCCTCGCACACATGTAAAAGTTTGTCCAGGATATGAACCTAAGGGCAAGTTATGGCACACATCCAGATATGCCAAACTATTTCCAAAGCTATTGTTCCTAAATTAATCTGTTGACAATTTAACTACTTGGGATGGCTGAAGGGAAAAATAAATCAACTATTACTCTTAAAAGGCATTTTTAAGAAAGAAAAATCAAAATTCTGACACATCAATGAAAAATACATTTATTTCTCTGCTTTGACTTACTTGAAATGTACTTTAAAATGTCACATGTTCAACTTAAAAGCACTGTCTCCTATATCTCAAAATAAATGTTTCTAAAATATAATAAATGAAAAGGCAAGCTTCGGAACATATGGGGGTATCATATATAAAAAGACATCTACACATATATTCTTGTATCCCCCACAACCTATCCCACCCCCACCCCACCCCCCAAAAAAAGAACCACTTGGAAGAATAGTTAACAGAAGGAGTTCCTGGAGAGAAGGAACAGAGGGACAGGACAGAAGGAAGACACAGGTCACTAAACACTCCCGTTTGAAAACCATGTGCATTCATACTGCTGTATTTAAACCAAGAGCAAGCATTACAATTGTAATACAAAATTAAAAATATATAGTCACCCTGGGTCCTTTTGCAAGCAAAACTCAAAACCTAAAAACCAACCTTAAATGAAGTTCCAACTGACAGAATACACAGTATTTTCAGGTGTTTGTTTCATGCGTGTAATAGGTATCTAAAATATACTCACATATACCTTATCTAGAATTTATTTTTTAAAAACAGAAAGTTGAACTAAACATTCTACCATAAGTTTCTCCATCTTTAGTCTTGGACCAGACATAGCTCAGCTCAATGCACATGTGATACAAGTGTTCTCAGACCTTGCAAATAAGGCTGGTACCTTGTTTCTCCATCTCTCAATGCACATGTGATACAAGTATTCTCAGACCTTGCAAATAAGGCTGGTATCCTACTGTGTGACATCAACTGTATTTTAAGAGAGCCTATAGGTGAATAATATTCTAAGGAGAGAAGGTGATGTCTAGGCTGAGCAACCCTATTAAGTTATTATGAGTGGGACTGGGAAGGTAGCTCAGTGGTAGAGCGCTTGCCTTGCATGCCTGAGGCCCTGGGTTCGATTCCTCAGCACCACATAAGCAAAAAAAAAAGCCGGAAGTGGCGCTGTGGCTCAAGTGGTAGAGCGCTAGCCTTGAGCTGAAGAGCTGAGGGACAGCGCCCAGGCCCAGAGTTCAGGCCCCACAACCGGACCCAAAAAAAAAAAAAAAAAGTTATTATGAGTTCAAGAATGAGGTTTTCAATTTAACTGAAAAATGTGACCTTAATCTGTTTGAAGAAAAAACAAAAAGGTGCAGTATGTCTAATCTATCTGCTTCCACAGGAGACAGATGTACTCTTATTACCTAGGCCTCCACAAAAGAAATGCACTACTGGACCAGTACTATAGTTTAGCTATGGTGAGTAAAATCCCATACTTTGTAAGAATGAACTGTTAAAGGAATCTTTGTTTTTTTTTATCATACATGTGAAATTATTTACAGATTAAATCAATGGTACAAATAAAAGACATTTGATAGACACATGAACATGCATACACACATGCATACACATACACACAGAGGCCATGAATCTCAATGGTGATGAGTTTTAGAGGCTAATTATGCCACTATTTATCTTAAAATTTCCAAAATTAAAAAGAAACTGTTATGATTTCAATCTTCCCTAGTAATTTTTCTGATTAATTAGAGTTGGTTCTCCAAAGAGAAAGGACACAAACATATTAACCAACTATTTTTTTGTGCACACAGCAAAATGCATTTCTAATGTAGTAAATTATCATCCTCATGTCTATACCTGATTCTTGGGACTTTGGTTAGTAAGAATCAGTGTCTTTTGAATCAGATCAACTTAGGGTATAAATGATGTAAAATCTAAACTCATTCCAAAGTTAAGACAAGTCTTTAGCCATGGACACCCTAAGAAACCAGGTACTTCAAATCCCAAATACTATCAATAGATACTAAAAAACTTAAGTGTTCATAGAAGTTATTTCACAGGAGCCCATCACTGTACTTCATTTATGATAGCTATTGAGTCTAGATGAGGCAGAAAAGAACAAATTGGCATTTTTGTACTTAGTAGATTTCTTCTGTTTCTTTTTTTTTTTTTTTTTTTTGTCGGTCGTGGGGCTTGAACTCTGGGCCTGGGCGCTGTCCCTCAGCTCTTCAGCTCAAGGCGAGCGTCTACCACTTGAGCCACAGCACCACTTCCGGTTTTCTGGTGGTTTATTGGAGATAGGAGTCTCACGGTCTCTCCTGCCCGGGCTGGCTTTGAACCGCGATCCTCAGATCTCAGCCTCCTGAGTAGCTAGGATTACAGGCGTGAGCCACCAGCGCCCGGCTTTCTTCTGTTTCTTAAACTACAACCTTGTCAAACTACAAAGCAGAGCTTAGAGGTTGGGCTGCTTGACAGTTAAGCTGTTGGGCTGTTAAGATTTTGTTTCACTGATGACCATAATCCTTGCGGGAATCACCTTCTGCAAATTCAGAGACAACCTCCTCATCTATTGCTGCATGTCTAGGATCAGCTAGGGAAGTGAAGAGGGCCATCCTCACAGCATTTTCTTCTAGAGGGCCTTTAAAAATGATGGTTTCATTATTATTATTTTGGTCAGTCGTGGGGCTTGAACTCTGGGCCTGGGCGCTGCCCCTGAGCTCTTCAGCTCAAGGCTAGTGCTCTACCACTTGAGCCATAGCGCCACTTCTGGTTTTCTGGTAGTTAACTGGAGATTAGAGTCTCATGGACTTTCCTGCCCGGGCTGGCTGTGAACCGTGATCCTCAGATCTCAACCTCCTCAGTAGCTAGGACTGATTACAGGTGTGAGCCACCGGCACCAGCTGGCTTCATTATTTTTAAGTTTGGTAGATAATGTATCATTCAGTAAATAGTTACTGACCATACTGCCTATCAGAATGAACAACTGGTACCTATAATGAGGTACTGAACCAACAAGCAGATGCCAGACTCCATGTCTTAACATTCAATATGAAACATACAACTTGAATAAGCCATTTCATCCACTTACTTGGTTTATCTATAAGCTGGTGGTAAAATTCAACTATAAATCACAAGAAATTACCATGAATTATATACACATACATGTAGCTAAAGATTAACACTTTTATACAGTTGATGTTTCTACAAATAGAGGTACAGGATTAAAACAAGACCCGAAACAAGAACAGCAAAAGTTCTTGAATGTTCTTCTACATTGTTTCATACCTAGTGGAAGATAGTGTTTGTCAGAGCTATTCGGAACCAACTACTACTAAAGGAATCTCTCAGGGATGTAAAAATATATTCTAATTCACTGCACATCTTCGCTATTAAAAGCAAAATGCAAATTTATTCATAACCCACACCCAAAAATTGAAGCACCATTATTTAAAACATCCAACTAGAAATTCTATAAAAATTACTTTTAAGTAGATAGAAAAAAAAGTACACTAATACCTCTAGTAATAGTGTACCTCTTATATTTAAAACAAGGGACTAGTTCAGAGTCAATAACTTTATTAGAAAAAGAGTAATACTAAAACTTTTCAATGACACAGACAAATCAACTCTGTAACAGAAAGTCAGAGATACTTTATTTTACTTCTAAATCCAAAGGCTAAGTATAGCAGAGTTGTAAAAAATGGAATCCCACTTAGTCTGATTCACATGAATACTAATGTTTAATCCTGTTTTCAAAGTCCAAGAATGAAAACTTGCAATTAAACACTGAGCGAGCCATATGTTTAGGTAATATTTCTTAAAAAGTCTTAAAGAGAAAATATGATACAGGACCTAAGTGGTATATATGCTATTAACACATGTTCTGAAATCTGGTAGGTCATATCAGTCCTGAATTAATTTTTAATTAAAAACAAAAAACAAAACCAAACTAACTGAGCTTTTTATACTTTTCTATGCAACTATAGTTTTCTTTCACCTCATTTTAATGTCGATCTTCACTTTATGCTGTTTTCAGTATTCTTCAAAAAATCTTCGAACAGTAGTCCTACAATGCAAAAGTTGGGGAAAAATGATAATTAGACAGCATATAAAAGGCAATGTTTTTATGACTAAGTGTTGGCCCAGTCACT
>NW_012267223.1:16940771-16942870 GCF_000151885.1 Dipodomys ordii
TTAAATATCCTATAGCTAACATTAAGAAAATAGATCTTTCTTTTGAGCCACCTAATTTGAGCCTACCTTTTCTATAAACAGTGTACTTCCTATCAACCTCCTTGCTTCATTACTTTAACCAAAGTGTGCAGGTCTAACAATGAAAAGCCCCTATAACTGATTTTAAAAAGAAAAAGTATCTTAAATTCCAATCTAAGCAATTAAATCTTTGTGTGCTTTACTAAGAACATCAACAACTTTATCTAAGAGTTATTTGCCCAAAAAGAGACATTTCAATTCCCCCCCCTATTTCCCCTACTTTAGGCAAGAGGCAAAGTGGTACAAAGAACACATGTACTCTAGCCTTTTTGGTCTTAAGTATCCCCCTGGCAGAAGATTTCTTCAGAAAAATGATAAAGCAAACTAGAAATTTTTTGCGTAAGTTATTTTTCCTTAAAAACTAAGAAAAACTAGTATACCCAGTAGGTTGTTAAGATTGAAAGATGTTCAAATACTGGACAAAGCCATTATCATCACATAACACTACACTTGGGAGAGAGGGATGGAAACCAAACAGTATGGTACGGAAGGGGCCTCTTTTAAATTAAAGTGTAAGAACTGAAGGTCTCAATGTGATAGAGCATATTCAGCCCAACACTTGCTAACTATTCAAAGCAATGTGTAGGTAAATATGAAACTTGCTTCATATCTGTCTGACCACTTGTGGGAACTGTGCTCTAACTGACCTTGTGGACAAGTCCTCCCTTTGTGCCTTATGGGCTTCTCCGATGCACAGGTAGCTTCAATGAGGAAGAGTCGTCTTGTTGCCCCGTAGAGGACTAGTAGTCAGTCCAATAATCTTATCTTCTGTCCTATGTAAATATGGTAAATCTTAATAGTCCTAAGGACATCTATAATGTGTGGTGGATTTTAGAGCTATGAATTAAATGAAAACTCTCTTTACAAAGAGAGAACCTTAAGCTGGCTTATGATTAAGATACCTTTGTGTGGAAAATCACTTCTCATTTGTGGAGTTAAACTGCTTCCATTACAGCACCTAGAATAGTAACCATAGTCTTACTCATCTGCATTATCAAATGCCTCCTACTGCTCATATTTGGCCACAAAGCCCAGACTTCAGTCATCACTTATATACTCAGGAATACCTAGATGGCTACAAGGAATTTCCAAAAGTCAACTAACCTGTTTTATTTCTAAAAGTGACCTCCCCTCCCCTAAAGCTTAAGACAACACTATAATTGCATTTCTAATCATTCTAGATACATCTGACAGAAAAGCATATAGTCTTCTCTTCTTTAAGACTCACCAGAGCATCCAGCATCTGTCCATAATCTAACTCAGTTTATTTGGCTTAAAATTTGGCTTAAACAGAACAATTGTACTACATTCTACAGTGCCATCATTACTGGAATTACAAGTAAGCAATTCAAGACTTTATCCAGAAATTACACAAATGTTCTTGCTTTTAGGCAGACAGCCAGTGCAATTCACAACTCAATTCTAAGTTCACACAGTTATGAAAGCTAGCTAGCTTTTGTTAAAAAGAATTGACCCAATTTAGGTGGCACAAATGGAACAGAGCACATAATCTAACAAGAAAACAGGATTAAAAATTTCTCATAGAGCCTGGCGCAGGTGGCTCATGCCTGTAATCCTAACTACTCAGGAGGCTGAGATCTGAGGATCACGGCAGGAAAGTCCCTGACTCTTATCTCCAATAAACCACTCAGAAAACCAGAAGTAGCGTAGTGACTCAAGTGGTAGAGCGCTAGCCTTGAGCTGTAGAACCAAGGGAGAGTGTTCAGACCCATATTTCAATCCTCATGACCAAAAAAAAAAAAAAAAAAAAGCAAAAACACTAATGCAAATGGCCAGGTATAGTGGGGTGCATCTGTAATCTCAGCAGTTTTGAGGCCAATGCAGGATTATGAATTTGAGGGCAGCTCAGGTTACATAAAGAATTCAAGTCAGAGTTTACTAATGTACAATTGGCATATTCTTTGGGGCTGGAAAGATGGCTCAGTGGTACAGAGCATGCTTTGCATGCATGAGGCCCTGGGTTCGATTCCTCAGCACCACATAAGCAAAAAAAAAAAAAA
>NW_012267223.1:16945480-16947864 GCF_000151885.1 Dipodomys ordii
TTTTTTCTTTTTGCTTATGTGGTGCTGAGGAATCGAACCCAGGGCCTCAGGCATGCAAGGCAAGCGCTCTACCACTGAGCCACCTTCCCAGCCCCTGCTCTACCACTTTTTGTTGTGTTTTTTTTTTTTCTGTCGGTCTTGGGGCTTGAACTCTGGGCTTGGGCGCTGTCCCTGCTCTTCAGCTCAAGGCAAACCCTCTACTGCTTGAGCCACAGCACCACTTGGGGTTTTGGTGTGGTTTATTGGAGATAAGAGCCTCACAGACTTTCCTGCCTGGGCTGGCTTTGAACCACGATCCTCAGCTCTCAGCCTCCTGAATAGCTAGTATTACAGGCATGAGCCACTGGCACCCGGCCTGCTTTACCACTTTTGAGCTACAGTTCCACTTCTGGTTTTCTGGTGGTTAATGGGCTGGCTTTGATCCTCAGATTTTCTGGTGGTTAAAGGCCTGGCTTTGATCCTCAGATTTTCTGGTGGTTAAAGAGCTGGCTGTGATCCTCAGATTTCAGTCTCTTGAGTAGCTAGGATTACAGAGGTAAGCCTCCAGTGCCTAGGTTTTTTCCTAATAAATTTTACATTATAAATCTTAAGAATTGAGAATTACTGAAACTTTAAATTCAAGTCATCTCAAATAACGTTGTGTCATCATTGTGTTCAAGACTCCTTGATTTTAATTCTAATTAAAATAGTAAAATTGATTTCCTGTATTATGTCTTCCTGAACCCAGTGCAAAGAGATGCATAGGTGACCATCTGGTATCCTTGCTGCCTTAAAAGCCTGTCTCAGCTGGGCGCCAGTGGGCCATGCCTATAATCCTTACTATTCAGGAGGCTGAGATCTGTCTGAGATTAGTGATTCAAAGCCAGCCTGGGCAGGAAAGTATGCAACTCTCCAATTAACCAGAAAACCTGAAGTGGCAGTGTGGCTCAAACTGGTAGAGTGCTAGTCTTGAGCAAGAGAGTTCAGAGACAGCGCCATGGCCATGAATTCAAGGCATATGACAGATTAAAAAAAAAAAAAAAAACCTCTCCAACTTCAATAGACAGGACCTAGCAAAGAAGCTGCCCTAAAACCACTCACTGATTCAAATCTTATCATCTAGTACTTAATGATGGAGTATATGACTTATGTTTTAGCTTACAACATTTTGATTTTATGATGGCATAAAAGTGTATGTATAGCAAAAATCCAATTCAGAATTTTTTTCTTTTCCGAGGCTAGCAATAATGCTATCCTAGTGCTGGGTAGCCATGCAATCACAAAGTAAACATCTTACAACATACTGTGTTGTTAACACTATTGGTCTATTTCAACTTCCAATATTTTTTAGTTATAACAAGGTCACCTAGTATAATATCACCATAAGTGGAACACTGATACTTAAAGAGCTTCTTCATACCATTAAAGGACAGTACCAGCAATAGGACTTGTTTACTGTGCCCTCATGAGCCGGACACTGCTTTTTAGCTTTTGTGTACCTGCTTCTCCTTCTTTCCCTACTTCGTGATCTTTTGTGGTCCCGAGATCTGCTGCATCTGCGGTCAGAAGTGCGGCTTGAGTGTCTACTTCGTGAACGACTTCTCTTTCTTCTTTCTCTATCACGAGCTCTTTCTTTCTCTCTCTCTTCCTCTTCTCTTCGTCTTTTTCTTTCCCTTTCTTCTCGTTCTCTCTCTCGTTCTTTTTCTCTTTCTTCTCTTTCTTGTTTCTCCTTTTTTAGACGCTCATCTCGATCAGGTTCTTCAGTTCTTTTCCTTAATTTTTCCTGAAAAAATCAAATTAGATTTTCCTTTGTTGTGGTGCTAGGGACAGACTTGACAGCCTCAGGATATTAGGCAAAGTCTACCAGTGAGCTACCATCACACCCCTCAAATTGGGATTTTAGGTAACTCTAATCTTAAAAGACATTGTTCAACAACAATCGTATAATGTAAAGATGTAGCCAGGTGCTGGTGGCTCATGCCTAACTACTCAGGAGGCTGAGATATAAGGATCACAAGTCAAAGCCAACTCAGGCAGGAAAGTCCCTGAGATTCTTATCTTCAATAAACCACTCAGAAAACTAGAAGTAGTGCAATAGCTCAAGTGGTAGAGCGCTACGCTAGCCTTGAGCTGGAGAGCTGAGGGATGGTGTTCAGGTCCAGAGTTCAAGCCCCATGACCGACACCCCCCCCAAAAAAATTATAATGTAAAGATGTATGTAGTCCTAATTTTAGGAATCTGGTGTACTGCAAGGGAATGGAGAAACTCAAACACTGTGTATATACACTACACAAGAAATCATTACTTGGGGCTGGGAAGGTGGCTCAGTGGTAGAGCACTTGCCTTGCATGCATGAGGCCCTGGGTTCGATTCCTCAGCACCACATAAGCAAAAAGAAAAAAGCC
>NW_012267223.1:16949444-16950858 GCF_000151885.1 Dipodomys ordii
TTTTTGCTTATGTGGTGCTGAGGAATCGAACCCAGGGCCTCATGCATGCAAGGCAAGCGCTCTACCACTGAGCCAACTTCCCAGCCCTAAATTAATTTCTTACATGAGCTTAATATGTGTGCTGTATAAATACCAACATATCATTAATAAGAACTGTAGCATGCACGGAACGTTGGGTTTGATTCCTCCATACCACATACACAGAAAAAGCTGAAAGTGGCACTAAGGCTCAAGAGGTAGAATGCTTGAGCAAAAGAAGCTCAGGGACAGTACCCACGCCCAAAGCCCCAGGACTGGCCAAAAAAAAAAGTAAAACCCAAACTTAAATATTTATGATTTAAGGTGAGTTAGCAAGTCAGTAGTCAAAACAGCTTTTGTTTTTTTTGGTCAGTCATGGGCCTGAATGCTGTCAAACAACATTCAAACAGCCTCTCAAACAGCTTTTGTAAATAAGTATTTTATTGAGCTGGGTGCTGGTACCTCACACCTGTAACCCTAGTTACCCTCAGGGGGCTGAGATCTGCATATTGCTTCTCAATGCCAGTCCAGGCAGGGAAAGTCATGAGCATCTGAACCAAAATATATCCAGAATTGGAGCTGTGGCTCAAGTGGTAGAGTACTAGCCTTGAGCACAAAAGCTCACAGATAGTGCCTAGGACCTGAGTTGAAGTCCCAGGACTACAACTCCCCGCCTGCCTCCCCCCCAAAAAATTACTGGGAGGGGCTGGGAAGGTGGCTCAGTGGTAGGGTGCTTGCCTTGCATGCCTGAGGCACTGGGTTCGATTCCTCAGCACAAGAAAAAAGAAAAAGCCGGAAGTGGCGCTGTGGCTCAAGTGGTAGAGGGCTAGGCTTGAGCTGAAGAGCTGAGGGACAGCGCCCAGACCCAGAGTTCAGGCCCCACGACCCCCCCCCAGCAAAAAAAAATTACTGGGAAAGTAATCATAACCATTTCTTCTGTACTGTCAGTGGTAAGATATTTTTTGCTACTTTTCATCTGTGGTCCTGGCTCATAACTTTCTCTTCAAGGAAAAGTTGTAACTTGTCTTCCTTAAGGCAGGTCACAGAAACTTCGAATATTCTCTTACCTCCCTGGGTCTTGGAGCCAGACATAAAGTAATACTCTGACCTATCTTGTCTGACAGATCAGAAAACCCTTATTTCAGAAGTGTTCTTATCCCATAAAAGAAAGGAATGCTGCACATAGGGGCCAAGAAAAATCCCCACAGTAAATCTTATTGGTTTTCCCTACTCAATCTATTTGCAAACCTCATGTTCTTTTAGTCAAATAACATTGTGTCTATGTTTCCTAACGTATATGCAATGAAGATTAAAAACAAAAAGCACACCTGTTGCAACAATGAGAAGTACAAGTTGTCATGTCCAAAACGAGCTTTACAACATTGGTGTGGGGGGG
>NW_012267223.1:16952033-16967683 GCF_000151885.1 Dipodomys ordii
GCTCAAGTGGTAGAGCGCTTGCCTTGAGCTGAAGAGCTGAGGGACAGCGCCCAGGCCCAGAGTTCAAGCCCCACAACCGACAAAAAAAAAAATGGAGGTATGGGCTGGGAAGGTGGCTCAGTGGTGGAGTGCTTGCCTTACATGCATGAGGCCCTGGGTTCGATTCCTCAGCACCACATAAGCAGAAAAAGCCGGAAGTGGCGCTGTGGCTCAAGTGGTAGAGTGCTAGCCTTCAGCTGAAGAGCTGAGGGATAGCGCCCAGGCCCAGCTTAAAGGCCCCACAACTGACCAAAAAAAAAAAAAAATGGAGGCTCACACCTATAATCCTAGCTACTCAGGAGGCCTGAGGATCACAGTTCAAAGCCAGCCCAGGCAGGAAAGTCCGTGACACTCTTATCTTCAATTAGCCAAAACCAGAAGTGGCGCTGTGGCTCAAGTGGTAGAGCATTCACCCTGAGCTGAAGAGCTCAGGGACAGCACCCAGGCCCCAGAGTTCAAGCCCCACGACCAACAGAAAAAAAAAATAGAGGCATGGCTCAAGTGGTAGGCTGCAAGCCAATGAGGAAAAGCATTGGGTAGCAAGTTTGAACCCCAGAGTCTTGGACCAAAAATAAATGTTTTGATGATTTTTAATTCAGAACATTAAATCCCAACTAATTCACAATAAACAAGCTAAATAACTGTAAAAGTTTATTACTTACCGAGGTTGTGGATCTAAGTAATTCTCTCTCTTCTTTTAACTGTTCAACTAATTTCATCATTCCCTGGGCTTCTTCTACCTTTCCTTCAGATCCCAATTCCTCAATCTATGAAAGAATAAAAAATAGTTAAAATTCTTTCCTAATCAAACTGTTTTCCTCTACATCTCATTAGCATTTAGTGATTTCGTTTTCTGAAACTTGTTTGGATTTATTCCTTGTGACTTTTTACAGCTTTCATAACATGCAACAAAATGATGTGCAATTTGATTAGTGTGGACATATGCAATACATACACGAAATCATCAGCACCATCTAGATAATGAACACATCCACCCGACAAAAGCTATCCTCAGCCAGAGCACTAACTACTCAGGAGACTGAGATCTAAGAATAGAGGTTCAAAGCCACCCAGGCAGGAAAGTCCATTAACCACAAGAAAACTAAAGTGGTGCTGTGGTTCAAAGTGGTAGTGACAGCCTTGAGCAAAAAAAGCTCAGAGATAGTGCCCAAGCCCTGAATTCAAAGCCCCATGACAGACTCCGTCCCCCTCACCCCCCCAAAAAAAGCTTTCCTTACATACCACTTTGTTCTTCCTGCAAACTCAATCCCATATATGTGCCCTAGAAACCACTGATTTGGCTTTATCACTACAGAATTTAGTTTGGATTTAGCTGAATACATAATGTTCTTTTTGGTCTGGCTTCTTTCAGTCAAACTAAGATTCCTTCCACAGTTAATGTAGATAATTCCTCTTTATTATTAACTAGTATTCCATTGCCGCCCTCCCCTTCCCCCCAATGCCAGCTTGAACTGGGTGCTGTCACTAAGCCTCTTTGTGCTCAAAGCTAGTGCTCTTCCACTTGAACTACAGCACCACTTCCAGCTTTTTCTGAATAGTCTCATGGACTTTTCTGCCCGGGCTGGCTTTGAATGGAGATCCTCAGATCTAACCCTCAGGAGAGAGGATTACAGGCATGAGCCACCAGTACCCAGCTAGTATTCCATTCTATAGCTACACCACAAATTAATTATTCATTTACCTATTACTGGGCATCTGAATTATTACTATTTTAGGGGAGGACATTACAAATAATCTGTAAATGTCACTAAGTGGATATATTTTCACTTTTCTTGGGTACATAAGAGAGGAATGGCTCATAGTGCACTTCTAACCTTTTTTTTTTGGGGGGTCCCGTCATGGGGCCTGAACTCTGGGCCTGGATGCTGTCCCTCAGCTCTTCAGCTCAAGGCTAGCACTTCTTCTGAGTAGCTAGGATTACAAGCATGAGTCACCAGCACTGACTCGCTTTTTATTTATTTACTTATTATTTATTTGCTGGCTGCTTTTATTTTTTTGGGGGGGAGGGGTATCCTAGGGCTTAAGTATAGAGCCTGAGTGTTGTACCTGAGCTTTTTTTTGCTCAAGGGTAGCACTCTACCACTTGAACCATAGTTCTACTTTCAACTATTTTGGTAGTTATAGATATGAGTTTCAGGTTCCTGCCCAGGTTGGTTCTGAACCATCATCCTCCAATCTCAGCCTTCTGAGTAGCCAGGATTACAAGCCTGAGCCACTGACACCTGGCATTTCTACCTTTTAAGAAACAGACTAAGAACTGGGAATGTGACTTAGTGGTAGAGTGCTTGCCAAGCATGCATGAGGCCCTGGGTTCGATTCCTTAGTACTACAATCACAGAAAAAGCCAAAAGTGGCACTGTGGCTCAAGTGGTAAGTGCTAGCCTTAAGCAAAAGAAGCTCAGGAACAGCGCCCAGGCCCTGAGTTCAAGCTCCAGGACTGGCAAAACAAAAACAAAAACCAAACAAACAAACAACAACAAAAACAGATAAAATCTTTCCCAAAGTGCTGATCTGTTTTTTACACCCCACCAGCAGTGTTTGAGGTTTCCAGTTGATGAATCCTTGTCAGCACTTGGTATGGCCAGTCTTTTTCATTTGGGCCATTCAAACAGATGTTATTATAGTCTTGCTACTTAGCTCCAACTGGTTTTGAACTCCAACAGATTTCAACCTTCTCAGTGCTGAGATTACGATCATGTACTATCTTTCCCTGCTGGCATTATGGCTTTCATTTGTATATCCCTGACTACTAATGTTAAATCTTTTCAATTTAATTATTGAGAAAGTGTTTTTCTCAATTATTTTTTTACATTAATGCATATAATCCTCACCTGCTGTAGAAGCACATCAATTTTGTCTGTTAGAACCTGAATTTTCTCCTCATTTTTGCCTGTTGGGCCAGCAGCCTGTTAAAGAAAATAAAATTTATTATATTATCAATAAGTAAAGCAAAGATAACATTCAAGCTCAGTGATAAAGGTATAGCTAAGTGGTAAAGCACTTGCTTAGCACATACAAGGCTTTGGGTTCAATCCCAAGTACTGACAAGGAAAGCTTTTGAAGCAGGGTGCCAGTGGCTCATGCCTGTAATCCTAGCTACTCAGGAGAAGGCTGAGATCTGAGGATCATGGTTCAAAGCCAGCCCAGGCAGTAAAATCCGTGAGACTCTTATCTCCAATAAACTACTCAGAAAAGCCGCAAGTGGCAATGTGACTCAAGTAGTAGAGGGCTAGCCTTGAGCATAGAGAGGCTCAGGGACAGAGGCCAGACCAGGCCCTGAGTTCAAACCCCAGGACCAGGAAGAAACAAAAAAGAAAGAAAGAAAAAAGAAAAAAGGCTTTTGAGATAGAACTGGCTATGTAGCCCAGAGTAGTCAAACTCAAGATTTCCCTGCCTCAGCCTGCTGGGATTATTAGCATACTTTGCCACACCCAGAAAGTAGCTCATTCCAGTAATTGCAGCACTCAGGATAAGGAGGCAAGAGGATCTTGAGTTCTAGGCCAGTCCTTACTACATAGTGAAATGTGGTCTAACATCGTCTCACTAGGTAGTAAGAAAGGAAAAAAAAAGTCTGTCCATCAGTTACATATTTTGTCCGTTACTTATATTTCAGGAAAAGCTCATGGTTAGTAAAATCAACATTTTACTAATGAAAGCTGAAAATGAACTCCAGACTCAAAAAGGGCTAGGAATCTAAGGCAGACTACCTAAAGCTTAAAATTTAAACCCTACTACCTCCATAAATACATAAATGTATCTGAGACCTAGTGTCACCCAGGATAGAAACTGTTAGCACAAAATTTTCTCTAGCTCGCTCATCTCCATTAATTCTGCAGTTAACAGATGGTTTTTGTTTTTGGTCCGGTCGTGGGGCCTGAACTCTGGGCCTGGACGCTGTCCCTCAGCTCTTCAGCTCAAGGCTAGCACTCTACCACTTGAGCCACAGCGCCACTTCCGGTTTTTTTCTTTTTTGCTTATGTGGTGCTGAGGAATCAAACCCAGGGCCTCATGCATGCAAGGCAAGCAAGTGCTCTACCACTGAGCCACCTTCCCAGTCCAACAGATGGTATTAAGCTAAGATCTACACAAGTACATGAATTTCTCCATTCCCTGGTCACCCAACTTCAATCCCCAAGTCCTGTTTTTTCTATAGTCTTCATCCAAACTGACATTTCTTGTCTGAATCACTACAAAAGCTTCCAAATATCTGACTTGCTTCTTTCAGTGAGCCCTTCAAAACCACTAACCATTCCGCAGCTAGAGCCAGCTCTCAAGAAATGTAATTCAAAGTGGCATTGGTGGCACACCTATAATCTCAGCACTCAGGAGAATGAGACAGGAGGATCACCAGTTCAAGGACAGGTGGGTCTAAATGGCAAGATCCTGTCTTAAAAAGATGAAATTCAGAGGGCCCTACTTCCTGATAGAGTACCTCAGTTTTGCTGTGGTTCTGTGTAAGATGTAACCCTTCTTTCCTTTTTCAACAGTCTCTGTTTCATGTCCCCTTTCTGGAATGGTTTCCCTGGTTTTTGCCAGACTTAGCTTCTTTGGCTTGGTTTCCAGTACAAAGGTCATTTGTCAAGGGAACTGTCTTTTCCAATTGTGCTCTCCATGGAGAGGAATTTTCTTTAGATACCCCTGGCCTCTTTCCACATCCTACTCCCTTCCTCATAGAGCTGAATAGTTTATTCTGTAGAAGGCAACAAGGATAACCCACCTGTACTGGTTTCCTTGCTAAAAGAGTGCCCAGATTGTTGGGAATGTAGTTGAATGACAGAATGATGCCCAGCATGCACAAGGCCCTAAGTTTGATCCCCAGAGCACAACGGAAGGGAGATAGGGGGTAGGGGAAGAAGGGAGGGACCAGATTAGGACTAAAGGAGGTGAGGGGTATAGCTTCAAAAGACAAGTTTCAAACATTAGGTCTCTAGATCTTCAGAGAACAAGGATCCTTTACAAAGATTGTACTCATTTCATACTTACTCCGGAGGATTGCTGGTTTTGAGATAATGCCAAACGAGCATGGCCTCGTCTGATTCTACGTTCTACCTCTGCAAGTAAGCTCTGTAAGTATCGCAAAAAATCTCTCTCGTAGCCAACTTTCATAAAACGAGAACTCTTCTCATACCTGATAAAACAAAATAAACATTTATTCACTACGTCATATATTGTATATTAACTTGTTTCAAGGACTTTGTATTTAAGACGAAGAGTAACCAGGAATATATGAAGTGAATTTCTGGTTGTCTCTCATATGCCGCCAAAGAGAAAACCAAAAAAGTACAACTTACTGTTTTCGTAGATTTTCATCATGAATTTTTTCACATGGACCTGAGAAAGGGAGAGAAAAAGGAAAAAAAGTGTTTATGTGACATTTAACAAACTTTACTTGTCATACACCTAATAGCTTCCTATCTCCAAAACAGCCAATTCCAACTTTTAGCTGTCTTATGGATCTTTTACCTCTAAATTTATAAATGTTATGACTACTTTGCTTTTTTAACTTACCAATCTTTTTTTTTGGTGCTAGTCCTGGGGCTTGACCTCAGGGTCTGGGCACTGTCCCTACACTTTTGTGCTCAAGGCTAGCACTCTACCATTTGAACTACACTCCTCTTTCAGGAGGAGGGGTGGCTAATTGGAGATAAGAGTCTCATGGACTTTCCTGCCTGAACTGGCTTTGAACTGCAATGCTCAGATCTCAGCCTCTGGTGCCCAACTTAATTTACCAATCTTACATATTTAAGCTAAACAGCTCTTAGTGTTTATTTTTTGACCACACAAATAGTATTCTCTGTAGAATCAAACAAAATGTGCTTAAGAAATATGCTTGGTAAGAGTTCTCTTGGATTTTTTTTTGTTTGTTTTCTGTATTTCTACTTGTTTCTCAAACATTTGAACTCAGCCAATGAAAACTCACTCAATACTAATTTACCTTGAGTATTAAAATACAGCAGAGGCCGGGACCGGATGGCTCACATCTGTAATCCTAGCTACTCAGGAGGCTGAGATCCGAGGATTATGGCTCAAAAGCAACCCAAGGCAGGAAAGTCTGTAAGACTTTTATCTCCAATAAAACTACTAAAATTAAACAAAAAAACCCACAGTAGAGTAATTAGTTCTATTAGATTAGCCATTTGTCTTATTTGAATCTAGGATGTTAAGGCCAGAATGGAATCTGAAGCCTGTAACTTCTGCTACTTAACTAGGGACATGGAGATAAGGAAGATAGTGGTTCAAAACCAGCCTGGACAAAAAGTTAGCAAGACCTCCACCTCAACCAAAAAATAAAGAATAAAAATTAGAGAACATGCATGGCACCATTATCACTTATTCTACTACACACCCCTGTCTCTTGGTTTTGTTAATTAATCTATTATGTTGAATGCTTTCTTGAAATGTCTGAATAGTACTCCCTGGCAAGTGACTGATTTTGTTAATTAAAAAATATGGCTGGAAGTTGGTTTGGCTAGGCAAGGTTTGTCCTTAAAGGGCATTTCCAAATGAATATCAGACACTCAGACTTTCTTTTAGGAGATTCCCAGAGTCCATACTCAAAGAGACTACCTTCTCTAAAAGCGTTAACTTTCCCAAGAAAGAAATCCTTTCTCTTCTGAGGAAAAGTATCTAGCTATATCCTTCTATAGGGCAGGAGAATCCCACTTATAAAGGACTCATTTAATCTCTTACAACCTCATTTTACTCACTACTGACCTGTGCTATATGGAATTTCAAGAAGATCTTGACTCTTCCAGCCCTAATGTGCTCCTCGATACTCTAAGGCAAACACTGTGATGTATCTAGAATACAAGTTATGTACCACACTTGAGAGAACAAGTCAACTGTGTGCTGTATTTTTTGTTTTACATGACTAGAGTTTAGTTCTATTCTTGCAGAAAATAACCCTCTTTCTTCCTGGGGTGTTGGGGTAGGAGAGGTAGGATCAACAGGTGCAAGGGACTACTTACCACTAGTAGCGCTCTACTGGGGAGCAATTTTGTCCCCAGAGGACATTTAGAATTGTCTGAAGACAAATTTGGTTATCTTGGGTACAAGCTAGGGATTCTGCTAGACTCCTACAATGCATGGGAAAGTCAGTGAAAACTACTTCAAAATGTCAGCATTGTCAAAGTTGAAAATCTCTGAACTGAGGGACAGAAGGGGTGACATAGGCCAAAAAGAAATGTGCTCTTTACCTGGCTTATGTAACTGTAACCCCTTTGTACATCACCTTTGTAACAACATCAAAGAAAAATCCCTGAACTAATCTAGTGCTGGTGGTTTACACCTGTAATCAATCCTAGCTTCTCAGGAGGCTGAGATCTGAGGATCACAGTTCAAAGTTGGCCTGGGCAAGAAAGTCTTTTGAGACTCTTATCTCCAATTAACCACCAGAAAATACAAGTGAAGCTGTGGTGGCTCAAAGTGATAGAACACTTGCCTTGAGCACAAAAACTCAGGGACAGCACCCAGGCCCTGAGTTCAAGCCCCATGACGGACAAAACGTTAGTGGGCTTTTAGGAAGAAGTAGAAATAAGACATGTGTTTAATTAGGCTAAAATTAGACTGATACAATTAACACATTCAAGAACTTCAAGTAAGAAATTAGTAATCCGCATCCTAGGCTCATCCTGTCTCAGCTTACCCAGTGCTGGGATTACAGGTATGTACCACTCAGCCCAACCAAGAAACATTAAATCACCAATTTCATAAAAGTTGCAAAGAAAATTCACTTACCAAGATCAGAGCGAGTATTTGTGAACAATTCCGCAGGACAAAAACCACAGAGATAATATTTACAAACCTAGTGGATGGAAAAGAAAGTACTTAACTTTTAAAAATTGCTACTTCAAAATTTTATTAGAAAAGGGTCCAGAAACTATTGTATTTCTTGATATACTCATATTTCAATCAAATATAACAATCTCACTTGTTGAACCTTAATAGTCTTCCACATTTCTAAATTTCAAGAAAGAAAAGATACTCAAGACTGACAGAATTACTGTCTACTTTTTAACTGTTTTCTGGCTCCATAATAGCGAGCAAATTTAGGAAGACTTCTCAGAATAAACAGCGATTTTTATATTAAAAAAACCTATACTACTGTGGGCACTGGCAGCTCATGTCCATAATCCTAGTTACTCAAAAGATCTGAGGACCATAGTTCAATGCCAGCATAGGTGGAAATGTCCATGAGACTCTTATCTCCAATTAACTAAAAAAGCTAGAAGGGAAGATAGCCTTGAGCAAAAAAGTTCAGGGACAGCACCCAGGCCCCAAATTTGAGTACCAGTACCAGCACGTGCACACACACAAAACAAACTTTACACTAGAGCTGGGGCATAACTAAAGTGGCAGAGCATCAACCCTAATACAGCAAAAAAAAAAAAATATATATATATATATACATAAATGTAATTTCTTCAAAAAACTCAGCTCTTTTACTGTTATTTATGTATTTATTTCAATAAAGGTACACAATGTATTTTCTCTTCATCCTAGTTTTTTTTTTTTTTTTTTCGGTCATGGGGCCTGAACTCTGGGCCTGGGCGCTGTCCCTCAGCTTTTCAGCTCAAGGCCAGCACTCTACCACTTGAGCCACAGTGCCACTTCCAGCCTTTTCTGCTTATGTGGTGCTGAGGAATTGAACCCAGGACCTCATGCATGCAAGGCAAGCACTCTACCACTTAGCCACCTTCCCAGCCTTCGTCCTAGTTTTTTTAGTACCACTGTACCTCATATCTAATTCTGTAATATTACAAACCAAGTCATAGTAATAAAATTCTAAGATACTGCCTTTCTGTCACAAAAAAGTTCACTGTCACTATATGGATTACCAATGCAAAATTATCATCTGATGTCAGATGCTAGTGATAATGCTACTGAGGAGGGTGATATCTGAGGATCACTTTTCTCTAGGGAAAAAAGTCCCAGAGACTCTCATCTCCACAATAACAAGAGCCAAGCTGGAGGCCAGGTGAGCAAATTAAGCAAACACAAGGCCCTGAGTTCAAATCCCCAATACTGATAAAAACAAAACAAAAAAACCATGACATATGAAATAATGAAAAGGCTGTGGATGTGGCTCAGGTAAGTATAATATTTGCACAGCATATACAAAGTTCTGGGCTCAATATTCAACACCACAAAAAAATTAAAACGAGTGTTTTTTCCCCTAGACACTTAGAATTGAATGCTAAATATGAATGTCTCAAAGGCTTTATTACTCAAAGCAGTGTAGTACCTTAAGCTATCTCTAGAAGAATGTTACAATGCTTATCTAAAGATTCATTTATCGGCTAGACACTGGTGGCTCATGGCTACTCAAGTGGCTAAAGTATGAGGATTGAGGTTCAAATCCAGTCCAAGGCAGACAAATCCTTGAGACTCATATCTCCAATTAACCAGCAAAAAAAATAAGCTGCAGGGGCTGGGAAGGTGGCTCAGTGGTAGAGCGCTTGCCTTGCATGCCTGAGGCCCTGGGTTCGATTCCTCAGCACCACATAAGCAGAAAAAGCCAGAAGTGGGGCTGACTCTCAAGTGGTAGAGTACTAACCTTCAGCTGAAGATCTGAGGGGCAGCACCCAGGTCCAGGGTTCAGGCCCCACGACCAACCAAAAAAAAAAAAAAGCTGAAACTGGAGATATAGCTTAGGTGGTGAAAAGTCAACCTTGCTTTCAAGATGGGAAGGGGAGGTTTGACTTGAAAACTTCATTTTATTCTATGTTTTTTATGTTTTCTTTAAGGGGAAGGGTAAAGGAGGAAGGAAGAGATTTTACTTAAAATTTTCATATACGGGGCTGGGAAGGTGGCTCAGTGGTAGAGCACTTGCCTTGCATGCTCAAGGCCCTGGGTTCGATTCCTCAGCACCACATAAGCAAAAAGATAAAAGCCGGAAGTGGCGCTGTGGCTCAAGTGGTAGAGCGCTAGCCTTGAGCTGAAGAGCTGAGGGACAGCGCCCAGGCCCAGAGTTCAGGCCCCATGACCGGGCCCAAAAAAAAAAAATTTCATATACATATACATTTATAAATAAATTTTTTGGCCAGTCCTAGGGCTTGAACTCAGGGGCTGGGCACTGACCCTGAGCCTCTCTGTGCTCAAGGCTAGCACTCTACCACTTGAGCCACAGCTTCCGGCTTTTTCTGTGTATGTGGTATAAAGGAACCAAACCAGAGCTTCATACATGCAAGGCAAGCACTCTACCACTAAGCCACCTTCCCAGCCCTTATAATTTTTTAAAATATTACCTTTAGCTAGGTGCCAGTGGCTTACACCTGTAATCTTAGCTACTCAGGAGGCTGAGATCTGAGAATCACAGTTCAAAGCCAGATGGAAAGTCAGACTCTTATCTGCAATTAACCATCAAAAAAACAGAAGTGGTGCTATGGCTCAAGTGGTACAGCTTTCGCCTTTAAGCTGAAGAACTGAGAGACAGCACCCAGGCCCAGAGTTCAAGCCCAACCCACAAAAAAAATTATCTTTAAGTAGTTTTAGAAAGGGATGCTTGGTGGCCCAGCTGTGGTGGCCCACACCTGTAATGCTGCTCAGGAGGCTGAGAGCTGAGGTTCAAAGCCAGCCTGGACAGGAATGTGCTCAGTTTAACTCTCAGTCTCCAGAAGTGAAAAAAAGCCAGAAGTGAAGCTGTGGCTCAAGTGGCAGAGCACTAGCCCTGAGCAACAAAAGGGAGGAGTTGACTTGAAATTTTTATTAGCAAGTTTCTGTCACCCTAAAATGAAATTGTTAGTGGGGCGCAGGTGGCTCATGCCTGTAATCCTAGCTAATCAGGTGGCTGAAATCTAAAGATGATCATGGTTCGAAGCCCAGACAGAAAAGTCCCTGTGAGACTCAAAAACCAAGTTGCATTGTGTCTCAAGTGGTAGAGCACTAGACTTGAGTACAAAGAAGCTCAGGGACAACACCCAGGACCTGAGTTCAAGCCCCACAACTGCAAAAAAAAAAAAAAAAAAGGAAAAGAAATTGAAACATCTAGCATTATAGTGATGAGAAAATGATATTGCAAACAATACTACAAGACTGAGGGAAAATCTAGTAGCACACACCCAAATGTAAAGTTAGCATTTCTTTAACTTAGCCATTATCTTACAAGTGGCTCAAATATGCACATGTATGCGTGTGAGCTCATGCATACTTGTCATTTAGTTGGTAATACAAAAGAATTAGATATAATCTACATATCTAACAGGAAACAAACAAGGTAGATCCATATGTATCAACAAGACTGTCCAAATTAAAAGTCCAGAAATAGCAGCATTTTAAATTATTTGGGGGGAAGACTTGGCAATAAGAGAGGGGAAGAAAACAACCTTACAGTTTACTTCTGTACTAAATTTAAGTATTGTTGTAGTAAGCAAGTTTACTTTTGTTAAAAAAAATAAAACTTGCCAGGCCCCTCTAAGTTACTCAGGAGGCTGAAATGAGGATTGAAGTTTGAAGCCAGTCTGGGCAGAAAAGGCTGGGTATCTCCAATTAATTACCTAAAAACTGGAAGTGGAACTGTGGCTCAACACCCTTGAGCAAAAAAGCTCAGGGACAGTGTCCAGGCCCTGAGTTGAAGCCCCATGACCAACAACAATAATAAAACCCTAACAATTCAAAATGCAGAAGACACAAAATAAATACTAATTGCCAAATACTTCCATGGAGTCAATCGTTAAAGTAGACAATATTATTTATTGTAAGAAAGACATAGGTTGGGCTGTGTTAAATACAAATATTTGGGGAAATGTGGATTGACACTTGTAACAAAAATAGTTGTCCTCCCCACTCTACACACACCTACTTTAAACATAATCACTAGCCCAGGTCATCTATGTCTTCCAATCTGTAAAGCATACCAAGAACATCTTAATGATTTTTTAAAAAAATTCTTTAGGTCCTAAATATTTAAGGGTCTCTGTGTGAAAAGCCCTTACTGGGTATTCCAATCTGAGTTAGGTGCCCCTCCTGTGGGTTCTCAGCGCCCAAGAGCATGATTGTGTTAAATGTACTTACTCCTTCATAACTTGGCCAGCACTCTACCACTTTTGAGCCACAGCTCCACTTCCAGTTTGGGGATAGTTAATTGGGAGATAAGAGTCTCATGGACTCTTCTGCCCAAGATGGCTCTGAACCGTACGTAGTAGTCCTCAAATCTCAGCATCCTGATTAGGTAGGATTCCAAGTGTGAGCCACCAGCACCCAGCTCCTTCATAACATTTTTTTTTGGTTAGGGGTCGGTCTTTGGGTTTGAACTTG
This sequence comes from Dipodomys ordii, assembly GCF_000151885.1. NCBI lineage: Eukaryota > Metazoa > Chordata > Mammalia > Rodentia > Heteromyidae > Dipodomys > Dipodomys ordii. The sequence continues at coordinate 16,964,349 of NW_012267223.1, forward strand.
GAGCTTTAGTGCTGTCCCTGAGCTCCTTCTGTTCCAGGCTAGTGCTCTACCACTTTGAGCCACAGTGCCACTTCCTCCTTCATAACTCTTAACCATATTGATGGCTTCCAGGGCCAAGTGCTCTATCTACACTATTGTTTCCTAAGAGCAATAAACTGACTAAATGAATACTGGAGTTTCCCCACCTAAGTTACCTTCTCACATGGGGTGGGGGGTGGGAGTCAGAAAGTCTAAAGTCTAATCACATACCATATAGGAGGTATATAATCACATACATTTTTCCTAGTGCAACCACTCAGGAAATGTGACAAAGGTATTCTAGTTATGTTTTGTTTGTGGTTGGTCATGGGACTTGAACTCTGGGCCTGGGAGCTGTCCCTGAGCTCTGAAGAGCTCAAGGGGAGTGCTCCATCACTTGAACCACAGTACAACTTTCGGTTTTCTGGTGATTAATTGGAGATAAGAGTCTCTCAGATTTTCCTGACAGGGCTGGCTTTGAACCCTGATCCTCAGTCTCCAGAGTAGCTAGGATTATAGGTGTGAGCCACTGGTGCCCAGCTCTAGTTATTTTTTTAAGCCATTTTATTTTAAAGATACCTAATAACACTTGGGGTTAAAATAAATGGTTCAACATAATGGGAGGGGATAGGGGATATAAAGGAAATGCTTTGGCTATGTGTTAACATTGATTTGGATATGGTCACATACAGTTAAAAATCTGAACCTTTTTTGGCAGCACTGAGATTTGAACTCAGGGCTTCTTCACACTTGCTGAGTAGGTACTCACTCTACTGCTGAGCTATATCTCCAGATTTTTTTGTGTGTAGTGTTTTTTTTTTTTGCTAGTTATTTTCAGATAGGGTCTCACTTCTCAGGTGCAATCTGTCTATTTTTTAGGCTACAAATGGAATTTTTTACTTTTTGAGGAAAGATCACTAAGTAGCTCAGGCTGGCCTGTAACTGTACATCAAGTCCCTCAGTTTCCTAACTACTTACATTACAGGGAGATACCACCATCACTGGCTTAATATACTACTGCTTCTTTTCTTTGGGCATGTTCTCATCCCTATTTGAAAGGAATCAAAACAATATGACCCTGGCTCAACTTAAGGAGCTTTTCCCATCTAGTGCCAGTATGGCAAAGAAAAATTCCAGATAGATTAAAAACCAAAAGTATAATATGCAAATGAGTTGGAAGCGGTGTCAAGTTCTTCTCTATTTTTTTTACTATCTACAGTAATCCCACTATTTAGAATAGGCTGTATGTTTTGTTCTGGGTCATTATCACCACCCTTTCCCCTGTAGACATGAATTTGAAATGCCAGTTAAATCACTTGAAACTTTGAATTTAGAATAAAGTGCAATCTATCATTAAAGGCATTAACATTTTAACTATGAACACCAAGTTAAAAATCAATAAAAAGCACTAAAACAAAAGGCAAGGCAAGGAGGCAGAGAAAGGCAATTGTTTTTCTCTTTAATGCAAAATACTCAAACACTCTATTTTGTATCAGCTGAACTGTAGTTTTCTACTTTTGTAAAGCTTAGGCTGGAAAGTTACTAAATGATGAAAAGAAACAAGTTAATAAGTTATGTGGTTAAAAAAAAACCTTTTAGTTACTTAATTATAACATATGTCTAGAAAGGAAAAAGGATCAATTACTAGCATAGCAGCAGGGCCACTGGTGGCTCATGCTAACTACTCAGAAGGCTGAGTTCTGAGGATGATTGTTCACAGTCAATTCATTCCATGAGATTCTTACGGCCAATTAACCACCTAGAAAAGGGAAGTGGCTAGTCTTGGGCAAAAAAGCTTAAAGACAGTGCCCAGCCCTGAGTTCAAGCCCCAAGACCAAAACAAACACGAACACAGCAAATCTTACTCTTAATGTGACAAATGGAGGCCAATGTTTAAAAAAAAAAATCCACATAACTTTTGTTTTTTTAAAGATTCACATCTTGTTGGGAGTGGTGGCTCACAGCTGTAATTGTAGTCACACAGAAGGCTGAGACCTGAAGATTGTGGTTCAAAGCTTGCCTGGAAGAAGAGTTGGTGAGACTGTCATCTCTAACCATTAAAAAAAAAAAGCCTAAAGTAGACCTGTGGCTGAAGTTGTAGTGCTAGCCTTAAACATAAAAAGCTCAGGAACATTGATTGCCCATTCTGAGTTCAAGTCCCCAGTACAGGCACAAGATTCCCATCTTGAAATCTGTAACAAATAGTGTGAATGAATCTGACAAATACCTTGCATAACAAATTCTACTATAGAATACTTTATATTACTCTTTAAAACACCTCAAAACAACTTTAGCCAAACACATTTTTTAAATGTAAAATAGCACCATTTTCCTGTATCGCAAAAGACAAACTTTATTCTATCCAAATACTGTGTTTTAAAAATGCAAGCACCTAATTTAATAATGCCTGAATGTTAGCTGGACATGGGGGCACACACCTAGAATTCTAGCTCTAAGGAGTCTGACTGAGGTAGGAGGATCTCGAGTTTCCAGGCCTGCCTAGACTTCACAGTAGTTTCAGGCTATCCTAGGCTCAGAGTGACTGACATGTGCCAAAAAAACAAACAAAACTGTGGGAGCGGCTCGAAGTGCTTGAGCGCCTGCCTTACGAGCTGAAGATCTTTGAGTTCAAACCCCAGGGCTGAAAGTTTAAAAAGCGGCCTGTTGCACTTTTTCCTCATAGCCTAGCCAGCAACTGCTTTAAAATTATGTTTGATTTTATGTGAAAAGTAAAACTGAAGTTCTCAAACCCTAAACGGTCATACTGGATATTTAACACTGGATAAAGAAATATCAGAAACACACTAACTGTATTTGCAAAGAGCCAGCATCAGGGCATTGTGGAAAGTGAACAGGACTTCAGAAGATTAAGTTTGGTTTCGCTAATTTCTTTCCAAGGGACTTGGGTTAGATGCTCCCCAGGCCCCCCAAATCTTCACCTCTAAACGGGGGGGTGGGGGGCTCTTGCTCTTCCACGTCGGGGGCAAAGAGGGTCGACTGAACTGAGATAGAAGAGAAAGCCTTTGACAACCGCCTATCTGTCAAACGTCTGTAAACCGAATTACCGCCCCCCCCAAGCTCCAAAACTGAGCCGCTCTGGAATCAGAGACGGCCACTCTTATCCCCCCCCCATTAAGCTGGTCGGGTGTCTGTCTAGATCACGACGCTGAACCCACATAACGGAAGACGGTGCCCTTCTCTCCATTCCGTCAGGCGACAGCAGCGATCGCCAAACGCGCCCAGCCTTCCTTTCCCGCGTCGCCCCGCCTCACCCAGGTGCTTTTCCACCCCGCCACGGGCCGGGCTGGACTTCCTCG
>NW_012267223.1:16967821-16968148 GCF_000151885.1 Dipodomys ordii
GGCGCAGGCCCCAGGACCGCGGGACTTACGCTCTCGTGGTCCCACCGCACGTTGCTGCGCTTCTCGTCCGGGGCAAGGTTTCGGTCCCGGCCCATTAACTCATCCAACAACTGCGCGGCCGAAATCATGGTGCTGCTCTCGGGCGGCTGTCCCCACCAGCCCTAGCACCCCGTCCAGTAAACGCTGGCGACACGGTCGCCAACCTCCTCGCCTCACTCTCAGGCCGAAACACCTCCTCCGCTGAGGAGCCGAGAAGACAAAATGGCCGCCGCGCGAGCGCCTTCCCAGCGTGCCGTGCGCCCGCGGGGACACGCCCAGGCCCGGGTG
>NW_012267223.1:16968367-16974963 GCF_000151885.1 Dipodomys ordii
TCGGCGTGGGCTCCGCCCCCAGCCCGGGACACGCCGCCCGCCCGTGCCGCCGCCGGCTGCAGCACCCCAGTGCCCGGTCTTCCCGGGCTTTTGAACACTGGACGTGTCGGACACCGCCCTGGCATAGACAAAAGGCACGTGGTGCCCGCGCTGCTGTCTTCCGGCGGGGGAAACGAGATGGTCGCAGACAATGTTCCGCCTCCATTTTCCTCGCTGTGCTGCTCCGGCGGGGCTTTGTCCGGATTCCCTGGTCGGCTGGGACCCGGCCACGTGCAGTTTGGAGAGTTGGCCCTTCAGCCTCCCGGTCTGGGTTTTATTGACTCATTGCGAGGCTCATGCCAGTCACCGCACCTACTCTGAGGACATCTGAGGATCGCAGTTCGAAGCCAGCCCTGGGCAGGAAAGTCTGTGGGACTCTTTTATCTTCCATAAACTACCCCCCCCCCAAAAAAAACAGCCAGAAGTGGAGCTGTGGCTCAAGTGACAAAGCACCCCAACCTTGAAAGAAAAAGCCAAGGGACAACACCCAGGCCCTGAGTTTTCAATCCCAGGACCGGGATTATAGAAAATATAAATAAAACAGCTGGGTGTACAAAGGCTAGATACTGTGCTGGAAGCTAAATTCAAAACCCTTGAGAAGCAGTTGAGACTGCATTAGTGAAAGAACTAATTGCTAGAGGACATAGTGATCATCCACAGATATTGAGGGTGTCGCTCTATCTCAGAAGGCATGCCTAATGCATAGGGAAGAAAAGTTGGAGCTGGGCACCGGTGGCTCACACCTGTAACCCTGGCTTCTCAGGAGGCTGAGATCTGAAGATCGAGGTTCAAAGCCAGCCCGGGCAGGAAAGTCCATGAGACTATTATCTCAAAAAAAAAAAAAAAACCACCACTAGAAAACCAGAAGTGGTGCTATGGCTCAAGTGGTAGAGCTCTCACCTTGAGCTGAAGAGCGCAGGGACAGCGCCCAGGCCACGAGTTCAAGCCCCACGACCGACCCCCCCCCAAAAAAAAGGTTGGAGTGGGGCTTGAGGATATGGTCTCCTGGGTTTGTGATTCCCAGCTCCATCACTCTGGGGGGAGGGGAGGAGGGGGAAGGGAGTGTTCCTCTTCTGCAATATGGGGCTTATGCTTGTTTCTGTGAAGACTGAATAAATTGATTCAATGTAAAACATTGTTACAGTAAACCCAACACACTAAGTTCATTCAATCATGAGAAAAAAAACACTCCTGCTTCCCACATACCTGACAAGGAGCAAGCTTCTCCCACCAACCAACTCCTACCCACCTTCGGCTCACAGCTCAAGTTTCACCAACTCCCAGAATTCAACCTGGACCCTTATCTTCTACCTGCTGCATACCATGGATAAACCTCTTCTTTGTGTTACCATTTTTTGGAGGGGTTGGTTGTGGGGCTTGAACTCTAGGCCTGGACCATATCCCTGAGCTCTACAGTTCAAAATGAGCACTCTACCACTTGAGCCTTAGCGCCACTTCCAGTTTTCTGGTGATTAATTGGAGATAAGAATATCACAGACTGGGCTGGGAAGATGGCTCAGTGGTGGAGTGCTTGCCTTGCATGCATGAGGCCCTGGGTTCAATTCCTCAGCACCACATAAGACGAAAAAGCTGGAAGCAGCACTGAGGCTCAAGAGGTAGAGTGCTAGCCTTGAGCTGAAGAGCTCAGGGATAGCACCCAGGCCCAGAGTTCAGGTTCCACAACCGACAAAAAAAAAAAAAAAAGAATATCACAGACTTTACTGCTCGGGCTGGCTTTGAACCTCAATCCTCAAATCTCAGCCTCCTGAGTAGTTAGGATTTACAGGTGTTAGCCACCAGCACCCACCTTAAACATCCTTGCTTATTTTGCATTTTGTCACGTTAGTGCAATCAGTCTCTTCCTTTAAAAATGGAAGTTATTTAAGGTCAGGTGCGATTTCTTACTTATCTTCCTGTTCCCAGATGGCAGCAACCAGATTCTACAGACCTCTGTCCTCTGTGTGTGTGTGTTTGTATACATAGGTATGTATGCAATATGTGTATATGTGTGTACTGTGTACATGTGTGTGTTTAGAATATAGCTCCACCTCACTCCTAAGCTCATTATAGTTCATGCTAGCATGTTTGTCTTCTTAAAACTTATAGTTTGAAATTCTAACCCCCTAGAAGGTGGATGCTTTGGTGACACGTCTAGGATTTTAGAGCAGAACAACCTTCAGGAATGGGAGTAGCCCATATAAATGAAGTCCAGGGCTGGGAATTTGGCTCAGTGGTAGAGCGCCTGCCTTGCATGCATGAGGCCCTGGGTTGGATTCCTCAGCACCACATAAGCAGAAAAAAGCCAGAAGTGGTGCTGTGGCTCAAGGGGTAGGGTGCTAGCCTTGAGCTGAAGAGCTGAGGTACAGCGCCCAGGCCCAGAGTTCAGGCCCCACGACTGACAAAATAAATAAGTAAATAAATTCCAATGTGGTGGTGCTCAACTGTAATCTCAGCTACTAGGGAGACTGAGACTGGGGATAACATGTTAAGGTCAGTCTTGGTAACTTAGGCGGGGGCCCAATAGAGAGATAGATTGATTTATTGAGTTTTAAAAAAAACAAACAAACTAGTTTTATAGCTCAATAGTATAGTGCTTGTCTAGCATTCAGGAGGCCCAGTGTTCAATCCCTGGTACACACACCTTAAAAACTGCTTTGTCCCTTCAGCCATGTCCTGTGAGGACACAGTGAGAAGTTAGCTGTCTGCAAACCAGAAGAGAATCCTCCCCAGAACCTGACCAGGCTGCCAGCCTGATCTTGGACTTGCTGCTTCTAGAACTGAGAAATTTCTCTTGCTTATAAACCAGCTAAGTTAGGGTCTGCTGGTTGTGGGGCTTGAACTCTGGGCCTAGGCACTGTCCCTCAGCTCTTCAGCTCAAGGAAAACACTCTACTACTTGAGCCACAGCACCACTTCTGCTTTTCTGGTGGTTTACTGGAGATAAGAGTCTCACAGACTTTCCTGCCAGGACTGGGGCTTTGCACAGTGATCCTCAGATCTCAGCCTCCTGACTAGCAAGGATTACAGGCATGAGCCACTGGCACCTGGTGTCAAGTTAAGGTCTTTTGTTGTAGCAGCTCAAATGACTAAGGTAGTCTTCTCTTTCCCACCACTGTACCAGAACTTTTGTCTCCAAGGTCACCAGCAATCTCCTCCAGGTTAAATTCATTTTCTACTTTTAAGTCCTTTCTCCCTTGCCCCTTCTGCTACATGAATCTGTGAGTCATTCTTTTATCACCAATCTCTCCCACTCCTTTGCTTTTCCTCCTACAATTCTAGTTATTCCTCTTCAGGCTCCTTCCAGGCTTTCTCTTCTGTCCATCATTGGAATGTTGAGTTGTTCTCCAGAGTTCTGTCTGGATGTCTTCAGTCAGCACTTACAGACTCTCTTGGGGGTTATCTCTTCCGTGCCTGTGACTTCAGCTAGCACTTTTTGCTGATGACTGCTAAGTCTTGATCACCAGCCCACATCTCCTTGCTGAAGTCAATACTTATGCACACACCATTCACTGGACATCTCTAAATAAAAATTTACAAAAGAAAACAGCTCTGGGCTGGGGATACAGCTCTGTGGTAGAACAATTGCTTAGTATGAGCAAGGCCCTGGGTTCAATCCTCAGCACCAAACGAATTTTTAAAAAAATAATGAAGATCTTCAGATGACTCAATTCAGTAGATTTAAAAGTCAGTTCATTATGAAATTTCAGATCTCTTCATCTTCTGCTCCAAATCTCAGTAAACAGCATCACCCTCTAACCAGCCCCAAATCCAAGTATCCTGGTTTCCTGACAGCCCCTGCTGTCTCATTCCCTCAAGGGCTCTTCCCTGACTTCTGTTTGTTGTAACTTCCACCTGTGATCCACTGAGTGTTTACAATATCAGCACTTCACACAGAGCCATCCAGAATATCCAGAACAACCCTGCAAAGTAGGAGTCATTGTCATCCCTACTTCACAGATGCAGGATTTGAGACACAGGAAGGTTGAGTAAGTCACCCAAAATGAGTGGCAAAGCTGCCTGAACCCAGGCAGCCTGATATTTGTCTCCAGGCTCATCACTACTATGCTACATGTTATGCTATTTCAACACTAATGCACATTGCATTTTTGTTTACCTTGTTCCCCCCACCCCTTCCCCTTTAGCCTTTGTAGTCATAGTAGCATCCTTAGTGACTAGGACAGTGCTCCATAAAAACTACAAGTCATCTACCCAGTGAGTTATGCAATTCCCTAGAGAGAAGACAAATAGAAGTAATGGAGTGGATATCAGATTACATTTAGCTATAGCTAGGATTAGAGGCTTGTTTTGGAATTGGGTTTTTTTGTTGTTTTCTTGCTTGTTTTTGTGCTAGATATTGAATCCAGGAGCATAATTATACTACTGAGCTATAGCCTCAGCCCACAGTTTTGGGTTTTATCTGAGGACTAAGAAGATGGGAATCCAAGATAAGTAGAGGATGGGTTTAAGATAATATTGATGAAAAATAAATAAATAAAAATAAGAAGATATTGATGAGCTGCTGCTGCTCAGTGGTAGAATGCTTGCATAGCCTGCATGAGGTTCTGAGTTCAATTCTCAACATCATCAAAATTTAAAAGAATTAATTCACTGAGCGCATTGAGGACAAATCTAGAATCTTCATTTGTGTGTGTGTGTGTGTGTGTGTGTGTGTGTGTGTATGTGAGTACTGAGGCTTGAAGTCAGGAGGAAGTGGACACTGTCTCTCAGCTTTTTCACTCAAGGTTGGCACTCTACCATTTAAGCCACACCTCCAGTTCTGGCTTTTTGCTGGTTAATTAGAGATGAATCTTTCAGATTTATGTGTCTTCAAAGATTGATTCTCAGATCTCTACCTCCTGAGCAGCTAGGATTCTAGGTGTGAGCCACTAGTTCCCAGCTTGCTAGTATCCTTTTAAAGTAAAAACATAACAAATTCATGTTAAAAATAAATATACCATAGACTTTACCAATTTCTGTTTCCTCTTATTTTTTATTTTTATTTTTTTATTAGTATTGGGACTGGAACTGAGAGCCTTCTGCTCTTACTTAGCTTTCTTGCTCACAGCTAGTACTCTACCACTAGTCAAGTCTCTAGTCTGACTTTCAGCAGAAATCCTCCACGTTTCAGCCTCCTGAGTAGCTAGGATTACAGGTGTGAACCACTGGTGCCTTGCCCAATTATTTTCTTTTCAAACAAACTACTGCTTCCTTCCATGTCACTCAAATTGTGTTAAAAGAGCTAAGGCCAATGTCATACGTGTCAGTTTCAGATGGAATATCATGCTGGATCTGAGAATTAAAGTTTATACTGAGAAAACAAAAATGTAAGCTCAAGCAGAGTTCTAATTTGCCACAGATGTCAATTTAAGTGTTTTAGTCAGTTTATATTCAGCACTACCTGGGGTGCAGTGGGTACTGTGTAAATTACTGTATCATAATAAACAGACATTAGTTTCTCTTAACTAGTAACAAGAAAAATACTTGCAATGCTGCCTACCCCCTTTCTCCCCCTATGAGAAGAGAAGATTTCATGCCTACGTAGGTCTCTTCCTATTTCATCTTTCTTTGTTTGAGCCTTCCCCTCAGCCTTCCCAGGGAGATTGCCTTAATCCTCTCGCCCCATCTGCAAAATTCCATCCTGTGCCCACATCTTAGAGCTCTCCAAGGCACCTGGGCTCAGCAAAACAATATTTTTCTTTTTCTCCCACTGGGTAATAAAGCAGTGCCAACCGAGATTCTGAACCTCATTAGAGAGATTAGGCAAGCAATCCAGCAAACTGCTGTTTATAAACACACTATGGCTCTACCCCAGTGCCTGGGATCAGACCCAGGATGACTCCAAAGCTTCTTTGGTGTTCTTTATCTCCCCTCCCTCCCCCCAGCCCTTTCATAGCTTTCATAAAAGGGTAATTAATTATGATTTATAATCTGTACAAAATCAGTTTAGATACTATAAACACAATGCTAGTATTTTTCCTCAATGCCGACTTAGAAGAAATCTCAGTCTAAAAGGAGAGGTAAAACAATAACAATAGAAATAAATTTCCTGAGTGTGGTCCCAAGCACTCTCACAAATAAGAAAGCACAATGTGATCTATCTCTGTAATAATGGGTGTATTATATAGTGAGATCATTGTCAGCCCATTTCCCCATCCTGCTGGGCAAGAATTGGCTAGGATAAGGAAAAAGAGCCAAACGCGAATGGAGGGGGTTGGGCAATGGGGGGAGAGGGGGAGCGGTGCACCGACCACCAATTTATATTCTATGCCTGGTAAACAGTCTGCACCCAGAGGATAAGGCTTTTTCTGGCTCTCAAATATGTTTTTTTCCCTCTCTCTCTATTCATGTGTCTTCTCCTCCCTAGAAGCTGCGGGGTTGGGGAGGTCTAAAAATAGCCAATGAATCACAGCAGATAATACTGTGCAGTAGTTACATAAACAGCGGGCCGGGGCGGTGGGCGGGGCGGTGGGTCGGAACGGAAGGGATCTGGGTCAGCGTTGTCACACTGAATAGGGTCCCCCGGAGCCGGCCTGCCGCGGCGCGGCGGGGGAGGAGGCC